>NC_071531.1:86238089-86567256 GCF_026979565.1 Vidua chalybeata | reverse complement strand
ACAAGGAAAAAAAAAAAAAAGAAAAAAAAAATTAAAACCCCAGAAATTTCTAGTTAAGGCAGGGAAAATTATGCATTTCCTAGAAAGGAAGATATTTGCAAGTGAGACTTTAAAAAATTATATTTGGAGTTGCATATACATAAGTATGGACTCTTTGCCAGGTGGAAGAGAATTTAGACCTGTAGGAATATAGGCTCTTTAGTTTAAGGTCTGCTCAGTTTTGGTTTTCTGAGTGTACTTAGATGTATTTTAGTAGAGTAATCAGCACCTTACCAATAACGCTTTTGTCTATATTTGTGGTTTTTTATTTATCCTGTCTGCCAAGTATTGAATGTATTTCTTTCACAGATGATGTTAAACAGTGCAAGAAATAGTTAAATTCATACACTTCAGGCAGATTATTTTTTTAACTGTCATTATTAACAAATCCTAAGGATGAATGCATAGGTTGTGTTCAAGCAGTTTGAGAAGCCTCCACCTATCGCTGGTTTTGGACCTATGACTTTCTGCCAGCCTGAATTTTTTATGGTTGGTAGAGATGTAATCTTCAGTCACTTTCTAAAACAAAAAATTAGTATTGGTTACAGAGAATAAAATATACAAGTGGTTTTTGAAATTGACACACAGACACACAGACACAGACACAGACACAGACACAGACACAGACACAGACATACACACTTACCCAGAACATTACAGCTGCAATAAACATGTTTTCAAGCTGCAGTCAGTGCATTTTCATTAAGAGGAAGAGGTCACCCATAGTAACATCACTCCTGTGGCTCAGGTAAAATGAACATATTGCTGTGATATCCCTGCATTTAAATGCCAAATGGTGCTTGTTCATGAGGTATTTTGTGAAAAGTTACAGCAGCCATTGGTGCCAGGGCAAGAAACAATCAGATCCCATGAACTTCCAGATATATTAAAAATACCAAATTTTTTGCAGTCACTCTTTGCTAGCACCTTTTTTTAACCTTCACTATGTCAGTGAAATTAGGCAAAACTTTATCAAATAGGTAATGAAATGCAAATTTGAAACAGTATTTCTTATGTATGCAATTGCTAGGCTTTTGTATTATAATCCTTTTCCATTTACATTTCTGATGATCCAAAGTATCTCTTTATTTTGGGAATTTCAGTTGCAGCCTCTGTACACTTTTAAGAATTAAGGGGGTGGGGGGGCAGTATTTTTAAACTCCAACTTCAGCATGGGAGAAAAGCTCCTTCAGACAGAGCTGTAAAAATAGGAATTTGTTTTGTTTAGAAAGAATACCTGTAATGTTAACCTTGGTTACAGGTCAAACTCCAACCCTGCTTCTTATTCACTTCCCCACAGGACAAAGAGAAAATCAGAAAGGCACGATGAAGAGAGGGAGGTCATTTACCAGTCATTGTCATGGCAAAACAGATTTGGCTTGGGGAAAATTAATTTAATTTATCACTAGTTAAAATAGATTCGGTTAGAAAGAAACAAAGGAAAAATTAAAACAGTACCCTTTCCCTCACTGCATCTCTTCTAGGCTCAACTTCACTCCTTTACTCCTGACTTTATCTCCTATTCCAATAGTAAGAGGGATGGGGATGGGTATGTGATCAGTCCATAACTGATCCTATCTGCTGCTCCTTCTCCTACTCCACTGTGGGTTTTTCCCCTACTCCCTTGTGGGCAGGGTCATGGAGGAATGTTTGCAGCTCTGATGCCTCTGTACAGAGGCCATTTCTTTAGCATCCCACTGCCTCCACCTGGCACCAACAACTCATACAGAGTCTTCCTCAAAATCATGGTGTAATTTTCTTTCCATTCTCTGGAATTCAATAAATGATCCCTCTTAGTGTGTGAAGCTGATGCCTAAGTCATCCCTCTTAATCCTGAAGACTCCCTTGTAATGTTTTAGAAACAGGCGCTCTCTGGCTCATACCCAGTCTTTGGTTTACTTCACACACTGTAATCTGCTGCCATTTTGCCTTTTCAGGAGCACTTTTCTCCTTTATGACAGCCCTCCACATTACTGACTGCATTAAAGATTCCACTTTTCTATGGCATTTTTTTGAAAACACCTTCTGAGTTCCATGTTTATTAAACAAGACCAGACCTTTGCCATTGCATTCTTCGTGTCAGTGATTTACTTTGCGGAGAGAAGCAGAGAAATTGCATTCCTACTCAGAAAATAATGAAAATACCTTGAAATGAACTGCAGCAAGAATAGGATCATCTTTACAGCTCACACAGACATGCATCCATTGCAAAAGACACTAGCAATTCCATCTAATAATTAATTTTGATTGAATTACAACTTAATCCCAGAAAAAGATCTCCCTGCAACTATAGAAGTTTTGTCAACATAAGACTCAACTACTTTATTCTGGTTGTTAATCAACCTCACTATTAAAAATATACTACTAATTTCTGCTTTGACTTTTTCTAGTTCCATTCCAACTTATAGCAATTGTTTCCTGCTATTCTTTGTCCCTCATTCTATAAAGCACTTTAATGTGTTTGAATTTATAAATCCCAGGACTGCATTTAACCATATTACCACTTCATTATGCTGCTCATAATAACTCCTTTTTAAAGTTATTATTTTCCATAAGACAGTAGTCCTTCCAGCAGACAGGACCTGCATTCTCTGCTGCAACAGTATTGAAATGTGTTTTGTAGGAATGTGTCCAATGGGCTGAATGACAACAGACTGTGCACAGTGATTGCTCCTTCCTTACAGAAGCTCTGCTCATGCTTTCATCATTCACAGATTTGTACAGCACTTGGTTTGTATTTAGGGCCACTCCTTTGATGGTGGGTTGAATATATGAAAAGCACATTTCCTTGTCCCAGGGGCTGCTGCTTCTGACATTTGTCAAAGACTTAACCTCAAGTTGAAGGGATGGCCTCAAGTTTCACCAGAGGAGGTTTAGATCATATATTAAGAAAAATTCCTTAATCAAAGAGATGGTCGGGCATTGGAATGCACTGCCCAGGGAAAAGGTGGAATCACCCTGGTGACCTTGGAAGTTTGTTCCAAACTTAATGAGTCTATGATTCTAACTGACCCTTTAGTATGTGATCCACTGGTATCAGCTGGTAGGAATCTACTTATTTTATCTCTCTCTTTTCCTTAAAATAAAGGCAAAGCTCATCTAATTACTCTGCCTCAAAAATTGTTTAATCCTTTTGAAAAACCTAGAAAGTTTCCACTAAACTGAGGAGGTGTGTTCCTCCAGCTTTTATCAGAATAGGCAATTATGAAAGAAACATTCTCTATGTTATGTAATGAGACCAAAGGTAAGAAGTGCGCTTGCACACACAGGGTGAGAATAGGAATAAAAATTTTGACAATGCTAGAGCTCACAGACTTTCCTGCTGGTAAGAAGTCCCTTCCATGACAGGTGAATTCACTGGAGGCTTCAACCTTCAAAAAACTATGGACCTTTCCAGCTGCCTGTTTGCATCACTGGCTTCTTTGCAGCTGCATCTCTTTGTTTTCCCATTGGTCCCTCTTACATAGCAGCAGTGGTTAATAATGGACTGGGATTTCTTGAGCTTGATGTGACACAACAGAAAATTTTATTCTTAGGTAATGCATAACTAATTGATGAGCAGGTCCATGTCCCTCTTTCAAAGCAGGCCAGAAGCATGTCCAGTTAATTAAATTATGTCTACAAAATCAGACTCCATTGGGAGTCCTATAAAATCTGAAGACACGGAAGGACATCAAATGCTGACATGTTTGTTTTTTAACTTGCAAACTCGCTTGAATCATACTGTCCAGAAGCTGCCTAGTACTGACACAACAAATGAAACAAATAAACAGTCTGGTTATCCATCAAAAATCTCTGCTTAAAGATATTTCTGGTGTTGCTTAACCACCCTCTCCCCCCACCCCAAAATAGTGCTTTTGTACATCCTGTTTTAATATAAAGAATAACTTTTGGACAACTTGGAGTTTTGTGGGAAAAAAAAATAGGAAATACTAAGAGTGTTTCCTATTTTACTTCTCTAGATCAAATTTTCATAGTGCTTCGCAGGAATTTTGAGAAGAGTTGAACCTGTCTTGCAAATGTGCATAAAGGAAAAACAAAGATGAAAATAACCCCATGATTAGGTGTTACTCTCCATGTCCAGATAAAAGTAGAAAACTCATATCTGTAGTCAAACAAACCATCAGCTTTTTCCCGTTGAGGATTTTTTTCCCTTTTTGAAAAATAAGAATGCATACTATTCAAGGAAAATGACACAATAAATTGGTTCTACATATGCTGAAGGTATTCAGTTAAAATCTATGCCACTGCAAGGAAAGCAAATAGAAGCATCTGTATTACATTAATGTTAGTAATCTCTTCAGTAAGATATAGCTTCTGTTCCATAGATAATGCATAGTACCCTGGACTAAAGATCAAAGAATGCCTTCTGGTTTATGCCAGTGGAAATATTCTTTTGGCATTAAGCACACTGCACCTAGAAAGTAAGACCCTTAAATATAAAATATAAACATAAAATCTTTTAGTTACTTTATGTTTTGATATGTGTTAAGAATTTCTTCTAAGTGTGATTGGTGCAAGATGTTTTGAAGACAAATTTTGAAAAGCTTCAGGAAGGAAATGTTGCTTTTGTCTATACACTGGTCCTATAGCTAGCCTAAAAACAACTTGCCTTACTTTTACAAGATATTTTAAAGATTATGAATATGGAATTTTAAACAAGAAAAATATGCATCTCTGTATCTCTCTCTCTCTCATCTATTATCTATCTCTTTATAGATCAGTATGCAAAGAAATTATGCTATTTAAACATAAAATTACATATTGAGATATATCTCTTTACATCTCATTTACAACTTTATATATATACAAATTTATATCCATATAGATATAGATATTTATACATATAAAAAGTTTAAACTTTCTCCACGTCTGCAACAGTCTTATGTATATGACTATAATACAAGATACAAAATTTCTGAACAAATTTCTTAGGCTACGGAAAAATTGGCACCTTTCCTTCTCTCCACCCACCAAAATCCCCCCACTTGTCTTAGGCAAAATAATTAAAATAAGGAAGACAAAATTATGTCTAGCTTGATATCTATAAAGCATATAATATAAAAATATGTTAATATAATACGAATATCACTCAATATATATGACAGAACTTAATGTTGCTCATACTTCCTTTACCAAATTTCTCTCCATAATCCCTTGGCCTGCACACCAGGATTTCTTTTTCCCCATTGGGGCCAAATGACAACTATGCCTTTATTTGCTATTACCTTCTTTGCCTTTATTTACTATTACTTTCTTTGCAGATTTGTCAGATTTCCTGCCCTTTCATGTTTTGATGAATAAGAGGCCAGTGGCTCAGTAAGGCTTATTTCATTATCTGTAGCAACACTGAGGTGCAAGAGTAGTGCCCCAGTCAGCTTCAGGGCAAAAATATCCCAATGTACATTCTTTAGGTCCTGAAGTACTCTCAGATCTCATTCCCAACAAACTGAGGTGTGACCTTTTCAGGTACGTGTCGGTTGGGCTGAGGACTGTAAGCTGAAAAATGGTAAAGATATAGGAGAAATGCTATTGAAATATTTAATCAAATCCTCCACCCAGAAACATGATGCAGCACTGACTTCCATGTTGTTGCCCAGGGTTGACCATGATAGGAATTTTTAGAGTTGCTGTTCAGTGTGCAGCCTGGTTAGAGTATCTGGATTACAAGACTTCAGTCATCAGATTTCAAGAGAACAATCCTCCTGAGGAAAGAAAATGTATTTCTTTATATTTTCATGTATGTGTAAAATGTATTTGCAGTGTAGCCTAAGGTGTTCCACGCTGAAAAATAAGTATTGTAACAAGTAATTTGCTATAATAAAAGCAATACTCCATAGCTGCAGAGAACATTCTTTGTGAGACTAAATTCTAGTGAAGCTTTTTTCTGTAGCAGCACTAATCATTTTAGGAGTCACTGTGACAACATTTTTCTCTTGTTGGTGATTCACAACTTCATTCTGCTGAAATCTCTCTGAGGTTTGACCAGTCCAGTGGAGTCTATCTCCAATTCTCCATTCTGTGTTTGTTCCTTTGGCTATCCAAGTCCTGACTTTGCCTTCCAGTATTCTGGTGATATCTATACCATATACTCCAAACTTATTCATAGGGATTTAAGTTACCTCTAACTAATGCAGTTCAAGTATGGGAAGCAGTTAAACCTCAATACAAATAATGCTATCTGGGCTACTTGGAAGTCATAAAAAGCTCAATTATCCTATAACATGTCAAATGAAAGCATATTTTCCTTGTCAAGGATTGGATGTGCTGTGTATGTTGTACTTAAAGTACTGGAAGCATCTGTGTGGTCAAAGTGTAAATTATTTTAAATCTATGGGATTTCCTCTTTTGCAGATCTGCCTCGGGGTGTCTTGATATCTGGGCAGCACAGAGAAAAGAATGACAGGCACAAGCCTCATAACAATTTTTGGCTGTGGGAACTGCCACGCCAACAAAACCCAAACAGCTGATTTTTCACAAGGACCTGGTTATAATGCAGAACATCAGTATGTTTATAGTTTTGCAGAGGCCAGAGTGGAGAGTCATGTGCCTGATTAATCATCTTTAATTACCAGCTCTTATTAGGCTCGTATCCATTTGGACACCATGCTGTAATGCAGCAGAGAGATCGCCACCCACTGTGTGAGCAGAAGTGGCAGACAGGCGCATGCGGCTCCTGTGACTCCTTTTTTGTCTGGAAAATGCAGTTGAAAACTGTACTGTTATCCACAAAACATAAAACACTTAATGTGCTTTCATCTTGGTTTATATAAGCTGCATTTCAACACAGATATTTCAGGCTACCTGAAATACAGTGCTTTATGTGGAACATAGCCCTGTATTTCAGGAAGAATTTTTGGACAAACATGATTTATTTGCAGGCTATAACTATAAGTACATTGGCAAGAATGTTTTGATTAAAATCTTTTAAATTACATACATAAAAATCATGTGTCAGGACATATGTTACTATCCTGATATAAGTTAATTTGGTAATAAGAATTTGCCTACCTTAATAAGCTTACATGCTTGGAAGATGGAAAACTTTTAAGGTATTTTTCCTATGGTTCTCAATATATATCTTTCCACTTTTAACAGACTTTGAACACTGTCTCTCAATAGTGCTAGACCTAAAGTCTTGCCTCAAGATAGCTATGGTATTAATATACACAATGTGTAAACCAGCTTGCCTATCTTTCCTTCTACTTGCAAGGTTGTATTCTGTTTTTACAGTACAGACCGTCAGAAAAAGATTTCCACTAGTGCTTAACACAACACAGCAGGGATAAGAATCATACCTTCAGAAATTTCATGGAATCATAAAATAATAGACCAGTTTGGTTTGGAAGGGAACTTTAAGGGACATCTAGCCCAACAGCCCCTGCAATGTGTAAGGACATATTTAACAAGATCAGGTTGCTTAGGGCCCTGTTCAACATGGCCCCGAATGCTTCCAGGGATGAGGCACCCACAGCCTCTCTGGGTAACCTGTTCCAGTTTCATCCTTTTTGCAATTATTGCAATTAAATCTGCTTAGCAAACTTCCATAAAAATAAAATTATCTACTTGCAAATTCTAACACTGCTAAAAGAACTAATTGTAAAATGTAAAAGAAAAAATATTGAGAACTGAACATCTGCTGTGTTTGTGCCTCTAAAATCTCTACTTGGCATATTCATTTGCAGACTTATATTTTCAGGATTTGTTTAGGAAGATGCTGGAAACATGCCACTACCTCTCATGCCATAAAAATTATACAGATGAGCAAAATGAATTAATTATTAAATTATATGTGAACTTCCCAGTAAATGTGGGACATTCAGAAGTTCCTGCCTCAGAACAGAGAGCTGAGAGTTCCCTTTTTTCTTTTTGTTACCGTTCAGTCTTACTATCCATTTAAAAAAATTGTCCTCTCTCCAGCACTGAATGTAATTAAGAACCTTTTGAAAATAATGACTTAATGATCTGCCTTTTTTTTCCCACATTGTAGCTAAGCAAACAGAGCAACCGACTCAGTCACAAAAAGTTCAGACTATTATTTTATATGGCCACATCATTGCAGCTGACAGTGCTTCACCTGGCTGATATGTGTTAAGGTAACAGCATAAATTAAGCACAAATCCATTACAAAGTGGGCTTTCCCCTCCACCCCCCGCTGGTTAACTCACAAAAATGGCTTGAAGAAAGAAGACATTTTTCAAGACAGTTCTGTCTTCACCAGATTAAATTCTGATCCTGAATTGTGAAAAGTCCAACACTATACACCCTTTCCAGAGGTCACAATAGCTTTATGCTTCCATTTTCTCATAAAACCCTTTTAAGACTTACAACCTTCCATCCAGTCTTTGGTCATGTGTATTCATCTGGGGCTTTTACCCCCGAATAGGAATGTTTTTGGATAAGTTCTTAGCTCTGCTTTGGTCTCTTTACCGCCTTATATTAAAAAAAAAAAAAAAAAAAAAAAAAAAAAGAAAAAAAGAAGTTTGAAAAGGGTTGAACCATTTTGAGCCTAACTAGCTTTGACTTACCATAGGTCTCTTATCCCAAGCAACAAGTGATAGGAGAGGAAATTGCCTCATGTTGTGCCAGGGAATGTTTAGATTGGGTATTAGGAAAAATTCCTTCAATGAAGCAGTGATCAGGCATTGGAGCAGGCTGCACAGGGAGGTGATGGATTCACCATCAATGGAGGTATTTAAAAGGCATGTGGATATGGCACTTAGGGACTTGTTTTAGTGTCAGACTTGGCAGTGCTGGATTAATAGTTGGACTTGATCTTAAAGATGCTTTCAAACCTAAATGATTCTATGGTTCTATGACTGAAACAACTCTAGCTCAGGAATGCAGTTTTGTACCAAATTATGTGACCTCCTGGGCAGAAGAATTGCATAGAGGTTCTCTGCAGGTTTGCCTGTTGGACTGCTGTGTCTGCACTATCATTACATATGGTCTGAGCTCAAATCCAGATTACTGATGGTTCTACTCTGATGTCTGTCAGGAAAGTTGTCTCAGCAGAGAAAAAGTCCAGCTGCACCCTATTCTGTCTGACAGGCATGTGTGCAGCAGGGGCAGGTCCCCTTCAAACAGGCTTCAGCTCACTGCCTTCAATTTGCTGTTACAGTGGTGGTCTGGGACTAACTCTGTTACTTGAACTGTGGGAGGAGGAACCAGATGGTTTTGGGATGCTTCAAGAGCACAGGTGAATACAGTGCTAGCTCATAGGGGAAAAGACCATTCTGGAGCACAGAAAAATCTGTTTCTGAATGAACGGAGGTGGAGGCAAAGTGTCTATACAACAGATTTTTCTTTGCCCACCAGAACATCACTTCATCTTTCTTTGTATAGTGAAATGCATTTAACTGCTCACAGTGAACAGACGGGACTGATTTATGTTTTCGGAAGAATTTCATGAAAGCTGCCAGTTCTTTCATTTTACCCATTTTTCAACACCTTCTGACTGTAAAATTGGCTGAGTTGTGCTGACTTCTAAATGATGATGCCAAAGCTGTTCCCAAAAACCAGTCAGGATTTCTTCAATCTTCTTTCAGAGAGGGATAAGCTTGGAAGGGAGTAGGCAATCTTAGAAATGCATTGTGGCCAGGTGGGGAAAAAAAGGAGGAGAAAGGGATAGGTGTTCATAATATGGTTCTCAGCTTTCTGCTGAGGAGATTCATCATCAAGACCAGGAGTAGTACAGTCAGGATATGCCCCTCATTCCAGATTATTCTCAGAAATTTCTTCCTTTCTGTATATTGATTTTCTGTATATTGACTCTTCAGTGCTGCTCCTCAGCCTGCCTTCTGCTTCTTCCAAGCAATTTCTAGATCTGGAGCATCAACTTCCCAGCAGCAGATATCTGAGAAGCACAATAGGAAGAAATTACCTGTTTGGGTCCTTATACCTGGTAGGAATAATTACTTTTGGCACAGACTCTCCCTTCATGCCTCCATAGACATCCCTGCTCTTTTTGTAGCTGTTTCTCTCCCAGTGCTTTCTCCTGGTCTGTATTTCACACATGTCTTCAAAGCCTGACCAAAACCCAAGGCTGACAACAAGACAATGACTTATACAAACACAGCTGAAACATGAACTGGTTTGTTTCAGTTTCTGTTTGGAAAAGCTGGTCACCTCAGGAATGAAGCCCATGTAAGGGGACTGGGGGATGATATTCATTGTAATAATGTCAAGGTCTACTAAAAACACTGCAGGAGGCACACTAAGGAGACTTTAATAGAGACACTAGTGAAATAGAGATTTCATGACCCAAGGATCCAGAGGAACAGAAGAACTGGAACATTGTACTCTTTATGCCTCCTGTGAAGGAGAGAATAGTTTTGGCGGTAACTTTTAAAACTGACACAAATTACAACTTTTATAAGAAATAAGAAAGTTTCTAAATTCTCTAATTCCTAAGGCTGGATGATCCAGACCCAGGAGCTGTGATGCCAGTTATGTGAGTTACACAGTCAGTATGATTATATGTGAGATCTAAACAAACTGTGCATAGTTATTTCAGAAATTTTTAGATGACCATTGAAATTTTCCATTACACCAAAAAATTGTCTAATTCATTAGCATAAAATAGATTAATATCTGAAATGCAAAGCCATCAAATATTGGATAAAAAACTTCATTTCATTTACCTTGCAGCTTAAGTGCCAGACTAAAATCATTAGCTTCATTCATGCCAGTGAGTTTTCAAAGAGAAATTATGGCCTTTATTCAACTGTGCATGTCACACTGCTTTAAAGAAAGGATTCAGTAACACTAAAAGTAATGAGCAGGTTTAGAAGTGAACAACTAAGGTAACATGCATCCAGAAAAGATTGCAAAAATGTTGCTCTGTGAGTGCATTCAGACAGAGCACTAACACTAAGACAAAAAACTAATGCTTGTCTTCCAAAGCACATGGTGATGAGGTGGGTGAGTGGAAAAAACCATAATTTCATCAAAATTTTATCAAAATTTAACCTATTTGGGATACAGAAAGACAGGGTCGACTGAGGAGGTGTTTAAAAGATAGTTTACTGCAAAATCAGTCTCATGGAAGGGTGAGACTATAAGGTTGTTACATCTAAAACCATCACATCAGAAGCCATACATGAGAAGCCTTGCCTCAGAAGCTGCAATAATTATCATTACAATGTCTTTTATAAATTTGTTATCCAATCAGCTACTTCCACAAAGCTTGCTAGCATCTTCATAACCAATTGTTAATTGCTACCTTTTACATTATTTGCCTTAATGTGTCTTTTTCTATCCAGTCATATAACTCTACAAAAACTTATTGCTGTATCTTCTACTTTTTATCAATTCCACAAGAAGTTCTATTGTTAAACCTTAAAATCTTCTACTATCTTGTTTAACATATTTATTTACTTACATGGTTATATTTCTACTTGCTTAAAACATATTTCTGCTTAAACTACAAATCTTTATTCTTATTTTATATCTGTTTCACTATTCTATTCTAAATTATCAAGCCTTCTCCAAGCTCTTAGGGTCAAACACTGTATCCATCTCTGAGCTTGTATACTCAAGGCTTTGGGAGATCTGTGCTTTCATTTCCCATAATCTCCACTGCTTGTTTTCTTGGCCTGCTACTGATTTTTACAAGACGTACTTTCTTGGCATTTCTGCAATTGCTTACTCATTTTCTTTGAATGACATTGCTGCGTGTCTTCTCTCAGAGCAGCTAGGTAGCCACTAGGAAAAAAAAAAAAAAAGAGAGAAGAAAATGAAGAAAGGATCATTCTAATGTATCTAAGTATACAGATATAACACCTGCAAAACAATATTCCTTATGTTTTTCCTTTGCTCAGCTGCCAGCCCACTGCATTTTGCAGTGTGTATATTGTAGTGAATCATAGAAAGTCTTATAAAACTGACTTTCTCTGCAACATTTTACACTTATTTTTGCCAGCTTCTTAAAAATTGGAGGAATAGAGCAGCCCAAAAAAACCTGCATGTCTTCAAACACACACATTCTCAAATGTGTATGCTACCTTTGCTTGCAATATTTGCCAGGGCTGGAAATGTAGAAAAGCATCCTCTATGTAGATAGCATTTTATTGCTCCTTCAAACTCCTGAAGGAGTTTGGGTTGATTTCAGAGAGTTTAAATGGATATATTTCAAACATTAACCATTTATGTTCTTTGCATTATGACTTCTCTTGGTAAGAAAGGATGGATTCCATTCTAGATTTAAGGCAAAAATTTACAATATGTACAATACTTCCAATTGTATTTATTATTGCCTAATTTATTTTATAGATATGAAATTAGTGGATGTACCTGCTGTTCTCTGTGTCAATAAAATACAGCTTTAAATTCAACCAGTCAGACCTTACTATAAACAAGAGTCATGTTAACAGTTCATTTTCATTTGAATTCCTTTAGAATAAAGTGCATCGTTTAAGATTATAACACCTACTTCTTGAGAAAGAAAGAAAGAAAGAAAGAAAGAAAGAAAGAGTAGTATATTCCCATGATAAAAAGGAACTCACTATTTTAAACAAAAATTTCACCGCATGAGTCAATGTAATTGAAGTTCAGTGTGCTTTAAGCTATAAATGCTTGAAAGGTGCTTTTAATATGCAAAGGAAGACTAACCTAAAAAAAAAAATAGGGCAGACAATTATAATGGGACCTATAAGACTACTAATAATTTGAAAAGAAACAAATTTTACATGAATAGTCAGAAAAAATCTCTGTATATCTTACTTGTGATCAGTAACTTTCTTTACTTTCTTCAATTCCTCATAATGAAATATCAGGAGTTGTGATGCAATCCCTTCATCATACACGGTCTTAAAACTTGCTAAAGACTGGTGACAGACTCAAACAGATGCATAAGACTTATGAGGGCACATTTTCATGAGACTGAACGTTTAACATTATTTTTGATGTTTGTGTTACTGATTGATCCAGCCATATAAATTAAATTATTTAAAATGTATATTTTTCATAATATGAGACACTAATCATAAATACTCATATCCAAATCCACCCCCAGAAATGCACTTTTCACAAATGTCCAAGGACAGCAACTCAACATTGCAAAACATCTTTTCTGCCTTTTCTTCCCTCTCTTCTCTCAAAGGGCTCAAAACAATCCAAAATCCTCTTGCAACCTTTGACTGTGAGATTTTTTGGTTGGTTTTGTCCTTATGTTTTTCCTATGTACAAGTCCTAACAAGACACGGTCCCACTTAATTCCATTACAGTGGCTAATTAGGACAACAGTCAATAAAAGCCCAGAATCCTTCTAATATACTGCCCTTGAAATGAGAGGCAACAACCTCTCATTGAGGTTCCAAACAGGAACTATACTAATGCGCTTAGAGATGGAAAATCAGTCCTGGGTTTAAATCCTTCTTGTATTAAAGAAAATAACTGATATATGTTTGCTCCACCTTTTTGAGAGTATACGATTACAGACAATAATGTATCACACACAGGAAAGAGGGAGAGATAAACACCTCCCTCTGATTACCAGGAAACTGATTACCAGTTCTCAAATAAATTTAATTCTCAATAAGTATAATGAGATACAGATTCACAGATCTATAGCTGACTCCTCTAACATTAGGTTGACAGATACATGCCCAACCTGCTTGCACTCTGAGAAGACCACAGATCCTACAAAAGATCCTACACTTAACCCATCTTGCTGCCATGCTAATTGTGAATACACCTTATTATCAGCTTGAAGTGGAAAGCTGAGCCTGTGCCTGCATGTGAGCAATAAGGTGGGGTTGAACAGGACCAGACAGTGTCATTGCTCAATGGATGAAGTGTGAAGGCACGCAGCTCAACCTGTGCTGCTGTGTCCTGAGTCAAGGACATATACCTCAGGAAGATAAAGTCAAGTGAAATGAAGTGAATGACTGCTTCCAGAATGATGAGGAATTGAAAAATCTCTGCCCCAGCAGATATGTTCAAGCAGGAGTAAATACCCGCTGTGGATTTTTGTGATAAGGGCTTTTTGTAAATGACTTTGCTCCTGGTTTGCACAGAGCTATAATGGAGTGCTTTTAGAAGCCAAAGAATGTATCTGCTATAATACCCAAGTCAATTACAGCTCTAACTCACTTCAGAGAACTGACAGCAGATGGTGTGGGCTCAGGTACCTCTGTCTGAATACCGCTGTTTTTGGCATCATGACTGCTAGACATGAAATAAAGTAAACCTTAATCATGTTAAGTCAACAAGTTGATTGTAAGTAATGGAGGGCACAGAGCAAGGCAATCTGGCCAGTAATCATTAATGTTAAACTCAGCCTCCATAATCAGGCTCATACACAATAAAATATCACAAGATATTCCAGTGAGGGGCAGATCCAAAGACTACCTTCACCTATAAAATGCAAATATTTTGAAGAACAAAGTCATGCAGCTGCTAAGTTTGCTGAAGAATGATCAGCATGTACCCTTCCATTGACTGTGGGAGGCACAGTGGAGGCTGACAAGGCATGGTATATTTGAATCTCACTCCCATGTCTTCAGTACTTCCTAGTGCTAAACAACCTTTTATACATAACACTTACTGAGAAGATTTAGGCTTCATAGATATTTTCTTTATCTCTGATACTGAAGAAACATTTACTTCTTGATCCATATTGTTTTGTTGATACTACTGACATAGGATCATTCTTTCTTAAAGAAGAATGACTATTTTTAAAAGAGAACTGAATAGCTACCAAAGAAGTTTATTTTCTCTCTATGTAAAAGACAAGTGTTTTACTTCTAGAAATGAGCAAAGTGTGTAAGTTCAAGTAGAACTTGGTTCCTCTCTTTGACATAGTCAAAAATGTCTACCTCTTGCATTGGTTTGCTCAGCATCTTTATGTTGAGCAAAATTAAGATCCCTGTTTTGTTCTTTGTCTCTCTTTGTTGCATATACACACAGACTAAATTAAGAGATACAAATTATTCAGGTATATACAACATACATATTTTAAAAGCTTCTGTTTCAATTGTTGCTACATGGAACAGCAGCAAATTTTAAAGTGTATTTATGCATAATTACTTGCTTTGTGAGTCAATAGAGCTCCAGTGGCATTTAGGATAAAATCAGAAATGTTAGGATTTTTGTGGACCAAAGCATATATTTTAGTTTTAATGGTACTCTTTTTATTTCAGCTATACTCTTATTTTAATATTAATTTTTAACTTACATGGCTTTAGTTATGGGAAGGGCCTTATCAGAAAATGGAAGCATACAAAAGAAAAAACCTGGACAACACACAGTTAAAATTTTTAAATTTTGCACTTATTGAAAAATCAATACAAGACTTTATTATTGTATTGCTTTCTGCAAGCACTAGTCTTCAAGCCTAGGCACATCTCCTTCATGGCAAAAACTGTAAAGTAATTTTACCACAAAAGATACTGTAGGATGGTGTTGCAGTAACTAAGGAACCAATTTTAGTAACACAAAATCAAATGTTGGAGGAAAAACAGAACTGAAATATGAAAATCATTTTTAGGCCTGGTAATTTCTATCAAAGTTTGCTGCAATTTAAAAAGAAATCTCATTGATGATGATGATGACAGTGATGATGATAATTACACTTTAATATGAACTGATAAGGATCTGAGCTTCTATTGCATGAGTTCAATTACTGGTATGATGAAGTCTTTGTTCAACTACGAAATGTGGACACATTATAAAATAAAATATCAGTATAATCTCATCCAAACTTCATTTTTAAGTCCATATAATACACTCCTGTGACATTTATCTTAAATGACAGAATAATTTATCCTTTTTTAAACATTCAGAATATGAGTAGCCAAAGATTAATCCTGTGCATTGGTTGGTTTTCATTCAAATCCCTATTTTCCAGTATATAGGTCTTTTAGTAGAATGATTGTGATATACTTGTGAGACAGTTGTGATATTCTCAAAAACAATTGCCACTAATCTATTTTACATAGCATTCCTATCATTGTATCTGAATGCTTCTCTGTCTTCAGCATATAGTAGAACAACAAAAATGAAAAAAAAGTTTTAAAAGAGGCCTTAAGAAGTTGCTTAAAGTATTCTATTACAAAGACTGATATTTCTGACATTTGTTTTAAAAGTTTCTGATGGATCTTCCTTATCCTTCCTATGCAATTGATTCAACCATTTAACTGCATTTAGACTTAAAAGCGATTTCTTACTTCCTAACCAAAAAAATGCTTCATGTCAATATAAATTTACTTTTTCATGTCTTGTCTCTTGTGATTATAGAAAAAAACATTTGTTCCTCTTTGTGCCAACCATTGATGTAGTTGAAGCACCATGAAGTTCAACACAGGGAGATGCCAAGTCCTGCCATTAGGGAGGAATAAGCCCAGGCTCCAGGACAGGCTAGGGGCATCTGGCTAGAAATCAACTCTGCCGTGAAGGACTCAGGGGTCATGGTGGTCATAGTTAAAGGTTATTTTTTCCTTAGACTGATTCAGTTTGTTCATGCTGTACATAGACCATGTTCTGAATCCTGTGATCAGACTTATCTCTCTTCTCTGGATCATACTGGAGGGCAATATCTTGAATTAAATATAGCTGAGGTCTGCCTCCAGACAGAATGAATGACTTCATGCATCTGACATGATATAAACCTCAATAGCAGTTTTTTTATTTTCTTTTTTACTTAAGTATGGTGCTACAGCTACTAATCCACAGACATTGTTTCCTCCTGAGCCTTTACCATATAAGACGTGCAAAGGAGTTGAAGAATTGTGAGTACAGGGGAAGAGAAGTCAAGAGGATCCCCTCACTCTGTGTACTGGTGAAAAAAGATCTCCACTAAGGGCAAGGGTTACCATTGATTCTACAAATTTGAGTGCCTTTCTTCTGCTCACACAACCACAACTGAACCACAGAGTTTCATTCCTTTTGCTCATTCTCCCTGACATTCCTTGTTTCCCTGTTTCAGGAGTTACCTATGAAATGCTGAGAGTGATACACATTGGTCTCCTAGGTTAAAAGTGGCAAATAAAGCACTCTGTCACATTCAGAAAAAGTTCTCCTACTGCTTGTAAAAAGGTTTAGTTCCTATTACACTATCACCAGCATAATATGTATAATACTAGCCCCAGATATTTGTAATTCAGGGAATCCCTGAGCTGGACATGTTTTCCATGTGTATAGGAAACTTCAAAAGGTTAATATTTCATTAATTTGTCCGAACACTTCCTGAGCACAGGTATACTCTTAGCAGGAGTAATACCTGGTGACAAGGCATTCACCATATGTACTATATGTACATTACAATTCTTGTATTTTTTTTTTTTTAATTGGATGTGATGCGCTCATGTGCTGGAAGAGAGACTGAGAATCCAGTTTGTAATAATCTTCTCCATAGCACTACCTTTGTGGCTTTGCTGGAAGAGGATCAAGCTGCTGCTAAGTCAAGGTCAAGAGTGACCTTTCAAGAAAAAGGAAAACAAACAGGTGTAAAATAACATAGAGCTTCCTAGAAGCCATCCACTGTGGATAAAATCACTAAAATTCTACAGTCCTAAAGGAAAAAATAGGACAGATAAAGCCATTGCTACAAGGCAATGTTCAATAGATGAAATAAATGAAGTGCCGTCTACAAATAGGGTTAGAAAGAAATTCAAGGGTTAATACACAACTTTCTGCATGCAAGCTGGAAGCCTAAATAGAATAATGGGAGCATTGCTCTGGATGGAATAAAAATATACGGGAAACTTGGAGGAAAACAAATAGTAGGACACACTGTTACCAGAATACAACATATGTAAGGAACTTAACTCTATCTGGGAAGTATAAACTTTTTAAAATGCCAACCCTTATGTTTTTGGCTGTTTCCAGAAACAAAGAATATTTCATTTCACATTAATTTTTTTCCCCATATAGTGCAATAAATGCCAAACTCTGTTATAGTGGGATGGGACCATGTCTTGAATTTTTAACACAGGATATAATAGCAAAAGTGATAGAAGAATGTGACTCCAAAATGATTACTTGTTCAGAAGAACATATTTCTCATTGTAAATATGTTGGCTCCTATTTCCTTTAAATGGGACACAGCTGCTAGTCAAACCTTTTTTAGGAGCATAGAAAATGATAGAAAACAAATAATTACTGCTTGAAGGAGACTACTTTTCTACCTAGACCTAGAGGGCATGACTACAATTTCAGGCCTTCACCAACTAAATTCAATTTGACTGAAGGGTGTTTCAGACCTGAAACTCCCTCAGATACTCTGACTATATAGCATATACACAGCATATAGGGAGATTTTCTTAACTGATCCTGGATGAAAGATAACTTTGAAAAAGAAGAGAAAATAGAAGTGTCAAACAGTCATTTGAAAGAGACTCCAGAGGAGGACTTTAATCTCAGGGAAAAATAATTGGAGGGAATTAATTGATTCACAAATTGGTCAAAATAATGACACAGCCAGAAGGATTGTGGAGATCTCATGAAATACATGTATGGACCCTAGTAGCAGAGATGCCTTGCTGAACTACTCTTAATGAATAAGGAGTAATAAACCAAAGGATGTTTATCAGCTTTGATCTGAGATATTAACTTGTTCTATACTTTTTCTTTTAGAAATAGATGGTTACAAAAGGCCTTTAAAACATTTTTGCAGTTGCAGTGGTTATTATGCTGGTGTATCTAAACATAGAAGTGAGAAGTCCATTTTTTCTACACAGGGAAAGAAGAATCTATAAAAGAATGAATTGATGACCAAATGACCATTTGGCTGAAAAAGTAACATTCACAGGATATGTTCCAAATCTCCTGTTTTAATAAAAATATTGTATCACGAATTAGAAATAATGTTATTAAATGAATGGTCTGTTAAATATTTCTGTGTGCAAATATGGGGAAGAGAGAGTTCTTTGCTGAACAAGCCTTACATTCAGGGAAAGGAAGGAGAAATTTATAACACTGACCTTGCTCTGCCTGCATTTTTTATAGATAAAGGAAAAGATATTACTTAAGATGCTAACACAATCTTTAGAAAGGTAATATATAATAAAAAAAAGTAAAGAAAGTTATGTTCAGCTGAGGAGAGATGTGTGAACCAATAGTCAGTGGATAAAGAGGAACAAAGTGTTGGATATTGAGGAGACAACAGTTACCAGTTCCATCAAGAAATGCTTTTGCCTAAATTTTTGACCTTTATTTATCATTGTTAAATTATTTTTCTTTTAGCAGTTCAGTCATTTGCTATTTTAAAGTTAAATTTGAAGAATAAAGACAAGAGAGGGGGAAAAAATCACAGCATGAGCTCTTTCTTTTGCTGTTCTCATTTTATCTTTTTCTCCATGTATTTTGTGGATTTGTTTTTGTATTACTGAAACAGGTCTGAATTCTAATGATAAAACACTTGGCTCAAACCCCACATGACCAATAATAGGCTTAGTTACTCAGTATTTGTCCAGAATCTTGGAGAATTTCAAACCTTAACATATTTGGAAGCAGTGCATATCTTATCCATGGTTTAAAAGAATAAAGAAGAAAGTGTATGCCAGAACATGGAAGTTGTAACTTGATTTCAAAATGCTTAAAGCAGGAGAGATTGTTTTTTTTGGTGGTTTTTTTTTTTTTGGTTTTGTGGTTTTTTTTTTTTTTTTTTTTTTTTTGTTGTTGCTGTTGTTTTTTTTTTTTTTTTTTTTTTTTTTTTTTTTTTTTTTTTTTTTTTCCAAAAACCATAATGAAAATAAGCTGGAAAGTAAAAAAAAAGGAAAAAGAAACATTATCAGAAAGAAATCTGTCTGGCTAATACACCAGATGGGTGTGCTGCCATTCAAAGGGACATGAAGAAGCTGGATAAATGGGTGGGCAGGAGCACCATGAAATTCAATACAGGGAGATGTCAAGTCCTGCCATTAGGGAGGAATAATCCCTGGCTCCAGGACAGGCTAGGGGCATCTGGCTAGAAATCAGCTCTGCAGTGACCCAGGGGACATGGTGGACAAGTTGAACATGATCCAGCAATGTGCCCTTGCTGTAAAGAAGGAAAATGGCATCCTACCCCCAGCATATGTTGGTGTCTGGGGCTGTTCCTGTTCATGTGCAGGACTTTCGCACTTCTCCTTGTTAGACATCATGAGGCTCTGTCTGCTCTTTTCTCCAGCCTGACCAGGTCCCTCTGGGAGGCAGCACAACCCTCTGGTGTGTTGTTCCTCCCGGTAACCAAAGCAGGGAGCTACATTCTGACATCATGCCAGACCCTGAATCTCAGGGAGCTGAAGGCACCTGAGGTGACAAGCAGCACTCTGTGCAACACTCCTCCCATGATTAGCTCTGAAGCAGATTATTGTCACACAATATGTCAGACATGCTCTCTGACATGCCAGATTATATGCAGAGGTTAGGTATTTGCCCCTTTAGTGGGGAGAGGTAATATTTACAAAAGCTAGGACGAACTGCATTTGATCTGTAGGAAATTAAGTTCCTTTTGGTCACTGGCAATGACTTTTAAGCCAAAACAGAAAAGAAGCTTCTATGACTGGAGGCAAAATGTGAACCAGTTCAGGTAAATCTCTCCTCCTCCATCTGTTCATTGAGCAGCTTTTTTGAAAATCTCCTTCAGGCCATAAAGCAAAGCATGTGGAATTGAAAAATTCACCTGGAGGCAATCCCCACCTGCCTACAACCAGACCATTACCTGCGATAACCTCCACCTAGTTACAAGGTGGACAGGTAGCCAAGGTGTGGGACTCAGCCACCATCTCTCCCCAGCAATTTAAAGTCAAGTATCCTCAGCAGCATGGTGCTCTTGGTTCTCTGCATAACATATAGAACCTTTCATAACTCTAAGTTACTAAAACAGTGTTGTATAGAAAGCAGTGCAAGGATTACAAACAACAGTGCCAATGCTAATTAGGGTTACCCAAGGTTTTCTCATTCATACAACTAAGGGGACATATGGGAAATGTCATGTTGTCAAAGCAGATTCTTTGCTTCTAAAAGTTGTGTGAAACATCAAAGCCAAGTAAAATAATAGCTGCATGCAACAAATGTGAAGTACAAGACCTTCAGATAGCATATCTTTTCTTCGTGCCTGACAAGGGCTGCAGTAAGAATGCATGCAAAATTAAATCTACTGTGATGTCTATTGTCATGCTGTTAGTCTGACTCTTCTTCTGAGACATTGTTCTAATTTTTGTATGAAAGCATTTAAAATATGATTTTTAAATAAGAGTGTTTTTGTTCAAACAGCACAGAAAACCCTGGAATTGAAAATATTAACTGGAAAAAAATGATGCCTTGTAAAAGCTTGAAACATTGCTCTCCTTATGGATGCAGCTCAACTTTCTTCCTGTAGTCTGCAGGTTTGAATTAGAAGAGAGTAAACAATTGTGATTGTTAATTACTACTTGTACATAAACCTCTCCTAAATGTGATGATTCTGCACAAATAATAGAAGAGGCTTTTCACCTTCTATGTTAGGACTCACCCAAGAAAGAAACATTTTCAGTGTTGCTACAAGTGGTCACGTGTATGTATACTGTAAATATAACACTCACATAATTTCAGTGGCTCCTGGCCTCTCTTAGGAACACTAGAGTAATTTTGAGAAGACAAACAAAAGCTGGTGGGAGAGACCCATAGACTGAGAAGGACATCTGCTCACTAGGAGAATGTGTAACGGGTTTTTACTATTCTAATGAGAGAAGAAGCAAGGCACTGAAAAGTGTGTTAGATTCAAAATCTGAATGAGCTGTTTGAGTTTTAAGTCTTGAATTTCTTTGTGTATTTTTCATTAGCATTGTTGTTGGATTCTCTGTCTGCAGATCCTCAAAGAAAGGAAACACAAGTAGCTGAAATGTAGACAGAGACAGAAGTTTTCTATTTCTGATTCTCTACCTCCAGAACATGGAAAAAACTGACATTTGCAAGGGCAGAGGTTTTCTCTTTGTAATCTGGGTTACCCTATGCCAGGTGACCCATCCCTTTGGGCTGTGCTTTCTGGTTTTCAGACATATTTTTTTCTTCCTTTTGTTTGGTATATGTGTTTTGGTGAGGTTTTTTCCATCTGTTTCCCATTTAAGCTGACAGAACAGAAGCAAAAACACCAGTCAACTTTAACAATGTCTGTGGTTGCACAAAATCATATTTGCTGGCAAACCTAATAGGAAGACAAAGATGGCCTTAAGATGCGTGCGGACCTTCAGAAGTTCAAGCCATATGTGAGATTGTGCCACACAATTAACAGGGAAGCTGAGCTGGTGTGGGAACTTCTGGGTAATCTGAAACTCTGAGTTTGAGGGAGCAAATCAGTAGGCTATGTTAAGGCTGGCAATACCCTGGTGAAGCAGTGGGACCCCTTGGGAGCTCTTGTCACCTTTTGTGAACCACAGTTGGAGCTCTCTTCTTCCCACATCTCTCTAGAATATGTGATGTCTATCCTGCAGCCTTTGGATATTTGAAGGTTTGCTGGCTGGTGTTCAAGATCAGAAAGGCTGGACATTATTATAGGAATACCTACCACTGTAGACCAACAGCTTCTCAGTGATTTTAAGGACTGAAAATAATGCAACTTCAATGTAACATTTAGGACTTCTCACTTATTTTTACATTGTCTTACTTCTTAACTGAGGTCATGGCTTGAGCTGGTAAATACTACACAAAAAACTATCTGTGCATTGCTCCTAGCAGAAATTATACTAGGATGGTGAGAAAATTCATTATTAATAATCACAGTGTAGAAATTTGTTTGAATTACTTATGATTTGACTCTCAGTTGGAAGGTTTGTTATGATTTCTTTTCCTACCAGCCTTTTCTTTTAGTTGTCTGGTGGGATATGGAAGGCAGGGTCACCAAGAGAAACTGGGTCTGTTTAGGGCCTGTAGATGGCATTATGACATTGCTGCATTTCTGTTGACTAGCTCTAAACACATTAAAAATTATAAAGTACCAAGAGGTCATAAAGGTGTATAGCAGCTGTGTCACAGCTGATGAAGTTACATGACTGCCAACCAGCATCATTTAAATCCCTTAAAATATATCAGGTGCAATGCTTAGCTGCAGTTCAGTGAAGTAAGTGAATGCCATATAAACCATGAGTAATGTACTGAGTAATGCAATCTAACTGTTTCTCAGGAGAATTTGGCTGTGGTTTTAGTCAACTAAGATTAGCAATTGGCAAATCAAAACTGGAAGCCTTTGTGTAGTCAACAGTGGAAAAGGTCAAGACATGCCTTAGGGCCTTCACTGTGCTGGAATGTAGAAAGCAAAATGACCTGGCTACATTACGCTATTGATATTATGTCCTGGAAGTACCAAAGATATGTCACTAGAAGATTATTGCACCTTTTTTTTTTTTTTTTCTTTCTCAGAATGCAGGACAGAAAATGAAGATGCAGCTGAATGTGGAAATATATACTTAAGGAAGTGTAGGATTCAGCTAGCATGCTCTCTTTCCTTCTGTGAATTAAGTTTCAGGTCAGTAGTCTGTAACAAATCCTCCATTCCAGTGGGAGACAAGCTAGTGCATTACAACACAGAAACCAGACAAAATGAGATTTTATCTACCAGGATACATAAAAGTACTCAACACATTAAATCAATAATATTTTTCTGACATTAATCTATCCTTTCTTATTTAAAGGACATACTGTTTCAGCAGAGACCAGCTACCCTAAAATTACCCTCAGTAAGCACAGTAAACGCTGAAATAATCATTATGATCTGAGATGAAAATTGTACTGTAGAGCTTATGTAAATCATAAAGCTTTCTCTTATGTTCCAAATATGTTTATAGTTTGCTATTATTCCTTACCATAGTGTTAATAGTTGAAATTGTAAGCAGAATTATGTTATGTATGTCAAGTATGGCTGGGGAGTAATGGAATGACTTACCACAGGAAATTAAAAGCAGGATATCAAACTGACAGTTCTTCAGCAGTAACTTGCTGGTTACACACATTGAACAAGGGGTTATTTTGTAACAATCACAGGCATGTTTATATAATGCAGACCTTCCCCTATGGTCTAGTTTTCTATCAGAAGAAAAGTCCTATCCTTTTGCTTTTTGATAAGGTCAGTGATAATGTGTCAGAAGAATTAAATGGTCCTGTTGAGCCAGAATCTGAGCAAAACACAACTGCTAATGATAGCAGAATCATTAGCGTCCTGCTGTGGAAAAAAAAAACCCTCATCTTCTATAGGTTAGGTGACTGTTAATCAGAAGTTGTATCCATATTGCATATAGACATTTGTCTATATGAAACATTTATATTTTCAATATTTCCACGCAAGATTTTGATAAGATTAGGTTTACCTCAGGTGACTTTTTCTCCTGGTGTCCTTTGAGCCATGTCTCCTATCTGAGAAGATGCTCTTAATATTGTTATAGCTTTCTGCCTTTGAAACATGGACTTGCATTCCTGGTTAACACACAGAGAAGTGGAGCAATGAACTCTGTAGGGGCATGAATCCATAAGAATGAGCAAATTGCTGTTAAGAGAGACCTCAGAAATACATCTCTGTACAACAGTAAGCACAATCCATCCTCCATTCAGTACAGTGGCTCCCTACGGAGTGCTGAATAGGCAGAGCAGAACTTGCTCCTGTCTGTCTTAGCAGCTCTGCTGGCTTTTTCATATCCAGCTGTCTGTCTCGCATTTGTGATGAAACATTGCTTCCTACAGAAAAAGTCTGGAATCTTGGAGAGCATTTTCTTTGTTAAGTTCAATGTGGATTCTTTTGCCAGCTAATAGGTTAGCAATAATCATTAAAATATGGGATATAACTAGAGTGAAGGGAAAGGAATATTCAAAAGAGTTGTGTTTGATTTTGCTTGTATTGACACTATATATGACTATACCTGTTATAAGCCTGTTTTGGCTATTACTCATTTTATGCATTTTAGGAAAACTGTTTTGAAATGTACAGTGCAATTTTCTTCTCAGACAGAAGGTTAGTAAATGTTTTGCTGTGAGAAATGGAGTTTGCATGATAGATAGTGACTGTGCCTGAGCATGGTGATTGTGTCTAAATGCTATGTTTCTTGTGGTGCTACTTAGCTGAAATACAGCTGAGTTTTGTGATCCAAATCTGGCACTGAACAGTACTGCGTCTCTGCTGTCTATGAATCTGTGCAATTGAAGCAGTGGAGCATGAGCCTTGCAACTTCAAGGAGAGAACTTGCAACTTCAAAACCATTTAGATCAAGAAGTCATTTTCCTATGTCAAATACAACTGTAACTATTGAATAGTATATACAGAACTGTATATTACAGTTCTTGCATACTCACACATGCTTTGGATGACTTCAGTGTTGACTGCTTTGAGCATCCACTCTTAAATTTGTTATGAATAGATTCTAATTATAATTTTATTACCTCTCTAAGAGCATGTTTTCATTTAGAACAATAAAGCAGGCATTCATTAATGAGTAATAATTAGACTGAGGTATTTAGGCTCTGCTTCTAATAAGAGACATAGTAAATAAGATGTTTACTAATAATTATAGGGAAGCAATATAAACAGTTCCTCTATCATACTGAAAACTATTGGGAAACTGGGTAGAACAAGGTCTATCTTAAATTATTAGTGTTGCCTATAGTGTTAAATTACTCAAATTTCTGGCAATATCTTAGAGGTTCTGTCCTTCTTTATTTATACTTTATCAGTTTCTTCTTCCCCTTCTTCCCCTGCTGTCTGCAGCCTAGGAGTCAATGTGGTAGGGGAAATCTTCAGCTCCTGCCACTCAGTGACAGCAGTTCAAATGAATGGCACTATCCCCACTGCCTGGAATGGATGACATTTGTCTTTGGAAGTGGGTGGTTGCAAACATGCAACCATAAAACCTCTTATAAGTCTTTTTCTCGGGTTTCCCCATCGCTGTCTTGAGATCTTCCACCAATTTGTTATGCCACTGTGGTCATTTGAGCTCAGTCTGACTCGCTATCATATTTATTGTGTTTCTGCTGCAAAAGTCTGTCTCCATAACCATCGCCAGGCACTGTTGTACAGAGACAGGGAATGGGGGTCCTTGAAAGTAGAGATGTTCTACTGTACAGTCTCTGAAAGCAGCAAACATCACAAACTGCCTTCTTCTCTCCTCTGCCACAGTTCATGTATGGTGTGTGGGCCTTCATTTCACAAAACAACCAACCCTCAGATCTGCAAATCCACCAAGCAGCAAAAAATGTAAGTTAAAGGCACAGTATCTAAAGAGAAATTTGAATTTTTTTGTGCAGAGAAAAAAAAAATTCCCAGAGATATATCCATCCCCCTCAGCCAGCACATGTTTTCAAGCACCTGGGGAAAGACAAAAGTTTTGGGATACTACTGGTGACACAGGCAAAAAGCAGGGCCTGGTGCAGCCCTTGAGCATGGTCCTATTAAAACCATGAGCTGTTGGACACAGCAAAAAAAGGCCCGCAGGCTTTCAAAAAGAGTTAATTTTCAAGGCATGAATTGAGTCTTTTCCTCTCAAAAAGGTGACTTCAAACTCCAGAATTGCTGAAACTCATTCCTAAGTAAGGTGTGGAACCTTGAAAGAGGGTCAGTGCAACACTTCAGTATTCTTCTCTAGAATAGACAGAATAACTATTTTCATAAAAATTTAGAACCACAAAATGGTTGAGGGTGGCAGTAACCTCTGGATGTCATTTGGTCCACATCCCCTGTTCAAGCACTGCCACCTAGAGCAGGTTTCTCAGGACCATGTCAGATGCCTTTTGAATATCTGCAAGGATGAAGAGCCCACCATCTCTCTGACAATCTGTGTCATTTCTTGGTCACTCCCACAGAAAAAAAATGTTTCTGCATATTCAGAATTTTCTCCCATATTTACTTTACTTTCTTCAGAGACAGTTACATTTTCTAAGAACAGAGGTGTATTTTCTTTCGCAAATAGACAAAGGTAAATTTAGACATGAAATGGCAGATTGATGGCTAGAGAAATGATTGAGAGCTCACTACAGACTTTGCCATCAGGTACACTTGTAACTCAAAGGAGGGATATCCCCTTCTCTGGATCTTCCCACAAGTCCAGTTCTCAGAAAACTCAGGTGAATAGCCTTCACTTAGCTCCTTGTCTTCCTTTTCTAGCACCAAGACTAT
Source organism: Vidua chalybeata (assembly GCF_026979565.1). NCBI lineage: Eukaryota > Metazoa > Chordata > Aves > Passeriformes > Viduidae > Vidua > Vidua chalybeata. Next base: position 86,540,162 of record NC_071531.1, on the reverse strand, counting down.
GCAGAGCTGGTTTCCCTCTGTCTTTCCTGGGGGTTTCATGATCATTGCAATCTCCTGCTTTCCTCTTGGGAATGGCTAGAGAAATGAAGGAGACCCATCTGAGGTCCTGCATGTACAGCAGCCGCTTGCCAGCTTTTAACTTAAGTTGTAAAAGACAGTCTCTCTCACTGACATATTATTCAGCTTCATATGTCTTTTTAATACAACTTCATGACAGTAGCATTCTCCTTTTGGTATTTTTGTGAATTTAGTGAACCGCCTGCCAACAAAATCCCAAGTTAGAAAAAGGAATGAAGCTGCTAGAGCAGATCTGTAGGCTGTTTTCCAGGCACAAGTTAAAGTACAAGACATGCTATATGAATATAAGAAATAAACTTTTTTTACTGTGAGGGTGGTCAAATACTAGAGGTAGGTATAGAAAAACTTTGGAGATATTGAAAGTCTGACTAGAGATGATCCTGGGGAACCTACTGTTAGTGATCCTGCCTGCAGCATGAGTTTGACTAATGATCCCCAGAGGTACATCCCCAGCTCAGCTGCTCTGTATTGCTGTGATTCTCCCACACTCCAGCTATATTTCAGATGTGTTCACTTCTACAGAAGAGTCTGGGTTTTCAGTTCTGGAAGAAAACTCTTCCAACTACTGACTTTTCCCTACAATCTTGATTTCTTCTGGGCTTCAGGCTCTATTATATTGCCAGAGATATTGATAGTTTAATTTCTTATATACGACGTTCACTTTTAAGTGACTACTTGTGTTTTTTTGTAAGGGCAAGATAGCACAAATCATTGACTCCAAATTTATCCTGTTTATGTTAAATAACTGCATTAGATTATAAAATATCAAACTGTATTTATTCTGAATGTAGTTTGTACCCTTCTTTCTAAAGAGACTTTTTTTAAAATTTTTATTAACACCGTGATCATTTTACCTTTAAGACTGAAAGGTGATAAATTTTTAATCAGGCCACAAGTCTTTTGTCATTGCTAGGAGATTATTGGTGTGCATGTTTGTATGTGTGGTTTTTCATTTTGTTTTGGTTTACCAAAAATATGTAGAAATGGAAAAAGGAGGAATAATGCCTTTGTGATAATTTTCTTAAAAAGTCAAATTTGTCTAACATTGCTTAAATTCCTGTCTTAAGAAGCATAAGTACTAAACTGATGGCGACATACATGTGTCTCACAGAAATTTCAGCTTCCATTGTGTACTGGAGACTCTCGGAAGAAAGCTGCCAGGGTTAAGAGATGCTCTGCTTCTTTTTCTGTGATGGAATTATAAATTACTTTTAAAATTAGTTTTTCCTGTGTAAGTTTCTCTAGGAATATTTTGTAGGATACCAAAATATCAAAATATTGTATCAAGAATAGTGTGTCCAGCAGGACCAGTGCAGAGACCATCCCCCTGTACTTGTACATCCTCACTGGTGAGACCAAACTTTGAATGCTGCGTTCAGTTTTGGGCCCATCACTGCAAGGAAGGCATTGAGGGGCTGCTCTCAGTGCTGTGGTTTAGTTGCCAAGGTGATGATGGATCAAAGTTTGGACTCAATGATCTTGGTGTCTTTTCCAATCTAAATGATTCTATGATTCTGTAGTTCTGTAAACTGGACATCCAAAAACACTAGACTTGGACTCTGAGAGAATGGCCTAAATTTACACTGGATACCATCACTAAGTGCTAAAGCAGGAAACTCAGTAGAATTGAAATAAACTGTTTCTGCCACTCTCAGCATATAATGCTTCTTCCTCTTCTCCTCATTGGTGATTATCACACTAGGAAAAAACATTTCCATATCCCAACCACATGTTGAGACAATAGGCAGGAGACAGGAAGCCAGAAGGGATTCACCTATGCCACTCTGTCTAAGCTGTCTTTATAGACTGTGGAAACAAACTGGCACTGTTATGAATTAATTTGATTTAAGTTAAAAAATTGAAATACTCTGAGCCCTGCTTAGGGCACATCCCAAGGATTTCAAGAATGTAGAAGAGCTTTTGTCATTCACTGATGAAATTCGGGTTGCTTTTGCAGCTGGAATAGTTTTTTTTTTTTTTTTAATTAAACAACAACAAATGCTAGAGATTTACTGTTGCAACATAGGTAACAACTCATGGACAAGCAATAAACTAGGGACATATCCTAGTTTATTTCTATTAAGGTCTATTTTTTAAAGGAAAAACCCCATATACATAAACAAAAATATTAAATAATCCTAATTAGTTTTCTTTCTTTTGTTTCAGCAGACCTGAGAGATGAAAGATTCTAACAGAGATTAATACATTAGGCACCATAATGAGGGTAGCATGGGCAATTTTAATTAGCTTAAATCACCTTCTATCTGCTTGTTTCATTATGCATTGTATTTAATTTAGCTATATGTGTTTTATTTTTCACAGTTTGTAAATTGTATATATATGTAGTATGCAATTTATAAATTATAATTGGTTGTTTATATATCTTCACTGAAATTGTCTCACTAATGATAGTAATTTGTCAGTATTAGACAATAGAATTAGATCTCATCCAAAAGTACTGGAAATCAAAAAGCAGATTGTTGCATAACACCTCACTACTCTTCAGTAGTAAGGTAAATGCTTTCCTGCCTTTGTTAGCTGTAAATGAAAAATGAAAATGAAAATAATTTCCTCTGACCAGACATGAGGTTCTGGGAAGTATATGATAACAGCAGAGCATTAGATGGCTCTTTTCTCCTGCTGTTTAGGACAGTGAGTATCAATATCCTTGTTATGCAAAATCTCAGACTTTATTTGCAGTCCAACAGAAGGTCAAGACAATTCCATCCAACCAAAAAGCAATAGAAAACTGCACTTTTTTAGATTATGGAAGAAGTACCTTCTAGCCCTTCAAAGAAATTTGCTCCCTTTACTTTGTCAGCCTTGTTCACTTCCATCTCTGTCCCCTCTGATGCCACACTCTCTTTTCAAGCAGTGCTTGTCTAACCTCTTCCCTTCTTTAGGGCTGGAAATCTACTTAAAGCCAGAAGGTGACCTGATTCCCAGCACTGTATTCCTTCACAGTGATAGCTGGTTTTGTATGTTGTGAAAGAGTCTTAAGTGTTTGGTTCTAGCATAAACACTTCTGGCATCCAGTAATTCAGTATTCTTTTCTGTTTCAGACATTGATATGTTACTCTACTGGATGGGCATTCCCAGCATTCCTCTCAAATCTCACCTGTTTTATCCACTTGGACTGCATGGACCTGGGCGGGGAACAGTCCTGCTCCTGATGTACAACATCTATCATAACCTATCTGTTATCTCAGATGGAACTGTTATGCAGGGATAAAACATCTGTGCTTTGTCTAGATTGGAAAGCATTCTACAGATACAATATAGGATTACTCCATCCCTGGTTACTCCTCAGGATCACATATGTTCAATTATGTTCAGTTAGCACAATTGTTTCAAAGTAGCTTCCAATTCTACCAATTTAACTACTTAATAAATATTTTGCAAAAATGTGTTTCAGGGCCATGATTACTGTACATATGCATTCACAGCATAAGCATTTGGCGTTAGTTTGGCAAAGCATACTCAACATACATATACACGTATATTTTTGCTTACTCAAATATGTTTGTAGGTATGGTAAGAAAAAACATGTATATAATGTTTTGAAGTGCCTGTGGATTATTTTGTCCATTCATTTCACAGCTATCTTAGCTGTTGCTTTAGCAACAGAAAAGCCAATGTAGACAGCTGTCAAATCAGATAAAATTATTCAACTCAGTTCAAGTCCAACAGATATGATATAATCATCGTTTCTTTCAATATTTGTAGGCTTATACAAATAGAACAGTCATTTTGCTTTTGCTAATGATGTAAAAACACAGTACTCATTGTACAGAGGTTATTGCTTTAGTCCCTCACTCCCCTTCCCTGTGCACTGAAAGTCATAGTTCATGCCTTTTGAGACTGGCAATATCTCAATGCATTGTGTTCCTGCTGAGCCTTTACAGTGTTCTGTATGCATCATATGTCTTGTTTAGAATAATAATCTGGCACTAAACAATCTCTGATCAGTTGGTTTGAATGTAGTAGTCTGCCATTTCTTCACTTCAGGCCAGTGACATCATGTGACAGGACTATACTGACATTCTGTCAAGTATTCTTGGGCTAATTATTCCAGTTCACACAATCTGCATTGCTGTATGACTGAAGGTACACAAATATTTTCAGTTGTTTTCTGTCATGATGATTAATTTCTTTAATTATACAAAAAATTACAATTCCAAGGGGAAAAAGTAATGCAGTGCAAATAATTCAAAGATACGTCTATTATGTACCTGGGATGCAGTATTTCATTACTTAGGTACTTAAATTATTAAGGTGAAAAACCTCAGTTCAGGGTAAAGAAATACTACATACCTCCTTGTGTGAAGCTGGCTGTCTATGGTGTTTTGGTTAAAATGGATAAAAATATACAGTAAATATTTATAAAATATATGGATACCAAAACTTTGTTACAGTCTATCCCTTTGATTGGCAGTGGAGTAGACAGCTAAACTAGCCACCTAAGTGCCCTCTTTAGTAAAGAATAAAGGAACCTAACCCTAAATAGTATATCTAAATAGGTTAATTGACTAAGTTGAAAAGACAGGAATAAAAGACTAACAATAGAGCTAAAGCGCAAAAGTTCACTAGTTAGCATTTTCTCTCTGAAGTTTCGTAGATGAGATACTATTGCTAGGAGCGTGATATCCCTCATATTCAGGTGGAATCTTCCTGTGCATCAATTTTGCCCATTTCATCTTATCCTTGCCCTTCATCTTGACCCACCAAGCACAGCCTGGGTCTTGCCTCTTGGCACCCTCCCTTTGGATACTTGTATACATTGATGAGGTCCCTCTCAGTCGTGTCTTCTTGGGACTGAACTGGCCCAGCTCCCTCAGCCTGTACCTGTAAGAGAGATGCTCCGGACCCCTCATCCTCTTTTCCACTGTTCAAGGGAAAGTCTTCCTTCCAACATTCCTCTACCCTGCACTCCTGGATAAGAGATCTCTGAGGACTGGTCTTGTCAGTGAAGACCAACACAAAGAAGACATTCAGTAACTCTGACTTCTCTGTGCTCTCTGTTACCAGGATCCTCCTCCATTTAGTAATGGGCCCACATTACCCTTTGTTTTCCTTTTGCTGTTGACATATTTTAAAAAGCTCTTCTTCTTGTCCTTGACATCCTTGGCCAGAATTAATCACAGACAGACCCTGGGCTTCCTCATCTCATTTCTACTTACTCTGACCACCTCTCTCTCTATATTCATTCTAAGTGGCCTGATCCTGCTTCCATCTCCTGTACATTTCCTGCTTGTTCTTGAGTAATGACAGGAGTTCTTTATTCACCCGTGTGGGTTTCTTGCCCCCTTTGTTTATTGCTTGCTCAAGAGAATTGTTTTTGAGATTGAATAAAGTGATTCCTGGTTATCAACCAGCTCTCAGACTCCTCTACCCTGCAGAACCTGTCCCCATGGGATTCTTCCAAGAAGATCCTGGAAGAGGCTAAAGCTAGTTTTTCTGAAGCCTGTGATTGTGTCTTACTTGCTGCCATGCTTCCTTGTCACACAATACTGAACTTCACAGTCTCATGGTCCCTGCAGCTAAGGCTGCCCCCAAATTTAAGTCCCCAGCAAGGCCTTCACTGTTTGTTAGATAAGGTTGAAGAGCACATTCTCCTTTCTACTCTTGGCAGTCCCATTCCATGCCTCTTCTTTAACTCTTATTCTATAATGTTCAGTTTCTTTTGAAGACTTTGATGACTGATTGCAGGAATCTTCTCTTGCAAAGTTATAAGCAGCATTCCATTACCAGCAGTTGCAGAGTATCTAAAAAATATTTCCTCTCACAACTTAATGAGCCATTTTATAGATTTCCTCTGCTTTTGAGAAAGCCTTCATAACACTGAAATGAGAACAAAATTATAGAAATGTGTTCATGTTCTCCCATTTTTGACATAGTTGTTTGCTTTTAGTTTTGTTATTATTATTCAGCTGTCCCATTGCCACCCCCATCTCAAAAATATCAGCCAATGAGGCTTATCATTTTGTTAAGGGCTACAGATCCAAAGTTTAAAATCTATGACAGCTGGTATAATGTGTGCACTGCTATGAAAGTTTAAACAAAACTGATTTGTAGCTCCAGAGAATAAAATTTTAGCCTGATCTAACACAGAAACAAATTGATAAATTAGCTGTAAAGCATAGAGACTTAACTCTAAAATATCTAACTCCAGCCTGGAAGTGTGTTTACTGGAAATAACTGCATAGAATCCTAAAATTGAAAACTTGACTTATGTAGCTATATAGTTCTGTGCAAACATTTTTTTTTTATAATCATGTTACAAAGTTCTAGCTTAGATATGCCCATCTGAATACGTTTTGCAGCACTGGAATTGTGTACTATCCTCACTTGTGTTACAGTGAAGAAATGTTCACAGTAGACAAAGTTCTTGGGTATAGAGATTACTATCACCTCGTCAATTTACCATTGGCATAGGTATGTTGTGAAATAACTGAGAAACCATAATTTACAAGGCTGGCTTTTACTAGCCCATGGATGATCCAGAGGAGGTGGATACCTGAATGAGGCTGTGGGAATGACCTGAATGACCCTGTGGGAAGCCAGGACGCAAACAGGCTCCTGCAGGATGGGTGGACCGATGGAAAGAGGAACCCACTGGAGCAGGTTTGCTGGCAAGTCTTGTGATCCTGGGTGGGACAATACTAGAACAGCCTATTCCTGAAGAACTGCAGCCCTGGAAGGGCTTCACACAGGAGCAGTTCACTAAGAACTGTATCTCATGGGAGGGACCCATGTTGGAGAAGTTCATGGAGGTCTGTATGTCATGGGAGGGACTCTATGCTGGAGCAGGGGAAGAGTGTGAGGAGCCCTCGTGCTGAGGAGGAAGAAGTGGCAGCAACAACATGTGATGAACTGACTGCAATCCCTGTTCCCCATCTCCCTGCACAGCTGAGGGGAGAAGGTAGAGAATTTGTAAGTGAAGTTGAGCCTGGTAAGAAGAGAGGGGTGGAGGAATGGGGTTTTTTATGACTAATTTTTATTTCTTATCCTACTTTGATATGATTGTCAATAAATTGAACTGATTTCCCCAAGCTGAGATTGTCTGATTGCAACTGGTGAGTGATGCCTGCACATTTTTGTCTCAAGTAAGGAACCTTTTTTTATACTTTTCCTCCATTTGTCCACCTGGGAGGTGTCCAGCCAGAGTCACCCACCACAGATGTTCATATGTGCACAGAAAGGTGCTTTGCAACGTTTTGCTTTTCCTCCAGAGACCACCAGTCTCTTCTTCAGGGCCCTGAGTTGCATTGACCCTCCCCAACAACTTTTGTCTGCTTGAGCTCATGTACAGCTTCAGAAAGCACAAGAGGTGCTTCTGGATGTGAAACTGGTTTGTGAAGAAAGCAAGAAGCCTTAGTGCGGATGATCCTCCTTCCCACAGGAGCTGATTTTAAGCTAAGATTTTGGTCATTGTCTCCTGCCTGAGATGAATTCAGTTTGCCTGTTCCTGGCCACAAACTTGCTGATGCAGACCTTAACCCTGACCCACAGATCGATTTACCAGCTTCAGCTCAAATCTGCCTTGTCGCCATGGGTTTGCCTGGTTACTACTGAGTTGTGTCTGATCCTGCTTGTGAATTTCCAGCTTGGCTTCATGGACTTAGCCTGGGTTCCAGGCTGTCTCCAGCTGCCAGTCCCCAGCCCCTATCCTATCAGACATAGCTTCTGTTGTGCTTGGCTCCTGATTCCCTGTCCCTTAGGAAGCAGCTGGCCCCTCACTATGTCCTGGTTTGTTCTTCATACTTAATGCTCCACTTGTTTCCCAGTCCCATAAATTGTCTCAGAAAAGTCTGGCTTATGAATAGTGGAATGGCTTATTAACGGGTTGAAATAAAGCCTCATTGCTGCTCTTCCAGGCTCGTCAGTCAGATCCTTGTGGGTGAAAGACTGATCACTTTCTGCACTTTCAGCATCCCTGAGGAGACACATCATTTTCTCGTGCAGTCTCAGACATGAGCTCTCTGCAAAGGGGTTTCTGAAATGTGAGTTTTTAAGACAAGAATGTTTAACTGCAATAAGCATGTGCTACTGCTTCCAGTCACATTTACAACTCTGCTGGTCCATTTTAGCAATTATTATTTTCAGATCTGGGTATATTCATGCCTGCATGTGCAATCCTTCCAGAGAAGGAGGATACAACAGAGCTCCTCTTTGGTCTGGTTGATAGCCCTTTGTATAAGCTATTGGTAGTGTGACCAGGCCAGCATATACAAGGGTGGTGGTGTGAATGCCGAATTTTTGAAGGACCCAATGAAATGCAGAAGTTTTCCAGTGCACAGCCCTGTTTGTTACACTTATGTACAAACTGGTGAACTTGAAACATTTCCAAGGGCAAGAAAAGTGCATAATGTGTGGGAGATGTTGGACTAATTAGACATTGAAATTCTTCTCTGGACTCCTTCATATAACTCAGAGAAGAGCACAAAATCTTCATTTCCCTTGTATTGTTCCCCATATCAACTCAAGTTGTTTTATATGCTTAAAATTGCTTTTAATTGAAATTTTAGTAAATGAACAGAAACAGGAGAAACTTCTAAAATTTCCAATGAACAACTCCCTGTGTGGCGATGAGCAGTGTTTGATCACATGCCAACAGAATCTGCCTTTGACTTATCTGTTGATAGACATAGTAAGATTATTCAGGCCACTGAAGGAGGAAAATTAAATAAAAAAGACACTTTTTTTCTGGTCATTTAACAGTGTAAAAGAGAAGTCACAAATAAGTTTGCTGCTCAAAAATGGTACTTTAGTTATGCATTACAAGAGATCTTTTACCTCTCTATACTCATATATTTTGAGAGGAGAGGGAAAGATGGCAAGAAATCCACTGAAATAGGCAAAATCTGTCATGCAATTAATTTTCCAAAAATCATTTCCAACAGAGAAGGTCCAATAAAGCTTCCAGCTGTGTCTCATAAGCTTTGTGATTATTGACATTATTAAATAAACATTTACAAGTTTCAGCACTGGTTTTATAATTGGTTTTATTTTTTATAATTAATTTTTTCTTTTAATTAAAGTCTGTACCGTATAGCTGGTGAAATCTACATACATTTCTCCTTATTTATTACTGGCTATGTTCCTTTCTGTTACCACATTCCTCTGTCTTGCCATAGATTCTCTATCCCACCTCCACCCAGGTGACAGGTTACTTTCTACCCCCTCCTGCCTGACAAGTGTTCCTGGTTTTAGTTGATGTTGATCAAAATAAAGCTTCTCTTCAAATAAGAGAATTGTACTGTACACACTTTTCACTTACCATATTCGGCTGGAGACTTTCAGCATTGCATTCTCTGTAATGTAAGTCAGATTTCGTTTGTCAGTTATGGTACAGGAGTTATTCTAGGGAAGTCCACCACAGAAGCCGTGATAAGGAATAATAAAACACGTCAAACTCATACAGAAAAGGATCTAATCAAATGTGACTTAAAAGAATTTATATAGAATCTATTTTCACCTGGAGCTTGATGGGCTGACAGTAATGATTATATGTACTTGAGTGAAGAAAGGTTCCAAAGGGTACACTGTTATTCCATCTTGCCAGTTGAAATATGGTCAGAAGGGAGAAAAGAACACATATTTATGGATTTGTAAATAAAGTGAATACCAGTTCAATCTTTTTCTCCACATAATGCATGATCTTCTGTGTAAAACTGAAATTTGATATAGTTGCAAAACAGAAGGTTTTTGGCATAAAATGTCTGCCAAATTCTGGGCAGTGCTGGGCACTGCTGTAAAATCTACATTTTAACAGTAATGTCTGCAGAAATAAAGTTATATATAAAATTGCATACAAAACCTCACCTTTAAAGATTTTCTCTTTTGGGGTCTGAGCAGTAATCTTGCCTCAATCTGCTTATGGTTGAGAGACCATAGTTACAGACAAGGCTGTGGTTAAGACAGAGAAATGTGTCTCCCTGTTTGTTTGAGTTCCAGTCCTCTTAATGTGAGAGACAGAGAAGTCTGTGGAACAGTACTTTATTTCACCAGCCTCCAGAAACAAGTTTTATAGCTGTAAATAAAAAAAGACTAAATAAAATCTATAAGATCTGAGGATTATTAAAACCTAATGTGCAGATCTGGCCATTTGCTCCCAATCTTCCCTTTATTGATTCCATAATTTTATGGATTCCTTTTATTGATTCCAGAGGAACTTCTGGACACAGACTGGAGATGCACTATATGTATCCATACCATTACAGACAAGTTCTGCCTTGGGAGATGTATTTATGGTCAGACAGAAGATTTCTTTCACACAGTGAGCAAAAGGGTTTCAGGCCCCAGCACCAGCGTGCCTGGCAGGGGTCTGCTCTGAATCTCCATGGTCAGATGGAGGGAGGAGCAGCTGGGGGAAATCGAAGAGCTGTCTCATTTCAGAGCAAGTAAAGACTGTCAATGTTCCTGGGTTATGTGTATGCAAGAGCTGTGAGGTAGGGGAGAGAAGAACTTCTGTGGCTGCCAAGAGGATAGATTTAGAGAAACTGAAAAGGAGAGAGAACCCAGAAAAGGAAGCTCTGGAGTTCATCCTTTGTGAGTTATGATAAAGACTACCTCTGCTGTGGATAGTTGGATATAAATGATGGAAAAATCTGAATAAACTGGACTAAGAAGTAGGAAATCAGCTTCAATTGGCCAGGAAAGGAGGGATTGCCTCCATCAGCAGTGGCAGTTGAAAGGTACAACAGAACCTGAATATTCAATGTCTTGTGCTCTGGAAGAGATTTGCCTTCTTACCCTCTTCTACTCTTTCCTCAGTCTCATTTATATTTATTACAGTTCCCATCTGATGCACAGACTCTCCCTGCCTCATCCAAGAAAATCCTGACAAGCTGCTAGAACATCTACTGCCCCAAGCTGAATTATGCTTGTAGAAATTTGTCTTGTAGAGGGGAGGTGAAAAGGTTTGGGTTGCTGCTTAGGATTTTTATTTTTCCTGGAAAGAGGAAGGATTTTATTTTGGATGAGGGCCAAGGCTAAAACATTTTCTATCCTTGAGTAGGACTTTTTTAGATTGGTGGGAAAGAGGCAATGGTAGACTGAAAATACAGTTGCCTGGACATGCTCCTTTTGACTCTCAGTGGAGACTCCAAATCAGCAATCCTAGAGGAGCAAATGAGGTTATGTGGTCTGATGACCACTTTCTTCTCAGTTGAACATTTTTCTATTTTTTAAAAAAATATTTCCTTTTCCTGGCTGAGGAAAAAACAAAGGTAGCTTCTCTTTCTTTTAAAAACATTTTTATTATTGCAGGACATTTAATATTGTTAAGGGTTCACTACTAAATTTTAAAGGAATTATACCTGTTACTTTATTCTGTTTTTTTTGCTATAGATCTCAGTGTCTTATCGTAACTTAAATCCTTGGAATGACCATGTTGTTATAGTGCAATTATATTTATCCACTGCACTTTTCATTGGGCTAGCTTTTATTCCACATAAACATTTATTTGTTTTATGACGTTATGTGTTTGCCTGTCTGTTCATTTGAGGGCCAATGATAAAGGCACGATGTCCTGGAATCACCTTTGCTACTTCTCATGTCTGGAGCTGTTGTAAGAACTTAAAGAGCACCATTGCCCATTTCAAAGAGTGTCAAGGCCACAGAAGGAATTTGTTGTAAAAGAAGCCACCATAGCAGGAACTTGACATAAGCACAGAAAGGAGGAATTTTAGACAATTCCAGGTGCTAATTCCAGGCCTGGTGGAGGTGAGATCTGGTTAGCACATGCCAGTTAATGCATAACAGGCTAATAAATATAGACGAGAGATATCTGTGGGAAAAGGAGTTGCTACTGACTGGCATCAATTGTGTGTAGCTGTCTGTAACTTTCTTTCAGACATTTCCTCTCATGGATCAAGGAGTTAAAGATGACTGCCTAGGTTGAAAATGGATTAGTGGGGAGAGGGAATGTGTGCAATGACCACAACCATGTCCTTAAGAGGCCCAAGCACTTATTATCTCTTATCTCGTTCCAATTTGTTCCAGACGTTTCTGTGATGAGAAATGTAGTGTAAAGTGCAGGAAAAAAACTCTTACATCAAACTTCAGTGACCAAAACAAAACATCGAATACATGCTTCTACTGCCATTTGTTTCTGAGTTTTTATTTCTCTCTCCCAGCTTCAGCCTGCAACATTTCTTTTAATCACCAGATCCCTCTTTTAACTTAAAGGAAGAAGAAGTAGAGTCACCCCTTTACTTCGTTACAAATATCTTTCAGAGCATACTTCCTATTTAGGGCAGATGCCATTTCCACTTTATTGAAAACCAGATGCAAGCTAAAGGCTGTATTTTCCTTTCTGACCTTCTGATGAGAAATGCTATTCTCCAGGGGAGAGTAAAGGAGGGCAAAGTTGTTCAAGATATCTCTCTGTATCAGCACAGCTGTAATTTCAAGTATGATGCTTTAAAGAAATTCATAAAACCTGGTAATTTACACCCTTTAATGCTTGCTTGTATTTCCAGTTTGACATATATTTCTATGTCTGTAACCTGTAAGAATGTAAGTTTTATTTTCAGTTGACATTTCATGATTCACATGTGTACAAATATCTGAAATCCCAAAAGAAATGAAAGAAATTATAAAAACATTAAATGGAATTCCAATGGGCCTGAGCTAATATTTATTCAGACTCCATGACCTTAACACTTTGTAGAATGCCTTCCACTATTTTCTCTGCACTTCACACTATAATCTGTAAGAGCCAGAGGATGAGCTTCAGTTTGCTTGGGGCAAATACTGGCATAGTGACAAGGTATGTGTGGTATCTGGCTTATCAACAGGCAGCAGGCAGGGCCATATTGACACCTAGAGATATGTCCCACAGTATCAAGAAAAGCAGTACTTGATAATGTTTTCAGAGATGGTTTCAAATGAGTACTGGCAATCTTTCTCTGAGACAATAAACTAGATCTCAAATATGTTTTCAACAGGTTGCAAGATTGAAAGATAGTAAGCTCAAAGCATATGGACAAAATAACAGTGCAGCTGATTGAATGCCCAAGAACCAGTGGTATAAGAGAACCTATTGTAATTACACTGAACAAAAAGCATTTGTAAATAAAAACACACCAGATGATATAAAGAAAACATATTTAGTGCTTCAGTTATTTCTGTAGGATATTACCCATATATTGCATGGTTTATAAACCCCTTCTTTTTCTGCCTGAAGTTGTTTCTATTAAAAAAAAGCAACATTTGCCCACAGATGAAGCAGGTTGCAGGGACTCACTTCAATAAATTTTGGTTTGGGATTAGAAAGGAAAAATGTTTCTATATCTTGCAGCTTTGAATTTGGTACCTTTGATAATTGCTGTTAGGGTCAATTTTTTTGGATTTCATACTGAAAAAGAAATACTATATGTTCCCTGAACAACTGTCCCTTTCGTTACTGATGTTTATTTTCTCAGTATCAAGTATAAAACCTGAACTTTACATATTGCTTACACCTAAAATTTCCTTCATTCCCTTGTTTGGGTCTCACAGTTTATCTTTGTTCCTTCTTTCATCTTCTCATACAAAATATAAGCATAATTTCTTCATACATAACTGTATTTAAAAGTATTATCTGTACTACAAACTGTCTTTACAACTGGAAATACTGGACAGCTTTCTTGCCTGGAATTACTGGGCAGCTTTCTTGACTGGGCTAATGCTAAAGTCAGTAGCTAGATATCTTTTTTTTTCTTTTTTTTTTATCTCTCTATGTCAGATTTCTGTTCAGGGTAATGGGATTTATGAATAATTGCTCCTGGAACAGGCTTCTTTAACTGTTGACATTCATGGCCAGTTACTGAAGTATGGTTGACAGATTAGACAGCAGGGCTGCCTTAGTTTTTACTCTTTGTTTTCAGCTTCTAAAGGGAAGACCAAACTGGATGAGCAGGGAAGTAGAAATGGACATAAATTATGGTCTTTCAAGCAAAATATAATGTGCGTAGGTCTAAATTTCCTCCCTGGATTACCCACAGATTTCCATGGCACCTCTGAGCATCTTTTGAAACTCCTTTGTTCCCCATCACTCATAGTGTTTAAGGACATTTATTTAGAACACAAGAAGCATTATGGCACTGAATTTTAATGTGCTTTGTTCTTCAAGAGAAAGATCTGTACAAGTGTAAATGAACATGGAACTTTTATGCCTCTCAAAAGAAAATAGAAGAGTGATCAGTAAAGTTCTGATTTTCCATATTTGATGTTTCACAGTCTTTATTAGATATAAAGATATTTTCAGAATTTGTAAGGTTTGGCACAGACAATATTTTGGAGGTCATCTGCTCCTAAAAGAGAGAAAATTTTCAAATATTTTATATTTAACATAAATTAATATACCTGATTCGCATAACACCACTAGGTAAATTACTTAAAGGTGTGTATGGGAGGCTGGAGAAAGTACTCTGATTGCAAATTCAGTTCCACTCCTGCACCTCCTCCTCCTCCTCCTCCTCCTCCTCCTCCTCCTTCTCCTTCTTCTTCTTCTTCTTCTTCTTCTTCTTCTTCTTCTTCTTCTTCTTTCTTCTTCTTCTTCTTCTTCTTCTTCTTCTTCTTCTTCTTCTTCTTCTTCTTCTTCTTCTTCTTCTTCTTCTTCTTCTTCTTCTTCTTCTTTCTTCTTCTTCTTCTTCTTCTTCTTCTTCTTCTTCTTCTTCTTCTCTGTTATGCTTTAGTATTGGCTAACATCTCTCTACTTCTTTTGAGCGATATAGAACAGTACAATTTAAATGTCATCTTTTTTGTTCCTTATTTCCTGTTCAGGGTTGAAGGAAAACATATAGAAAAGGGTCATTTCCCCCCTTAATAACATTACATCTCTTGTGATTAACAGCTGATATTTGTTATTTTAGCAATGTTACTGTTGAATGCCAAAAAGCAGTGAAAACTGAGTCATCCATTAAGCTCTTCTATAGCTCTGCTATCCACAATGAATTCTTGCCATTACACCTCTGTCATTTAAGCAGCAGACTTTTTTTCTCAGTAAATACAAGGTCATTAAGTAGTCAGATATCTGCCATCTAGTAACTCTGATGAAATTAAAGATCCCACAGTTTCACTACAGTAATAACAAATAACATATTCAATTTTACAGTAGGATTCTGTGCCTTTCAATGCAGGACTTGAACAAGGCTGGAAGTGAAATATCTTTTGCATGCTGAAGAGTATGTCTTATTCCTTTGCAATAGTTAATGCTGGTTTTGCTATTAGGCTAATTTTTTTTAATATATCTCTGAATGCAGGCAGCCACAAAAACTGGCTGTTTGCTTCTGTTTTGTCTCTGCTTACAAATTAAAGAAGTTTGTTAGGAGAAACAAACAGAGCATCCAAATGGGAAAGAAGTGGCTGAATTTCATCCCAGAGTTCATCACTGAATTGCCCTGCAACTGCAGACAAAGCAGTGAGGTGGATCCCACTGTGATGCTGAAAGGAGGTTCTCTACTGACCTGAGCAGGAAAGCTGGTACTCAGGAGTTCTCAGGCCTAACCAGAGGACAAGTCTAAATACCATATCACCATGGAGCATGGAAGTGATTTTTTCCTTTAGAAAAATGTGAATCTTGGACAAAGTCTGTGAAAAATGGAGTTGTGTGTTGTGACATAAAGCCACATGGACTGAAATTGACAATTTAACGCTTTCCTGGGGCTCCCTTCAGTGTGACTGAGTTACATTGTATTAGAACAATTATAACTGTGTCTGCTGCCATCTAATATCCATATAAGTGCTACTTAAAGAGAATATAGAAACAAGATTCTCTTTTTTTTTCTCTTTCTTTCTTTGGCTCTGTTAATTACTTAGCAACAGAGCTTCTGCCATTGCAGAAAATGAGGTCGGCAAGACAACATTCCATGGTTATTTTAGCAGTTTATAAACGTTGCTTTTTAATATTCACCCTCTTAAACAGTTTCCTCTCCTCCAGCCTCAATAAAAATACATATTTAAGCCCTATATGTCTCTCTAAGATTAAAAGCTTACTAGGATGAATGTCCCCCACTGTTCCACTGGGCTCCTACATACCTCCAGTCTTACTGGGGATCAAAAACAGCATCTGTAATGTAAAACAAATCTGTAATGTAAACACAAACCTGAAGCACTTCATAAACAGACATTGTCATAAAAAAATCCTGAGTTTGGCCACTTGTATTTTGATTTTTTTGCAGAGTATCAAGGCTGAAGTCTTTGAGATACTAGTACTAAGAAAATATTTTGCCTCTGACTCAAAGCCTCCCCTGTAAATGGTCCCAGGTAGAAAGAACCACTGAGTTATAGCCTCTTCTGTGCAGACAAGCAGTGCTAACAAAGGCTAGCAAGTCTGTTCAGGGGAACTAATCGCAGCCTTCCAGTGCCTGCAAAAAGAAAAAGGAAGACAGAGACTGTTTACAAAAGCATGTAGTGACAGGACAAAGGGGAATGGTTTCAAACTAAGAGTAGGTTAGATTAGATAGTCAGAAAAAATTCTTTTCTGTGAGAGTGATGAAGCACTGCAACAGAACCTATGGATGCCCCACCCCTGAGAGTGTTCAAGGCCAGGTTGGATGGGACTTTGAGCAGCCTGGTTTAGTGGAAGATATCCCTGTCCATGGCAGGGGGCTGGAACTAGGTAATCTTTTAGATCCCTCCTAACCCAGAGTGTTCTATGATTCTATGATTCCATGATTTTGATATAATGATGAATTTGCTGCCTGGTGTTAGGAGAGATCTTTGTAGAAAAGATTACTTCTGCTTCAAAATTCACTCCTCTGATCCTGAGCTTTTACTGACATTGCACAGAAACCTTAAGTTTATTGATTTATGTTGGATGTGTTATTTTAAACATATATATGTATTCTCTTGAATACATGTGGATGCATAACTATAATCTTACTGACATCCTTGCAAATTCACTTTGGTGCTAATAGACAAGTTGTGCTGTTTTCATGTCAATCATCATTACTACTGGTACAAAATGATAGGTTAGAAAATTTGCATATCCTCTGCCTAACAGGAGCCAGGAGATGGCAATATCAGAGGGATGTGTAAAAAAGTTTAAAAATAAAAAATAAGATCCTACATGCCAAATGATTTCCATAGTTACACTTCTGAGCATTCAGTAAGATTTCACAGCTGTCATCAAGAACTAAAATTGGCCTGTATGATCCTTCTTACTGGTTGTGATGGGAGTGAAAGAAAATGCTCTTGTTCTCATGACTGGTGAATTTTACAGTGGTCACCACTTTGAAACTTTATTAAAAAAGGAAAAAATGCTATGAATACTGTATCCAAACCCAAAAATCCACCATGACTTAGTGGAAAATTTAGTAATCCACCATAATTTATAATCTCTCTATTATGGCCCTGTAAGACATAAGTTAGTGTGCTGGATTCTTCTTCTGGGCAAGTTTACCTCCAGTCTCTACTTGGAGTCATGCCATATACGCACAATCAAGTCAAACTCTACTCCTTCCTAGTTTATACCCATTTAGTCATGGTCTAGAAAAGGGATTGCATTTTCTTCATTCTCTTTCTGATGGTACTTTAAGAAAAGGATTTCAAATTTATATGGAAGCATACAGACAATATCTTGAAATTCATCACACTCATGGTTATGATGAGGATGTGTTCCAGGAGAACTAGAAAATAACTGCATGAGTGGTTTTCATCTCATCTAACTTCAACCATATGTTTTTGTCTCTACTTCCACATCCTTGTTAAAGGTAATGGAGAAAGACAGAGAGTAAGGAGAATATACTCTACTATGGAAAAAAGTATATCTACATTAATTGTCTTCCGGATGCACATAATTCTCTTCACTGAACTTGGAGGGAGATTAGAAGCAGGATTCACCTTTCCTAATGCAAATTCTGCTGTTATATATACATGTCTGCATTTCAGTTAGGCTTTCCGTATAGTCAAAAGGGAAAAATGAGTGTTTCGTCAAGCGATTCATCAAACACTAAAGTAGAGACACAAGTAAGGTGAATGAATTTTTCTTTCCATATAAGCACACTGGAAGGTTATGGTGTTCTACACAGTTGAGACAACTACATTATAGGCATGCAAAGTTAGGTGAAATAGGAATTTCAGTGAAGTGGAAACTAGATGACTTGTTTAAATGGATAACCTTCATTCCATGGGAGATCAATTCTGTATGATCTTTTCGAGTTCCAGTCCACAGTCCATATTCCATACATAAGCAGGTTAATAATGTATATTTGCAACCTTATTTAAACTCTTTTCACAATACTAGTGTGATTATTGATTACTAGCGGAACAGAGAGGTCTGAAAATACTTTAGAAAACACTTATGGAAAGAAAATCCTGGGTTTGAATGTCTGTAGCAGAAAAATAATACAATTTGGGAAAACTATTTGAAAGTTCATCCCAGAAGGAAGATGAAGAGTCCAAATTCCTGCTGTTGTGGGCAAGCATAGGACCATACAAGACAGAGCATAGGACCATGCAACATAGGCCTCCTACTTTCCTTATGGGATGCAATCATAATGGGACACAAAGTCCTTTATACCTAATAAGCACAATAAATATTATAAATTTGGGATTACTGGTTGGATCCCTTTTAAATGAGAAGTTCTAAATGGTAAACTTTGGAGAGGATGCAGAGGTGGCTAGAGGTAGCCTTTTCTGAGCAGGATAGGTAACTCAATTTTTTGAAGTCTTCTTTCCTCATGGTGAAAACAGCCCCTAGGCATAACACTGATGTGCTAGAGGCTAAGGAAAGGGGAGTATATCAGTTCTGAAAGGGGAGCCATCAGGTCTGAAAGCTGAAGATAGATAGCTAGAGTACATCTACAGTTTAATAAGTGGATTTATCTCTAATACATTTCATCCATATTCTCTTTCCAAAGAGTAAGTTTGATGAGTCAAGATTTTGTCCCCACTGTACATTTTTAGTTATCTTCTTTAGAGGAAAAAAAAAAAAATCCCTCCAGTTTGTTCAAAATGCTGATCAGTGACTTTCTTTTCATGTACAGAATGGGGTTTGATTTGTTGAGACATTTACAGATCTTTTGGCAGATGTATTAGAGGACATGAGATTCCTGCCTTACATGTCTTTTGGCCCATTTATTCTGTACATCTCATTTTTCTACTTAAAATAAAGTGGCAGCTTTCTTTCTGATGTATTCTTCTTAACATAACTTCCTCAAGATTTAAGAAATAACATGGTCCACTGCCTGAAATCTGACCAAATGATCTTGGATACCAGGACTTTCATGCCAATGACGCTATTCTGAACTTTTTTTTTTTTTTTTTTTTTTTTTTTTTTTTTTTTTTTTTATGGAAAATGCATGACAAGGGACTTATCTGACTTCATTTCATTGACAAATATATCATTTATATGACTTTGTTAGAAGGAAATATTCCTTCTACATCAGATGACACTTCTCAGCATCTGGCTAACAGCTGTCAGCAACGAGGGTATGCAATTATTAACATAATGGATTGGTTTCAGAGGACTCCATAGCAGAATTAAAGGATCCATAACTTGGGCAATGAAGAAATAGCTCATAACATAATGTATTCATATTTTTCCATAAAGGATTTATATTGTTATAATGACTCAATATATAGTTTTGAAAATTGTTGAAATTAGCAAGAATTTTCAACTTCAATGTGAAGCAATTAAATAAGATGTTTCATTGGAAACAGGACTAATGAACTGAAGCTACCTGAGTAGCTGTGGCCTGCCATACTTTTCCCTCTACAGTTAGGCCTGCTGTGTCTTCTGCAACAAGGAACACTGGGGAGGGCAATGGCTTGTCTGGAAATTGCTCATTTCTTGCTACCAGTTGCCAGATGTTGGTTTGCCAGATCCATTTGTTTCAAAACCCATGGTCAATCCTTTCAGGTGAAGATGGAGTGATACTGTGTGCAGGTGGCTTGTCTGTTTCTTGGTGGATGTCAGCATCATTGTGCAGCAAGTGAAACAACAGTGGAGGAAACAGAACCATTGGGAACCAAAACCTCGGTTGGTCAGAGGAGCACACACGACCAGAGACATACTTTTAGGAAGCCACTCCATGCTGAAAGAGGTAGAAACAGCCCCCCAGCGGGCTGTGGCCATGGGCGACTCACTGTGTCAAAGACACAAAAGGATAAAGCAGCAAACCCTGTTACAAACAGAGAGACAGGAAACTGCTGTGTACAGGCAGCCAAAAGCACCACGCACACTCAGACTCCTGTGCTGCCCATCCCCTCCTCAGACTGCAAAAGAAAGGAAAGTTGGTCTGGGGAAGAGAGAATACAGGGCAAGAGTTTGTGCTCTTTTACTTAATGTGCAAATCAGCTCTGGGAGATGTGTACTGGTTGTCAATCAAACCAGCAAAATGCACTGAGCCTTAGATATTTTGCCTTAAAAGGGTATTTATCTCTACAATGATTTGAGTTAATATTCTAATTCTTATAACAATAATTGAGATTAAAATATATTTACCCACTACTGAGAATTTCCAGTCATTTGCTGAAACTTAAGAAAAATATTGCATTGAAATCTATTAGGGAATGGAATATTTTCTAGTACCTTTAGATTGTCTGGAATTACTGCTTTCACTTTACCTGCCATAGTCCCTGATATCAAAAATTTTGCTAGCACCAGGGGAAAAAGTAAAGGCACACAGTGTTATGTAAATATCAATAACATCATTGCATGGGTCACAAGTTAGCTGCACATGTGAGTTTAATGAATTCAAGTTCAGGCAGATAGTGGATTTATGGATGGTAATAGAGATAGTCATGTGCGTCCCAAGGATTGCCACAAGCCAGGAGGGCTTATGAAGTACTTATAACATGCTGACTGAAGGTGGAGAAAACAGAGATAATAAAATATGTATGGGCTCTGATTTCAAAGTTCTGACTAATGAAACCATTGCAGCTCTGCCATCCTACAGTGAAGCTAAAATCAGATGTGAGCTAAGTGCTGAAGGTGTTTACAGAAACTTGCTGCTCCTGATTGCTGTTCTCATGGGTGCTGCCCCCATTAAAAGATGTTTAATTCAAAGATTCTGCAGCACAATGTCTGAAAAAAGAGCAACCATTTTAACAGTCTCTATAAACAGAGAAAAAATTATTGTTACAACAAAATTATTGTCTTCTCTTATAGAAAAGTTTGCTTCGTTTTGTTTTGCTCAAACTGATCACATGTTTTAGAATGCAAAGAACTCTGCCTAAGTACAGAACACTGATACATAACCTGACCAAGTAGAAGACAATGAGTCATATAAATGAAAAAGAAGTTCTTACTGCAATTAGGTAGATTTTCATGTGTAAAATCAACCCTTATTTCTTTGCAGAAAAGTGTATAGACTGGAATTTCTGTTCCTTTAAACTATATAAAATCAGACAATTGCAGTATGATAGATCATAGCATAAAACTCTCCACCATGTTGTTTTGTAAGGCAGAACCATTTTTAGATGCAAAACTGATTAAAATAATTTTTTGGAGGAAAATTATTTTTTTTTCAGCTTTCCCACAAAAATGATTGAATATTTTAGTTTACTCATACTTTTGATCATGCTTGAAGTTCTCTACAATTTGTCCAAGTCTTACTTGGAAAATGTCTTCCATGTTGCATTGGTATCTCATTAGTAATTACATTTCTGCAGCTCTGCTTACATTCAGTAATTCATTGTTTATATACTTGATTATCATTTTCCTGTCAATTCATTATTACCTTATTATTTACCACACGTGTAGCTATCATGGGTCCTTTCCAGAAAAACTGAATCCCAGAGCACTACCATCATTAACCTATGGGATGGGAATTACTTTTGTTACTTTTATATTCATGTCCTTTCGTATAATTCATGATTGCACTTTGCCAAATGATCCAGTCAGTCTAATATAGTCCCATAGGTAGCTAGCTGTGACTCTAACATACTTTGAAGTTATTGGAAAGTTTTACAAGTAACAATTATGTATCTATAGCTGGTCTTCCTCTACTGATTTATTGCATTTTCCTACTTTTCTATTTAATTTCTGCATTTGTCATATAAATAATAAACCATATCACATAAAAATAATAGCAATATCTAAAAAAATTAAATTACAGAATCATAGATTACTTTAAGTTGGAATGGATCTCTAGAGGCCACTTGATCTTTTCCTTTTCCCAGAGTAAGACCATACGAGACAGGGGAATACTTGATAAGAAAATTCATAGTTTCTCTGGGCAAGTTATTCCAGTATTTGACTACTTTCCTTCTGAGAAAATTTCTCTTAATATTTTCTAGAAATTTTCCTTTTTGTAAATTTTGTCTACTCACTGTAAACATATGAGAATAATCCAGTTCTCATTACATATCTAAAGACAGCATCAGTTATAACCAATATCAGACAACCAAAATATCAAATTTACACACTATGCAATGCTATAAATTATTTAATCTGTAAGGAAAAGTACTGTCATATAGTCTGATGCTTCCATTTTGACACTGAAATTTTCTAGAGGACAAAACCAAGTGCTCGAGAACCCAACCACATCTAAACCTGAGATCTCATTAAAATATTGTCTATCTCTCACAAGTTTAATTGCCATTAAGTCCTTTTCTTTTGTATAGCTTTTTCTCCTGAATTTTAATTTCAGAGGCAAATCAATTTTCCTTTAGTCCTACTTCGGCAATTAGAGACCAGGATTGTACAATATCCTTTGCATGAGAGACATTGAAATTCAGGATTTCAATACTCTCACACAGCAGGATATCTGTGGAAATCTGATGCATTAGATGACCTGCTGATATTTAAGGTACTATCTATGGCCTATAAAACCTTATATGGCTTGGAACCAATTCACTTGAGAGATTATTGTGCTTTCACTGCCACTGATGTGTGTGGCAGCAATGTTTTACCTGTTTTCCACTCTTGACAAAGGAAAAGTATGCACCCATCTGAACATTGTCTGCAGCATTTCCTGCATGCTCAGATTTCTTCAGATTTCTTTCTGCAGCAGCCTCATTTTTACTCTGGAGAAAACTGAATCTGGTTAGGAGGTACACAGAGAGAATAGGTATTTGTCTGATTTGGGAACTGATTTAAATCATGATGAGGTGTAATTTAGTCATATTTAGTGTATAATTAAATATTAGACCACCTAGAGCCTTGTATAATGCCTTTATTATATTAAACTGAAATGAATAAAAAACATAATCAGCACCATTGCTAATTTACTGGTGATTTATTGAGGTAACAGCTTTGCAACACCACAGGTGCACACACACTGCAGGGAACTCTATGTAGTTCAGGTCTGGGAATCCTGATTAGATTGGGAAATATGCTGTGCAGTTGTGCCCATCTTGGCTGTGCCTGTGGTGCTAAAGAAAGACAGCTGGGGACTGATAACTGCAATGGCCAAGTGTGGTGCCTAGCTTGTGTCCATAAAAATAAGACACTAGTTTTTAGAAGCAGAAAAAGCTGGATCATCCAAATCTGGAGAGTGAGCTAGCAGTTTAACTGGCTGATGAGAGTCTGTTATTTCAATTCAGTCACTGGCCCTTTTTTTGTTTAACATTACAGGTATATTTCTCTGGAGATACTAAAAACTTGATTAAATAAGTCCACAAGGAACCTGATGAACTGCATCTACTCCAAGCAAAACTGGATTAGGTGGTCTACAGTGGTCCTTTATAGTTTAAAACATTCTAATATTCTATGCATTTTATTTCTAATGACAACTTGGTCTTATCTAAACTAGTTAGTCATATGCTGGCTTGCTCTTGGCTGTCGAGGTCAACTGAAACAGAACACTCTGTACCCACCTAAAATCTTCTTAATCTGCCTGTTGAGAATGATGCCTTACCCATTGTAGGCTCTGTGCTGTGCTTGAGAATTGTTCTGTGATTCTGTGGAAGACACTGGACTAGGTCAAAAAACAGCCTTTGAGGGATCATGTGTATGATTTCAGTGGGTGAATTATCAAGTTCCAGTGCATGGGAATGTTCCCTAGCCTTTTTACTTGACTTGTACTGAAATAGCACTTGCATCTGAAAGCAGCTTAGTCAGTCAGTTCAGACAAGTGTTACAGATCTGGGCAGGCTTCTAGCCAGCTGTTGTATGGTTGGTCTTTTCCCTTTTTTGAGCTCTCCCATTGTCTTGAAGTCAGGGGAACTCACAGCCTATACTTGAAAACTAAACCAGACCAAGCACTGTGGTTATCTACAGTGATACTGTTGTTTTAACATGTTGGTATGGTTTTGGCCTGGGCCACTTCACACTACACAGACAAAGCCAAGTGGCCACTTTGGATAGCACTAGCCAAGGCCTGCTCCTGATGGGCAGGAAGTACAAGGTTTTCTGACTCAGAGGACAGGAGAGACTTTAATCCTGAAAGCCTGTGTCTTGTTCTCCATGCCTTCAGAATGGTCCCAGCTCATTTTAATATAGTTCAATGTAATTTGCTTAGAACTCAGAAACACTCAATAAGATCCACACTCATTCGTTTCTCTTCATTGAGAATTTTGCAATGCAGATAGAAGGGCTAAGTTTTATTGAACTTTAGCATTTCTTGGGACGAATAGTGCAAGAGCTGTATGGTGAACGAGAGAAGTTTGAATCTTGCAAAGATGTATAGCTCAAAATACATCTCCTAATAGCTCATTATCTAAAAGATGACTATGTATTTCCAAACTTGCAGTATTCCAAAACAATGTACACTGGCCGCTTCTGAGATACCTCTTTCCCTAAAACACACTTTTCCTAAATTTTTTTAGACTGTAAACTTGATGCCTTGTAAAATAACTGTAACAAACCTCATTGCTCCTTTAAATCCTCTCTAAAGCTCTGGATTATATAGGTCTTTTCTTTTGGACTTCCTGATTAAATCTTTCATTTTTAACCTTGAAATTACTTTAAACTGTTCAGAACTCTGTTGAGAAACCAGAATATTTTGTCTTGTCCAACAATATCTTTATATTTTTTGACCAAACTGTGAGAGATTATTACAAGGTTAAAGTGCTACATGCCTTAAAATTTTCAAAAACCTTCAGCTGCAGAATCTTGAATTATATTTTCTATCCTCCTAAACATGCTGTTTAGAACCCCAGAATAGCAGCAGTACATTTTGTTCCACTTGGCAGCTGGGTGAACAACATGAACAGAGAGTAGACACTAAAAGGGGACTCAGGACCAAAAATAGGCTTTTTAATTTTTCCTGGTTATTTGCTGCCAGATGGTTCCAATAGTATTCCTCAAGTGTTTCCTCTGATATTACAGGGAAGTAAGAATTCGAAGTGCCCTTAAACCAATCCTTATGAAGTGGATTGATGTGTTCAAATAGCAGGTATGACACATTCAAATAACCCTGAATATGTGTTTACAGGAATCAACAGTTTTGTTGGATATGCATCGTAACAATTCTGATCATTCTGATGTTTATTTCTTACCCCTTTTTTTCATTTTTGGAAAGGAGTTTATGAAAGACAATGAACAGGTTTAAATTATTGGTGTGAATATTCAGCTAAAAAGAATTTTACAGAAAAAGTGGTGCAAGAAAGGGCTGTGTTTGCTTGCTTATATTTTCGTTTAGTTAGACATGGTAAACCATCTGAAATAAAA
This sequence comes from Vidua chalybeata, assembly GCF_026979565.1. Lineage (NCBI taxonomy): Eukaryota > Metazoa > Chordata > Aves > Passeriformes > Viduidae > Vidua > Vidua chalybeata. Next base: position 86,514,535 of record NC_071531.1, on the reverse strand, counting down.
ACTTGCAAGACACTGATTGCCGATCACAGTTGCATTCAAGTCTGCATTATTTATGGAAAACCAAAATGCAACTCAGCCAATGAAGTTCCAAACTTCAGATTATTCACTTGCCAAATATACTTCAATAGTAGATTTCTATACAGCTAATTGAACCTTCCTAATGTTGATGTGAGTTATGACAGTACCAGGCATTCTCTTAACATTAAACTGAATGGAGAGATATCTGTAGAAACATAACTCCTGAACTGTAATAACTTGGCATCAATGATAATGACATTTCAAGACAGGAATTGTAATGCTGGTGGAAAAATGCAGAAATAATTTAATTTAAACCCACTTCTTTAGAAGGATGGGATTTTTTAAGCTCTTCTACATAATGATATTAAATTAATTGAAAATATTTGTTCCTTCTTTTCATTTCACTGCATTTATACTTAATAGATAATATGCTTTGAACTATAACAAAGTCATTTTTCAAAAGATTTGACAGGGTATTGAAGCACTGTCATATCTGAGGGCAGCAAGTTTTAAAACATATAATAAGTCTCTAAGTATTAATAAAACCCAGCAGTACTTCAAAGTTTTCAAGTAAATCATAGAACAGTTTGGGTTGGAAGGGATCTTTAAAAATCATGTAGTCCAACCCCTCCCACCATCGGCTGGATCAGGTTGCTCACAAAGCTCCATCCAATCTGGCCTTGAATATTTTCAGGGACAGAGTATCCATTGTTTCTCTGAGTAACATTTTCCACTGTCTCAGCAACTTTGTTGTAAAAAATATCTTTCTATATCTAGTATCTACCCTCTTGGTTTGAAACCAGTACCCCTTGTCCTGTCACAGCAGGCTCTCCTAAAAATCCTGTCCCCATCTATCTTGTAGCCCCATTTAGGTACTGAAAAGTTGTTGGAAGGTCTTCCCCAAACATTTTATTCTCCAGGCTGAACAACCCCAACTCTTCCCGCCTTTTGCCTTGGGATAGGTGCCCCAGTGTTCTGGCCATCTTTGTGGACCTTCTCAGTACTTGTTCCAGGAAGTCTACTCCCTTGACCAGCTGGTCAGTCTTCTTTGGTGCAGTCCAGGGTACAGCTGGCTTTCTGGGCACCAGTGCATGTCCCTAGTTCATGCCCAGAACCCCCAGGCCCTCCTTGTCAGGGCTTCTCTCAATCCCTTTATCTCTCTCCCATGAATACCTGGGATTACCCCAACCTACATGCAAGACCTTGCACTTGGCCTTGTTGAACATCATGAGATCCTCATGGGCTGACCTTTTGAGCTTATCCAAGTCCCTCTGAATGGCATCCCATCCTTTGGCCATGTCAACCCTGTCACTCAGCTTGGTGTCATCTGCAAATTTGCAGTGTGCACTTACACTGTCTATGGCATTGATGAATGAGTGAAAAGTCACATCAGACAACTGAAATAACCAGTGACTGGAAACCAGGATGCACTGCACCCATTTTCTCAAAGGATAGGAAGGAGGACCCTGTGAACTATCTGCCTTGTGCATGGAAACATTATGAACAGTTTCTCCTAGAAGATGTGCGAAGACACATGGAGAATAGGCAGGCAATTCAAGGCAACATGGCTCCACGAGGCAAACCTTGCCTGACGTATGTATAGAAGCCATTCATATTATTCCTTGAGTCCTTTGCCAAGGTCAGTTCCAGTCCCACCTTGATGTTCCTGATCCCATTCCTACACAACTAGTGAGCCCCAATTCTCTTCCTAGTACACCTGTCCCCATTTCCTCTGTCTGTGCATTTCTTTCTCTCCCTTTAGTTTGACCAGAAGTGTGCTCAAAACTGTCTCATCATGCCAATCTTATTTTCCTTTCCTGATTACTTACTAGCAATCAGGAGATCTGGAGATCACAAGCTCTTAGCCTGTCTGGAAGATGTCCTTAAAGATCCTCTACTCTGTTCTACCCCCTTATCCCTGAGGGCAGCTTCCCAGGGGGTCCTCTTGACCAATTTTGCAAAGACCTGGAGTTCTGCTTTCCTAAAATTCAGGGTCCTTGCTTTGTTCTTCACCTGACTCATATCCCTCAGGACTGACTCCACCAGTGCTTAAGACAGGAAGGGAAAGATATCATTTAACACGCACTAATACAGATGAAATGCAAACATGTGCCTACAAAACTAGAAGAAATTTAGAAAAGAAGGTATATGTGTCATAGTTCCAAAATTTTTATAGATTAAAGAAGGGACATAGTCATTTACAATGTGTATGAATAACAAGTGGCATTCGGACTCTAATAAGGTGAACTGCAAATAATTTAGTGGCTCGAAGTTCAGATCCTGGACTCAAAAAACAGGGTTTGATGTGAATCTTCAGTTAATTGCAGATATTTCAATCTTCAGTTTCTTGGAAATTAAGTTTGTTTGGGAATAAAGAATTTTGATTGTGTTTAGCTGTCATGTTTAATACCTTTGACTAATACAATTGACATTGATGGCATCATTTTCTGGAATCCTAGACAGTAAAATTTTGGTCCTTTAGGTACAACTAAATAAAATTATAGCAAAATTAGATCTTTCCTTATGAATACCTACAGTACCTACCTTTTAGCCCCTTAGAAAAAAATTTGCTTTTGGTAAGAGCACCGATGCTCTCTTGTATGCATAGGTTCATCAGTTCGACCTATAATATGAGACAAACCTGAAATGAGACAGCACAATGTGAAAAGACATGCTTTTCAGTTTTCACAGTACTGCAATAAGTACAGCTTTCAGCTACATCAAAGCAGTAAAACTTGAAGCCAGAAGCAGAAATGAAATAATGCCATACTAGTTTAAAGAAATAATTTTACACATGCTAATAGACAGACCTTAACATACAAAATTTTTTTGGTTGCAATACTAAAGTAATTAGAAAATTCTTAAATGTGAGAGTGCAAGATTGACTTTCCAGCTATGCAGCTTCCTCCAGTTGTCTGGGAAAAGATGATATCTAACCTCCTGCTGCTGTGATCAACTGGCTTTTCAGCATTGAATTCAATAAAAAGAGTAGTTTGATCTCTGCTTTGTGCAGTATTGCAGTTGCATATTCTGTGAAGAATTGGCAACTAAAGGTCTTGGTGATTTGAAATAACACTATGGCATTTGAATTACTGCTTTCTAGTGCCTTCAACCAGTACCAATCTGTATAAGGTGAAATACCTAGATTTAAGAAATAAAGTTATAATCTTGTTATTAAAGAGTAAAATCAAAAATTGCCTCTAAGAAACACCAGTATAACAGACTTGAATTCCTTATTTACATATCAGTGATACAGTGTTAAAGTCTTCTGGTAATAAAATGACCATTCAGCTATAAATGAGACAGAAGGCATAAAGCATTTTTAAAAGAGACTAAAACGCATTTTCTCAAAGAACATTCTCTGTCTTTTAATTGAAATTAGGCCATGATTTCCCCATTTTGCTATCAGCTAATATAAGCAGCAGTTATGAGTCAGTCAGCTACATAATGTGAGCAGGCATAAGTTCATCCAACTAAATTATTTGAATGTAAGACTCTAAGAAGACAAAGCTCTACAAAACTTCACTCAAGCATATGGTAATGTACATGTAGAAGGATATTAACCTGCTGTCTCCTCATGCATCGTGATGGCAATTCTGGCTCTTGTTAAAGTCTTACACATTTTTGCCAACAGCTCTTCAACTGTTTTGAGGTTTAAAATTACAAATTAATGAGAAAACTGTTCTTTATTCTTGCTTTGTATCAATATACAGTACAGTCAGGTCAAATTGCTGCCATTCTGAAATGCACCCTTATTTGGCCTGCGTAAGCTTTTCTGTTCTTCCTTCCCCCTTCAGATTTTCAAGCATTTTCCATAATAGTAATAACCAAAATGTTCAAGATTGATGTATTGAGTTACATAGGCATTTAAATAGCATGCAAGTGTCAGACAATTTATAATTTTCTTCCTCTCATCTGTCTATTAAAGCAACACATATAATAAATTTAAATTCTTATAGAAGAGCAGTGATGAAATTATTTAGCAGGCCAGTAGCACTTAGCTGTGGATCACTTTTGCAGAACAAGATCTGATATGCAATTGTCTGTTAAAATATCAAAAAAATGTAAAACTAAGAAAATTATTAAACTTTGAGACTGACTGCCATTAATAAGATGAAAGATTGGTTAAGAAACATAATCAAAGATATTGATTAAAATAATGATTATAAAATAATATTTTAAATGGATTCAGGATTTTGTGTTATCTTTTCTCCAACAATTTGTCAGAGAGGAACTTAATGATCAAATACAGGGACTGATTCAGAGATCTTGATAAATCCAATGCCTTCTGTCCACACACCCTCTATCAAATTTCACTGTATTCTGTTGTGAAAGTTGATCGATTGGTTTGGACCTGGGTTACACCAGAGAAACAGGAAAAACTTACATTTAACTAAATTTAACAAAATAATAACAACTGGAATTAGTAAGAAATTAAAATAAATTAACATTTAGTACAAAACCTCTACAATCTCTCACAGATTCAAATTCTTTTGTATGTGTATGTTAAGAAAAGTGAAGCTTATTAAAGCATCCAGTCTAGAATTTTTAATTTATAGAAACATTATCTAATAATCTAAATGCAAACTTCTAAAAATTCCATCTTTCCAGGAACAACAAGATGAAGCATCTTTTGATTTTTGCATCTCTTTATTTATATATTTATTGTGTAAACTATTACAGAAATAATGCTAACAAAATATTGTTCCTCTGTGTATATACCAAAACATAGAAAATTATTATTCAAAGATCAAGAAAAAATATTAATAGTGCTAATAAAATTCAAAAGGAAAATATAAATAAAGAGTAGAATATTAGTATTGGAGGAGAAAAAATATTGAGACTGGTCTTACTAGCAAAAATGCTTTTTTTGAATCCTTTGTTTATGTCCATTCTCACAATGTCTACTACAAGAATATATTTATAGCCTTTGGGAGAAAGTATGATCACCTTTTTTTTTATAATTAAACATAATATTTTAAGTTTAATTTTTATACAACAACCCATGTTTTTTGGAAAATATCTAGCAAAATCTAGTGGCTTCCTAGTATAATACATTTGCAACAATGAATAAAGGTATGCAAGTCTATATTTCCTCAACTTTAATATGCTTCCTAAGGCAAAGACAGTGGAGAGCCTGTTTGTCAAGAATCCTCCCATAAAGTGAAGTTCAGATGTTTCTGTTTGGGCCATGATCCCACGTTTTTAAAGCTGTCCTGATGATGCAAGTGTCAATACATAATCTTTTAAAATCTTACAGGAAAAGCAACAGAGGAATGTTTTGATTTTAAGTTTAATTCCTAACACCAACAGAATATCGTGGCACCAGGCCGTGGAGCACAATATGAGATGGCAACATTCACCCTGTGGTAGCTGTGCTGCTGCAGGGAGAGGAGCCCATAATGAGAATCTGAAACAAGGAATTGGGAGGAAGTTTCTATGGCTTAGTAGATGTGTTGCTGGTCTGTGAGAGGGAGATACAGCTTCTTGATCATGCTCTCAGTGCTCTCAGTAGTGGGTTTTTTTATTTTGCACACACTAGTGCTTGTAATATTTCTGCTATATATTTCCACTATAATTCTTGCTAACCAGAAGAACACAGTGAGGAGGCATCATAAGCTCCTGAGCAAGAAGCTGGACAGAGTGCAGACATCATTGTCACACAGCTGCATTCAAAGTAGAGATATTTCAGAATTACTGTCCTGGATTTAAGGTCCTACATTTTACACTCATCCCATTTGGTGAGCTAAAGCCTTCTCTCTGGATCTTAATCTCTGTAATGATCATCTCTGTGAAAGGCAAAGAACATCTTTTCCTTGCAGCTTTTAAATCCTTTGAAGAAAATTCAAAAGGGATCCAGACTGAAGATACATGAATGCTAATAGTACTAGTTGTATTGTTTACTTTCACTATGCTGATATAATATTATGCAAAACATGAGCTAAAGAAGAAAGAACAAAGGAGTACAAAATCCAAGAGCAGAACTGTGAAAAATCTTGGTTAATTTTAAATTAGTTGAATGTTTCAGCTTCAGCATTAGTTTTTTTACAAGACTTGGAGAATGAGTAAACAAAATTTTTCAATCATATGATTCCATCAGATAGAATTTGATGACTTTTTAAATGATATGGCTCTCTCCATCTCAAAGGAGAAAATGACAGTTAAAGCTTGTTTTCATCATGTGAATGATGTTTTTCCCCCACAGCATTAACTGCATGGCATCTACAGTACTGACAATATGCTATTTGAATACCCAGCATTTCAGTGCCAAAAGAAAATGAATATGTGTTATTAAGAAAATCCCCAAAGTTCTCTTCACCAGTGAGGGACTACAATCACGGATGCTGTAATTATGTAAATAATAACTTATATTCAGTATTGCCCAAGTGCCACTAAGCTATTATATCTCCATGCTTGTAGATATATCTTCAAACATACCTGCATGCAACTCATCCATAATCAGAATATGTATTTGATCAGTTGAAGGGCATTTTTGGAAGGCAAATGCCTTGTTTATTGGTAATGAAATGAAGGCCCCAGAGTATCCAATAGAGACTTAGCTAGTGGAAAGCTTTTTTCATACATCCATGTGCCCTCAGAACTCCTGATGAACTGTGTGGTCCAGATGATCAGACAGTGTCACACAGACATTGACTCACACTACTTGTGATTCTTCCCATAGGCTTGATTTGCTCCTGTATTAACCCTTCTCACAGCCCCAGACCTATGGGAATTACATCTTCCACTAACATCTTATTGTGAGATATAAAATGAATGCCTTTGTGCCCTGTAGGTGAAATTTTAAACTTCACCTTCAATTGAGAAAGCATTTGAGAAATAGAAAACCTTGCACTGCATACAACATCCTGGTCTGTGGACATATCATACATGATTCAGTTGAAAATTAGAATATTTAAATGTACCTATTTAAATAGAACTGTCTGCACAGTAGTATTGGGTTTGTGCGGACAGGTTCTAGTAGCAGGGGATCAGTAGAGGTACCTTCTGTGAGAAGTCACCAGAAGTTGCTCCTGTGTCCAACACAGCCAATGCCAGCTGGCTCCAAGACAGATCCTCCACTGGCCAAGGCTGAGCCCATCGGCGATGGTGGGAGTGACACTGGGATAATAGATTTAAGAAAGGAAAAAAATACTTCACAACAGCAGGTGGGAGAGAGCAGTGAGAAAGTGTGAGAGAAACAACCCTGCAGACACCAATGTCAGTGCAGAAGGAGGGGGAGGAGGTGCTTCAGGCACTGGAGCAGAAATTTTCCTGCAGCACAGGGTGCAGACCATGGAGAGGCAGCTGTGCCCCTGCAGCCCATGAGGGAGCAGAGATCCACCTGCAGTCTCTGGAGAACTCCACACTGGAGCAGGTGGATGTACCCTGCAGAGAGTGTGACCCTGTGGGAAGCTCATGCTGGAGCCAGCTGGAGCAGGACAGGTGGACCCAAGCAGAGAGGAATGCATTCTGGAGCAGGTTTTCTGGCAGGTTCTGGGATCCCATGGTGGCAACCCATGCTGGAGAAGATTTTCTTGAGAGACTGCACTGCAAGGGAGTCCCTATGCTGAAGCAGTTTGTGAAGAACTGGGGGAAGGAATCAAGGAGAAATTCATGGAGGACTGTCTTATGTGGGAAGGATCCTATGCTGGAACAGGGGAAGAGTGTGAGGTGGAAGCAGCAGCAGACGCAAAGTGTTATGAACTGGCTATGAGCCCCATCCCCTGTCTCCTTGCACAGCTTATGGTAAGAGGCAGAACAGTCATGAATAAAGGAAGTTCAGCTTGGAAAGATGGGAGTGTGGGGGAAAGGGCTTTTTAAGATTTTTCTATTTTTCTCATTATCTTACTCTAATTTACTGGCAATAAAATTAATTAACTTTCCTTATTCAAGTCTGTTTTGTTTGTGACTGTAACTACTGAGTGATCTCCCTACATTTATGTTGTCTCCATGAAATTTTGACTGTATTTTCTCCCCTTATCCTGTTGAGGAAAAGGAGCAATGGAGAAGGTTGGTGTGCACTCAGCAGTCAGCCAAGGTCAACCCCTGTCTCTTCCACATTATTCTGTATTGCAGCAGATATTTTGCACTGGGATTTCTGATAGGAAATATGATCATATATATAATAGTAAATTTCCCCATCAATTTTAATTTTTATGTTAAAATTAATGTTAATTACAATATTAAGAGTATGAGACTCTAAAAATAATTATTACTACTTTTGTCTCTATAGTTATTTTTGTCTTTTATCATGGTTTTTCTCTGTGAAATGGTTCTTTTTCCTATGACCAGTTTCCCTTCTCTCTTCTACCAATCAACCATTCTATCATGTATGTTGGACCACTAGAGAGTTCCTTCAAACTAGCCTATGGGACACAAGTAGATTTGTGTGCATTTGCTTGATCATATTCTTGGTAACCACAAAGTAATAACTTCTTTAAGGATTGCAGTTATCCAAACGACCAAGTGACATTAAGGTCTTCAGACTATGTCTGGATAGAAAATACATGGAACACAATATTTTCTGAGAAACAGAGCCACTAAATTCACATCATTGTTAACTGTGGAAAGGAACACCAATTACTACTAGGGGTAAAAAAAGGAATACCAGTTCAGTAGGATAGTGTCTTATTTTCAGCAGTTTCTCTGAGTTGACCCAGTGAAAATATGTTCTGTGCAAGACCATGTCTTGTGAACCAGCAAGGTTCTGTGCCTTGTGTGTTCCTCTTCAAAACAGAAATAATTTATAACAGAAGAAAAAAAATTATTACTGTTATGAGCAACCTTGTTTAATACTAACCACTTTAAGACCCACAAGGAAGAGGGAAACATTAATTTTTCTTCTCATGTATCCCAAGCATTAATGTATAGCTTCACAACACTTAATCTTTCCCTTTTTTGCTCCTGTCAGTCCGGCAACCTTTTTTAGGGAAAGATGTATTGCAACATCAGGCAGGAAAAATGAGTAAGTCATTTCTTTTCCATGCAAGAGGAATGAGCAATCTATCTGGATAGGCTCGGGAAACAAAGATGAATAATGAAATGAATAGTTAGTTCACTAAAAAGTGCAGTGTTGAGGTCACTGAAATGTCACTATTTCTTGAAATGACTTTTTAATAAAGATTGTTTTGAAAAGCTCACATTTTGATCTTTTTAAAACAGCTTTTCATTTTAACATTTAATTTCAGGATTTTGTCAGTTTTGTCATTTTTAAGAATGTGAGAACTGATTATAAAAAAGTAACTCTTCACATTAATTGATTTATTTTTCTAAATTATTTAAGAAATCAACAAAAAGTTTTAGTAACGGCATAAAGTTTCACTGAATGTATCTCAAGCAAAAGTATGTACAAATATCTCACCAAGAAGGACTGTATTACAGTTAAATGTATAATACCCGCAAAAGTTTTCATTTCCCTAAAATGCTGACAACAGAGGAAAATAATGAACAAAGTAGACAAATACATGTAAACAGATAACAACATAAAAATAAATTATATTGGTTCTATCTTACTAATTTTCTCATCTAGTTTTTAAAAAAAATATGTTCATGAACAGAAAAATGGAGCAGATAAAGACCATTAATTCAGCAGAAAATTAATATGTCAGTACAATAATATATACAGCAATAAAATCTTGGAGAAAAAAATTCTTATTTGCCTGTACATTGACTTCAGAATCCTTGATAAAGGCTAGAAATGCTGCTGTGTGCATGAAAATCTGGCTGATATTTCTGAAATCTGATCGGAGGATTTCCTTGGAGTGTTAAAATCACTAGGTTTAAATCCATTTAATAAGGGTGAAACATACCAGAATGTCAATGCATTGTTACCTTTTTTTTGAATCCAGGACAAGGTGGAAGTAACTGGTCTTTCTGGCCTTGAAAATAGTCTTCTAACTATTAAAAGAGAAGATGGAGTAGTCTGATGTCAGCCAAAGAAAGCCAAAGCAGAACAGAGAGAAGGAAATAAATGATCAAGCAGGTCTAGAAACTATGACTTAAAAATACATTGGAGCTGCAAATGTAAACATACTGGACTTGTTCTCTCTTTTAATATTAACAGCAAAATAATTTCTCTAAATTATTACTGACTGTTTTCTTTACCTTAAAATATAACATTGCAAATGAGCAAATTCTAGAGTAATCCTCTCTTGTTTTTTGGGATTTTTAAAGGTACTGAAGAACTGATTCAAGGCTAAAATTAATGATGATTATTGTGAGTCTTCATGGTTTTACTATGCTTCTGTGGAAACCAATAACACATTCTCTGGTGCATACCAGGAGCTAGTTTCACAGGCATACAGATAATTATAAGCTTAGTCAACTGGTAAATAGAAACTAAAGAGAAAAATGTGAATAATTTTTGGGAACTACTTAAGACTTATCAGCTCCTTAAAATACACAGCTGTCTAAAGTCTTGTGTATTATTTACAATTATTTGCAGAGAATGAACATCTGTACATATATTCCAATCAAAACACTCAATTGTTCACTCTCATAATATCTTTGTATTCCAAATCTAATTTTTTCTATCTTCAGCTTTCACTCTTTCAGCTTCACATTTTCTGCTGGAGTGGAAAGTCCACTGTTATGGGTCTCTTCCCTGTAGAATGTGATCTGATTACCCATTTATGTTGTTCTTGTTGGACTGAGCTCCTCACATTTTTCCTTCTAAGGCTTTGTTCAACCCTTTAATAAGCCTTGTTGCACTTCTCTGAGTCCTCCAGTTCACCAGCTTCTGAGAAATGCCATTCCCTCAGCCACCAGCAACAGCAGAATTAATGCATGCAGGGACCACATTACCTGTTTAGGCTCTGCCACCAGAGTAGACACAGATCTTTCGGAACATCATCCACCAGTATTTTAAGTCTTTTCAAGTGTCACTGCTTTCCCATTAAAATCTTCTGTGTGCTGCTATGAGAGATATTCCAATATTTGGCCACATTGAAACTCAAGCCTACACATATGTATATGTGCACATTAAGTTGATCAGTTTTTTGGTTATCTGCATCTGTCTGACTTCCTCCTAGCTAAACACTCCTCTTTGATGCTATCTGTGGATGGCAAAATCCCCCTTTTTTAACTGGTAATGATTTTGTTTTTTCAACAAAAGCTGACAAAATCTTTAAATTATAGTCTGATTAATTTTTTTCTTTCCCAAACTCCCTACTAATCACCTAATTGATGAGTTATTAAAAACTAAAAATAATTTTGACATACAGATCCATTTTTTAATACAGTTTAGCTAGTGTTTAAACCATATGGAAAGCTGTACACTAATTTTGTCTGGCTCAAGTTTCGTAGCCCTAAGGTGTGATGTAGAATGCATTACAAAATTCTAATGCATTATCACTTCTGCATCTGCCAGATAAACTATTTTCACATAAAAGTGAAGTGAAGCTGTTTTGGAATACCTATTTCTCAAAACTATGTGGGAAGTAACATTTATTACATTAACATCTTATTAAGAGCCAGATGCTCAATTTCTGAAGCAGCACAACAATCATTATTATTTTCAAATTCAATGACTAAACAGGAGTTGGGAGCTCATCTTTGGAAGTCTTTGCTGCCAGTATATGTGAGGTTAGATTAGATAGTTGCATTTACTTTCCATTTGCTTAAAATAATCAGGTTAAGAAGAGCTGCTTAGATGGAAGAATCTATGAAATATTTTTAAAATTTCTGAGTAGACAGCAAAATGCCCCCACACCAGGACACACTGAGCATACAAACTATCACTACCGGTTCAAATCAATAGCTAGTGACCACGGGAAAAAGACTCCTTCAGGTAACTGAGAAGCTTTAAAAAAAAAAAATCCCAGCTGATTTTCAATAAGCCTTGTGTCACGATTTTACCATACATTAAATGTGCTTTCATACATTAAATGTATTACAGTAAAATTAAGTGATGCTTATTAAACGGTATTGGAAACAGACTTTGAGAGGAGGTGAAAAGTGATGTGCCACAACTCCTTATCCAGATTTTCCCATGGTAGGATACGCTGAATACAGACCTAAAACAAGATAGTAGGTAATTACAGTTTTTTACAGATCTCCTGGCTAAATTCAGCTCTATGGGTGTGATTGAAAACCTATTTTTTTTTTAATTTCTGGTTGAGAGCAGCAGTGTTGCAGGCAGCTGGACAGCTCTGGGTTCTGCCTGTTTCACTCATCAATGTCAATCAAGGGCAAGCACTGGACCTGCAGAAGCTGCAAGAACTTGTGTGTGCTGACCAGTTGTGCTTTGGCAGCTATATCCCAATGACACTTTCCAATGTTTTGGGCTGGAACTTTTAGTCACAAAATCGTTTTGTACTGTTAAACTCATAGAGGTTTTTTTCCATATATTTTTGCATTTCAGCAGCAGTAAGAGTGATTTCCATGCATTTGTCCATCTGATGCATTCCAATGCAGTGCTCTGCTACTCTGGTCTCAATACATTAGACAATTGCTTTATTACATTGGTGAATATTAGACCTATAATTTTAATGCAAATTTAATTTTTCCCAAGAACAAGCATCTTCTGTGTACCATGTAACCTAAAAGCAACAGGCTTTCTGCTCAAACTATTTGAAACTTTCATTCCATCAACAATTTAAACATACTCTTTAATCCATTTTTAAAGTTAAATTATACTTTTTGAACACATTTATGGCTTAAAGGGTTTTTTTTTCCCTAACTGATTGCATTTTCAGGACAGGAAAATTCATTCCTTATGGGCTGAATCCTCTGCCTGTAAGCATGAGAGTGTCTCCTAGATTTTCTTTAATTCCAATTCCTTACTGAAGTTATACATTTAAACTAAAAACAATCCTTTCAGTGCCAATTCAGATCTAACTTTTCCAGGGCTGGTGAAATCTTGATGTGAGGTGAATGTATACTGGTATAAGAAATTAGTCACTTTTCTCAATATGCTTCCTGACGAATTTGTCTTTGATCCTATTAAGACTTTCAAAGCTTTAACATTACTTAAAGATCTTCAGAAGAAAGCAATGTGAAATTATATATAAAGGAAAATTATTAGACTTTTTCCTAATTACGGTTTGAGGCTCATTTAACAGGCATCAGGGAATTTTAAAATAGGCTGAGAGGAATTACAGCACTTAGAGGCTGGATTTCTGCCTGCTACAGATTTAGTTGTGATTTCAGTGAACTCTTGTGGTAAGTTAGAAGACATTGCATATGTACCAAAGGGACAGAGACCCCAGGCAAAATATTTTGGTGGAAATCTTGTGGGAGGAATTGTGTATGTAGCATGAGAATGTGCCCTGACATTCAGTGCACAGTCAGTTTGAAAAAATCCTTTTCCGTATCTAACCTGAGATTTCTGCAGGAACAACCTCTTCAGAAATGAATCGTGTCTCTGGAAGGACACTCATGAGATGTACACTGCCAAAAGCTGCAGTAGGGTATCTGTAAGTATCTGAGAGGATCATGGAAAAAGAATATTTTTATGGAAATAAAAAGTTTTACCATGTGATTTTTTTCTATTTTGTTTTTTGGCTTAAGACACAAATCTTCACAGAGAAAAATCAAACAAAAAATTTTAATTTCTGGCTGACACTTCATGACTCTATCAATTTTGCTTTTTTAGACTAATGTCTAATATTAGTCCAGTTGTTAAAAGTTAATTTTGACATACAAGCTGACTTACATCTTCTGATCCTGAAACTACATGGAGGTGTCTAGGTAAAATGATATTGGTTTTATGTATTTTCTCAGATACAGTAGAATGCTCAAGGTGTTTTAATAGTATGCTGTATTTTCAGTATTATTTTCCTTCATCATGCTATTTTCCCTGGCATCAGAATTCTGTCTGTTATTGAGGTTGAGTTTTTTCACTATATATAATTCCATTTCCATCTTCTGTGTTACTGTTTTTCCTGACCTCACCTATGTTTTCCTTTTTCTCATATAGTTTGTAGTTTGCAATCTCAGACTGTCTTTGTGAACAAAGTTTCAAAAGGAGATTACTCTTAGCCAAAGATTAATTGCAATATAATATTGTTGCTTATTTTCTTTAAAACATTTGGAAATAATAGTGATGGTATGGGAATGGACCTGGGACAAGAAGAAATACAGCAGTCTCCACCCACCTTGAAAGAAACAGTGAATATTTCAGGGCAAACAGAATATACATATGGGACAAAAATTATCTGGCATAATTCATGGTAAATATTTTTTCCTTTTTTAATCACATGTAATACATTTGCAGTCATTTCCTTATCCTAAAAGTTCTTTAAATTAAGTTTTATTACAGAAAAGAGGAGGGACAATTACTTACCTTAGCTCCTTTCCATAGTACTCAGCTGCATTTTCTTTAATTTTCTAATATGCAAGGCTTATTCCAATCTCTGCAGCTGTTAGTCTAATTGGATGATTTCCTGTTTGAAATGCAGAATAATTTAAAGTGACTAGCAGTTGTTCAGGGAACCTCCCTTTCTAGGACATAACTTAATCTGACATATTCAACGCTCATCAGAGATTCAACATCTTTTCAAACTGATTGCTGCTTCCTCCATCACACTCCAAGTTCCATTTAAGTCCTCCAATTCAGAGTCTGATTATTCAAATGAAACTAAGAGGAAAAATCAACCTTTTTTCTTTTTTGAATGTGCTTCCTCAAAATGTATACTGCATGCAGTCCTCTGTAATATTTGCTAGATAGCTCATCTTCTGTGATGCAACAGCAAGCTCTGTGTTGAGGGTTTTATCTTTGCTGAGATTAAGAACAGTGATGTGGGAGAAATTTATGTTGCATATGGCTAATATCCACCAGAATTTATCACCAAATTTTAACCATCAAAATTTAATTTTTTACAAAAAAAATTAATTTTTTACAAAAAATTTCTCTTGATTCATGAATTTCATTAAGGCATAAGTTTTGCAAGTAGACAAAATAATAGAGAAATGTTATTTCTTTAATAAAAAAAATTAGAGAAATTTTAGAGAAATGTTATTTCTTGAAACATAAAACTTTGAGTCTGATCTGCCAGGCTCAAAACTTCATGTGAGTCAGGTCACTGTGGAATCTGAAAGTGCTGACTGTGTGAGAGAGACTATTCCCCTTACTCAGACAATTACTCAGGCATGTGTTCCTCCAAGGAACCTAATTATATCAGACTCCTGACAAAATGCTTCTTACCTTCTGACTTGTTTGCTTGTTTTGGTTAATTTTTGTTTGATTTTGTATTTGGCTGTTTTTATTCTTTTGGTGTATTGTACATGCCTACAGAATTTTTCTCTTGGTAGGATAAAGACACAATTTTTCTCTAGATCCCCTTGAAAAAATGAAAGTTTTCCTTAAGTAATTTTTCATTACTGTGAAGGATGTTACTTGGCTTAAGAATTATACCTGCAGAATAAGATTTGAATAAAGGAAAAGGAAATTTGAATAAAGGTAAAGGAATATATTTGAAAAAAGGTAAAGGAAAAAACATTTCCAAACAGACTATGTAATAAACTCCAAAGGAGGAAATGAGGTTTCTTCTGTGTGGAAGAATCTGGGAGGCATTTACTGAACCATAATGGGAACAGTTTGCTTGAGGTTTCATCTGGAAGATTTCATGCTTTTTAAGAATGTCTGTGACATGAGCAGCTCACTCACAAAAATGACTGGAGGACAGAAGAACAAGTAATATTTCTTAAGATATACACTGAATCCATGGATATCACTTGAACTCAAGCAAATACAACACATTAAAAAAAATCAAAATAAATAAGTGCATTCTAATACAATACTTGCATGTGTGCTCATGGTGAAGGAGACCAAAACACCTCTCCAAGGACAATTTTCTAGCTGGTAATGTTTTCTGGCTGTCAGCTTGGCAGACTTATGATGAAAAGTGGCAATCCTCTCCTGTTTCAAGCTGCCATTCCCTTTTTTACCTTACATTGCTATAAGGC
The DNA here is from genome assembly GCF_026979565.1 of Vidua chalybeata. Taxonomy (NCBI): domain Eukaryota; kingdom Metazoa; phylum Chordata; class Aves; order Passeriformes; family Viduidae; genus Vidua; species Vidua chalybeata. The sequence continues at coordinate 86,498,611 of NC_071531.1, read as the reverse complement.
AAGGTTTTCCTCAGAGGTAGCAATGAAAAAGGAGTTCAAAAGTTGAAAATAAAAGCTGCCTGGGGTATAAAATATTGAGGGTGATTTTCTTCTCTAGTCCTGATGGATAGAATATGTTTCAACTGTTGGCCATAAGTGGGCAAGTATATATGCAGTTGCATACAAATTTCTGATTATTTTAATATATTTATTTCTGACTATAATGACTAAATTTTACCAGGTCAAAGCTAAAAAACCCACAAAAACCCAAATCCCTTTTGTTGATGCTCAAGCATAGTGTTTACCTGAATAATGCACAGGCAGAGGGTGTGCAGAAATCATATTGTTTCATTGTCATCTTGGGCAGTCAAACATTTTAAATTTAGTTTTTCATTTTTTTAATTTCTGTATTAACTCAATTGTGGCATCATGCATGATGAAAGAAAATGTTCATGCAATATTGAGGTATGGATTAAAACGTATCCCATGTAGTTACGAATGTACTAAGTACCTTCAGGCTACTATGAAGGGACTGTACCTTGCTACTCCAAGAGGAGAAGCACACAGCTGTGCCTATATTTGGACACAGTGACAGACCAGCTGGAATGCACCATCTGCAAAGAAAACAATTGGCAGTGAAGTTCTGGAGAGATTTTTTGTTTGTTTGTTTGTTTGTTTGTTTAGGCTTTTTGTTGTTTCTTTCTTTCTTTACTTCAGGCTAATTCTACTTTGGCGCAATGGATTGAGTGACCATTGGTTGATAGAATGCACCAGCCATTCTCCTGGAGCTCCTTTTCCAGTTTAAATTCCTCTAAGGTGGTACAGTTCAAGATCTCCAAAGACCACTCCTTGAGAATCCAGAGAAGAGCATGAATCTCACTTTGGAAGCACACTGCTGACCCTGTCTATTTAGATCTAATCTGTTAGTCCAGTCTTCTACATGATAGCAATAATGCATTGATACTGAGACCTCTATATAATATTTCAGGCCTGTTCTCATGAAATAAATCATTCTTTGCTACTCTGCTATATTCTCTTTTCACCACATTCAAAATTAAGAAAGTGTCAAGTGAACTGAATTGATACCCTTACTGATGACGGGGGCTAGTATTTTGACTTTCTATTTCTGGAAAGGAGATAAATGGCATTTTCTTAGGAAAAAATTCTTATAAAATAATTGGCTTTTAAAATTTTCATCAGTTTCTTTTGAACCTCATAATTTTTATGAAGCATATTACAGATGTGGTTGTGTATGACAAGATTAGTCACAAGACATTTAGAGCTAGTTAATTAACACTGCTTTATAGAGTTTTTATTTAGTAAAATTAGAGGGCATTGCTTTAGTCTGTTTGAAGGACCCATTATCTTGCAGCTAGAGTCCAGTAATTTGTCTTACATAAGCAGTTAAAGTGAGTTGAAATCTCAATATAGCAGTTAGGCAGAAGTGTTAAATATAGGTATCATCTAAACTCATTGGAAATGGTGATTGTTTTTCTTAAGAACACAGTCAAAGTGAACAAAAATGAAAGGGGAACATTTCCAGCAGGCTTTCTTGGCTCAAATCATAACAACTATGTTAATCAGAGCTTTGTTTTGCACTGCCTGCAATTGCCTTTCAACAGTCAGTACAAAAGTTAGCAAAGCATAAGCTTTCATGTGACAAGAATAACTCCCCTAGGAGTAGGAGCTGAAGCTGACCTTCTGAGAGGAGGACATTGAACAACTGCAAATATAAGTATTTGAGGAAGACTTGTAGCATGGTAATTTTTGTAAAAAGATACAGGTACTTTTGTCCAGTTCTCATGGAGAAGTACTTCATTTGTTTCTGTGCACCATGCAGTCTGAAGAAAGAAAGAAAATATCAGAATGATTGTCACATATTTTTATGTAAACACTATCTCAGATACCATTTTGTTTCTGTCTTCCCTCAAGTCTCTGAAGTTCCTCGTTATTACCAGAAATCCCTCACCTTAGAGATTGCTGACCTCACTATTGTGAGGCCACACAAATTGATCAGAGCAGAGACACAAATAAGTATCCCAGAAAAGACTGGGGGCAGAGGCTTAGAGTGTTGAGGAACGTTTTGGTTGAGCTCCTTTCTTGTCTCTAAGCTATTGAGTGGGTTTCATAATAAGCTGAGAAAATACTATTTTTATAATATCATAAATATAATAAAAGGAACTTGCCCTGACAAATCAACATGAGAACAGCACTGATCCTGAACTGGCTGCTGTCAATAAATTTGTGCATGCCTATAACAAGGTATGCTTCTGAACTGTGATACACCTTAGTGCTTGAAATGGGAATTCAAAATCCATTGTAAATAAAGCAAAAAGAATCTGCAAGGTAGTAAAATTACATGCTTAGAGATGCTTGAATAAATAAAGAAAAAAACAAGTGCAAGATAATAAAATAAAACCTACTCAGGGACATTCTTAAATTTAAAAAGGCATAGATAGCAAGCTAGACAAAAATGAGGCATATTGTCTGCAATGAGGTAATTATGTTTTAACAGATGAGGTGGGAATCCCTAATCTGAACATGATGGAAGTATTCCAAGCTCCCATAATAAATTCCCTCCTCCTTTTGTGTGTGTAGTTGTTTCAGGCAGGAACATTTCCGTAATGAAGAGAAGGGCGCCCAATCTAAAGCAAGCAAGATAACAGATAAGTAAGAAAAACTACAATCAGAAATGCAGATTTTCAAAAGGAAAGGTGGTAGAAGTAGAAAAGCTGAACAAAGAAAGACAAAAGAAGAAGTGCTCTGAGTGGAATAGACAGCAATGTTTTACTAACTAAAACAGCTTTCAAAATAAAAAAAAAAAATCTGATGGAAAACCTCAAGGACCTTATTAATTACTGCTAGGAAAGGACCTACATTCACTTTACCAAAAAATGTGTGGCATTTATAAGGTATGCAATTTTTGCACTTCATACACAGAGTAATGTCAAAGGTATGTAGTGTCCTGTTGATGGTCCTTTACTGCTTAAACAGTGTCTGGTTATTCTTAGGTGAAAAATAAAAACATGCTGAGAAACAGTCCCTGAAGATCACCTCTGCAAGAAAGATGATCTCTTTTGCCTGAAACACATTAAAGACCAAACTGAAGAACAGGAATATGCTTACAGCAATAAGAGTTCAAGAGTACTTCTGTTCATCAGCTTTCTCTGAGCTACTTTCCCAAATAGCACGACAAACTTTTAAATTAGCAGAAATTAAAATATTTGGTATTTTTTTCCTTTTTGTTATAATTCATCCAGGATTTTTTCCTTTTTCTCACTAAGCTATTGGAACACTATATCATTAATGTCTTTTTTGAAAAGCAAAATTAAAGGTTAAAACCTCTAAATCAATCTATACATTTATTAACTTACTTAAAGACTGAAATCTCCTTACAAACTTATTGTCTTTAACTGCAGTTCATTTTTTTCCTAATGGACTCCTCTGCGTTTGTCATTTGCAGACTTCCACTAAAAACATGTCCCTTAGACTTTTGCTGAAGACACTACTGACTGTTCCCATGACAATTTGCAACAGCAGGATCTCTTTTGGCCTCTGTTTTTGATATTGAGCTTAAACTGCATTATTACCTAGTAAATGGAGCTATTGTTAGAAATTACAGGAATATGACAGCTCCTGTGACAATTTCTGAGACTTTAAAATGCAATTTTTCAACTTCAGAGAGACAGAGAAAAATCTTGTTTTTCTGGAAAAAATGATTGGTGTAAAAAGGTTTATTTTTGTTTCCAATTTTCATCCTGACTTCTCCCAGTGTCTTCAGCAGTGATCAGAGAGCCTTCCTGGAAAGGCAAAATATTTCTTTGGCTAATATCACCAAAATCTGTGCGCCTAAGAAAAGGCTGTCTTTGCAACCTTTCTTTTTGACAGGCAGAGGAAAAAATATTCTTTATCAAAAACATTGCTGCAACTTTTTCACAGTTTACTATTCTTCTTCTGGAAAGCTGGTTGCTTTCAAAACTTTATAGAAATTTCTCTTTAAAAGAAAGGTGACTTGTCAATAATCTTTTCGTTGAGTAAAATCAAATAAAAAAATAACAAGACGAAGGTTTCTATTGAACATTCTGTTGATCCTGGGTACTTGTTGGGGCTAAAAGGAAGCAAGATATACTAAAGATATACTAAAGGAAAAAGATATACTAAAGGAAAAATATACTAAATGGTTAGTATGAGGAATATCTCAGCACGCCCAAAAGGCAATCTCTCTAGGATAATTTGCAAGAGTTCTCCCCTGAGAAAAAAAATCCAGAAAATTAATTTTTTATGTTATTCTCAAGAGATTAGGGCTTACTTGGAATGTGAAGCATCCCTGCAAACTCTTTACTATTCAATCAATGGATTTAGGCTCCAGTGTGATCACAGAATAAATCTGTCTTTAGGTCTTCTGGTATGAGATCAAAAGAAAATCCCATGAAGCAAAGTAAGAAGCCAATTTAAACTCATTCTGTATGGTCAGTTTTGCTCAAAAGATGTTGCTGTGCTGACTTTGAAGTCTCAGGCTTTCTCCAGGAATAAGTTTCAATGCATTATCTCTTTTCCTACAAACCTGAAAATAAAAGGGCTTAAACACTGTATTGTATGCTTCAGTGCTCATTTGAAGAAATGCCAGCAAGCCTTCCTTCCTTCCCTTCCCTGCCCTCAGTCTGGATAAAATTTGTATTTTGAGTTATCTGGTAGCATACAGATGCAGTATCAATGGTTATTGAAACATGAAAAAAAGGGATAAAAAATTACTATTGTTATATTCTCAGGCTTTTTGCAAACAGAACTAAGCAAATGCCTGTTTATGAGGTTGGGGAATATAGGTAATGATTCTGCCTTGTTAATTTTTTTTATATTGCATCTTGGTTTTTATTCATGAATCCTGTGACTTGTCTCATTTGCTTGTTAATGAAAGCTAGTATTAGAATTTTTCCAGCCTAGTGATGTATTTTTTTATTAGTTCTGCAGTGTCTTGACTAAAATAGGGTGCTGTGTATGCCTTCACTATAGTGTAGAAAGAGACAGGTAATGAGAAATGGCCAGCAAATGAAGAAAGATCGAATAAGCACTGCTGCCAAGCTGACTGCACAAAAAAAAAATTTCTCTCTTTTAAAAACTGAGTAAGGAGAAAAGTGGTATGAGTGCTACAGCTGGGGTTGTCAGAGAAAAGCCACTTCAGAAAGTAAAACATACTGCAGAGATAAGGCTTTTTTTTTTCTAACTCATCAGAAAGGAGTTCCAAAAGGAAAATGCAGACCTCACCAAATAAGTAGTCAAAAAGAGAGAGAACCATCTGTTGTATCCCTTTCCCGCTGGCCAGGGGAAAGGGAAGACCTTCATAATTGGAGTCAGAAACCAACAAATAAGAGACCTATGGAAGGGGCTTTATTTCCTACTCCAACTTGGAGAATTTAAAACAGGATGGGAAGAGAAGAACTAAAGGTAGAGGGAGAGCATGAAAAAGGTAATGAAACAAAAAGAATTCCAGAACTATTTTAGTTCCTCTTTACAGATATTTAAAGATGCAATTTATAGAGAGTAGTATTTGCAAACCAGTATCAAAAAGCATATATTAGGAGATACTTCCATCAGTGCAAAATTCACAGGAAAACCTGTAATTTTGCTAAGAAATGAATATAACCATGGGCCTACCAGTTTATAGTGAATTAATGTCATCAAAGTGTGGATTTCTGCTGAGAAAACACATTTCTTGAAAGATCACAAAAACATTTGAAGATGTAGTTAATACTATACCACTGTCTTGGACATTCTTTAAAGATTAGGATAATACATGTTTTCTGGAAATGGTAGTCAAGAAAAAGGGCAATATTACTGAAGTGTAAAACAATCAATCAATGAGCACTGTTGAGTGACTGTAACCTCCATTTCACCTTGAGGCTTGTGTAGATGAAATTCAGAGCATAATGAGATTAAATATTTTTCTTGAAGAGCTTTCAGCTTATGTCCCATAACTACAACCAGGTCCTACAGGGCAACCTGGTTTGAAGCTAATGGAACTCTGCAAGGATGCTGAGGTCACTCCTTGCCAAGCCTCTGGGAGAAACAGCCTGTGTCAGGTCTGACAACAGGAGTGATGACAGTAGACAAAGAAACCCTGAGGCAAAGTCTGAATCAAAATCGGGTCGCATGTAAAGGAATCATTGGGGTTGCACTTTTTGCATCAGCTGGGAATCTGGTCCTCAGGGAAAGAAGGTTAGCGGCAGATGGTGGAGGTTCTGTGGAGAGACTTCAGAAGGGCAGCAAAGCCACATAGCAATGATAAAGATCTTTGGAGTTAGAATAAGTAAAAGTGAAATACTGGATCTTGATTTGACACACTTTTCATTCTTGTCTTCATTCCCTTCATGTACAAATCTTTTATTTATTTTATATAGTTTTGCTGGTTTTCACTTCAAGATCTATTTAAACATAAATACTTAAACTGATGTTAAAAAGATATTATATTTTTCACAGTGAACTCAATTAATATGTAAAGTCTTTCAAATGGTGCTGCTAAAACAGCAGGAGAAAAAATAGTCTGGTGCAATGGACTTAATAAATGACAGCTCGGCAATGTGGTCAAAATCTGTGATAAGCTACTTGAAAATGAAAGTTAAAAAGTGGTAAAAAGCATCTATTTTTTTCCTCCAGAGCAGAGTAAATGAATATGATATTCCCATCCTTACAAAGTACTAAACTAATGGTATTCAATTAAATCAAATTCTCTTGAACCATAGATGGCTAATTGACAGGACTCATGATCAAGCAAGTAACTGCTATTACAAATCTGCATAGCATGGTCTAAAACCTAACCTTGAATAGTTTGTTAAAAAAAAAAAATTGCCAGTATTTCAAATTATATCCAGTAGGAAGATAGCAAGGACACTGGCAAGGGCATGGAGCCTGGAAGAGCTGGAGAATCTGGTAGGTGAAACACATCAGCAATGACACTGAGTTGCTTCCTGACAATAAGCCCATACCAGCCAACTAAACAGGTGAATACAGTTGAAAGTAAAATCCTTCCCTATCAGATGTTTACCCTGAAGAATAAAAAAAAAATATTACAGGAAAGCAATTTGGATCCTGTATGGTGTCCCTTTATTGTGAAGGGTTTTCAGATTCAGTCAGCAGTAATAAATTCCTCATAATCAACAATATCTATATAATGATGAGGCTGAGGTTGTTATCAGAGGCACCTGTAAAAGTGGTTTTGGTGTTCTTAAAACTACATCCAGATAAAACAATGACCACTTTCTCTTCTGGGGTATGCTGTACATGAAGTCTGAAGCACATGAAAACAATAGGAACATAACTTTGCAGGCACCACATGATAAATTTGTCAAGAGCTCACTATATGCAATTATACAACGGGAAATCAAGGCCTGAATGAAAAATGTAGGTCTGCCTCAGGAAAACTATGGTACCAAAAATCCCATTGTGAACCCTGGAAGCCAGGACAGAATTACAATTAACAACCAAAAAACTGTCAAGATCTTCCTTTTTTACATTTTTTTTCTCCCTCATATTAAGTCTTTATCTTTCCCTTGTGAGATTTAAACTTTAAAGACTCTTGCTTAGAGTCAGCTTCCCACACTAATTACAGACACTAAGCATCTGTCAGAATGTCCTCTGGTTATCACTGGAATTTAAACTACCACCATTCCCTACAGTATAGTAGTTAAATCTTAGTGTTTTAAGTCTATATCCCCTTGTACTTAGTATGCAGTGAACCACTAGATACATCTGAAATATGCAGCTGAGTTCTAACACACTCTGATAATAAAGGAGATAAAGCAATCATTCACAGGTCTTTTCAAATGAAATACCTCAATCTCTCTATTCAGATATGTAACTTCCAGTTACTGTTTGCCTGAGAATTGTCCATACAATACAAAGTCCTCCTTTTGATTTAACTGAAAGAGAAATACCAGATCTCTATTCAGCACTGCAGCTTCATTCTTCACATCTGTTTGATATGAAGTCTCTGAAAGTTGTTTGCTTTCCTTTTGGAACTGCATACTGATTAAAGAAAGCCAATTTGCTCAGAAAACTCACTGGTTTGTCTTTCTGATATCTCTGCAAATTTTATTCTGCTTTTAGAACTGCAATGCTCAAAATATTCAATCTTGGCTTTTCTGTTTTATTCAGATAGAGAAACAATAAGAGCTCTATTAATTTGCTCAATTCCAGTTCTATTCCTTGGAGTTTATCTGCTTTACCTGAGCATGCAATCTTTCAAAATAAATGTTCCTAGCTACCAACATATCAGGCATTAGACTTTGCATTTTGGACTTACTGTTAAGTTCTCCAGCTCCCCTCACTCCCAGATTGATTCATTATCATCTAAGTAGCTCTTTCTAGTACACTGTTATGAAATGTTGTGGTCTCTTCATTTTGTGTGGGAGCTTGACTATTACAGTGATTGTGTTGGTTTTTGCTTCTTGCAAGACATGTAATTTGAATAAAATAATTTGACCAAAGTAATTTTTTGAGGGGGTGAAATAATATTTCACACAAACAAGTCCCTCACTGTATCCCCAAATATCTATCTTAATGGAGCCTTTTCATCCCAGCCACACAGGGTCTCATGCAAAATGAAATTTAGGTTTCCTAAGTCAGATTTCAAAATTTTCAGACCTGAATACAAAATCAAGATTTCCCCAATCAGTCATTGAGTTAATAACTTACCCTGGGACCATCCAGCCTATATTAATATTGCACTTTTTAACATTTCTGTCTTTCGCAATATACTGGAATACTCTCCTCTTAAAAATGGGTAAGACTGTCCTATCTCAGTTAAATCCTCTGCAAAAGAAACAACAACAACAACAAGCATTTCTCTTTTTATCTAGCTAGAGGAACTTTATTGTGACTGTTTCTGTTCAAGGATGACCATCTTCCTCCCGTATGGTGCCGTCCCAGGCGGAACTGGGGGTCTCACGTGTGCCCTGCCCGTGCTCCCTGCCCGGGCGCGGTTGTGTGCTCCTTGCACCCACCCAGCTCAGCGAGGGGCAGCTTGCTTGTCAGACGTGACTGCTTTTAGCCATGAATTTGTTTACTTAAGCCTTGGGTGGTGATCCCCAATTACATCCTGCTCTTCACAGCCCTTTCCGGAGCCATCAGAAAGAAGATGAATTAATTAAAAAGTACTTAAAGTAGTTTTGAAAGTTACTTAATCTCCTCAACAAAGTAGTGACCTGCATTTTGAAAGCTCCTGACCTTTGCACTGATTAATTTTATAGCCACTCAAAAATGGCTCTTATAAAATCAGAAATAATACATCACAGTAACTTTCTGCAGCTAACTTTGACAGGGTATTGCCTAGCTATATTCTATATTCTGTAGCTGTAGGTGTAACTGTGCTTTGCTGTTCCTGTTTCCTGTTCTTCAAAGCCAGAGCTGCTTTTTTCAGTGTTGACCTTTGGATAATGAATGACAATAGTATCTGTGAAAGAATCCAAACTTATATAGTGAAGCCCATGTTAGGTTTGTTTCTATTTATATAAATTTAAAATTATTCTTATTATTTCAGCTGTAAATGAGTGCAAAAAAAAAAAAAAAAACATGGGAAAAATATATGAAAAAAGCTTTTTCTTTAGTCTCTTAATTGTTAAATGAATTTTAAGCTTTGTTTATGAGGTCTCCTAAATGCATAATCTGTTCTCATTCCTTGAAAGCAGGAAGATATTTAAGGTTTAATGACATAATAAAACATTTGATGGAATACTTCTGTCTGTTAAATGTATTATCTTTTTTTTATAATAAAATTTAATAGAACAGAAGAAAATCTTTCTTTCATACATTTTATGTTTATGGAAAACAGTTGTTATATTCTTAAATCAGTGAGGCAGCCTGTGATTCAGTGAGATCTGAGCTCTCAGTGAGGTTTAATGATGATATAAAATTGTTGTAAGACGACTGAACCATAGCTACTACTTGAAGGCATGTTCACAAAACTATGATTTCTATAATGCTGTCTATATGTGGGAAATGGTAAGTCTATAAAAGAAATAAATAAAAAAATACAAAAGCAAAATATGCTACATTCACCCCTCTAACATTCATAAACAGTTAAGTTTAAGCTGAATAAAGGTTTTGCCATAAAATTCAATGGATTCATGGCCCTCCCTGTCAAGATGAAATCAAGGACCACAAAAATGCCATTTTGGCCCACCACTAATAAGAAGTTTTTACCACTGAGAATTCCAGCCCCACCAATGTATCATTAGAACTCTGAGAGAAAAATTTATGTCCTAAATATAATGGGGCTATGTAGAATTAAGGGACTTAGAAAACATGTGCAGAAGCCTGAACCAGAAGAGGACAGCAAAAGGCCAGATTGTGTGACAGATATTGTCTAGGCTTTGAACTGGAGGAAAAGCAATTTCTGCACTTCAGAGAGAAAAGGCATATAAGGAATAGCAGATATGCTTTTTTGTGTTCAGAGGACTAATTTTTCTCTTCCTTGGGGAGCAGAAGTTGTTAACACAAGAGGAAGAGCTGCAGCATAGGAGAAGGTGAATGCAGGTGAATCCCTCCTCCAAGTGACTACCTGCATTGCACCTAATTACCCTGGATTGTTCTGTATCCTCGATTTTTGCCTCTGCCAGAAAATAATTTGGAAATTTCTGATACACAGAGAACTTTAAAAAATTCTCATTGGAATATGCAATCCCCTACATTTACAGCAGAGTATGAAGAGTGTTTGAATCCATATGTCTTATCACACAAGAAAGATCTAAATATTTCGATAACCTCCCCTACCCATCCCTTCAGGAATGAAGTGAGGGGAGGATTCTTAGACCCTTTCAGTGAAACTGAAAGGCACTGTTGTGTGTCAGAAATAAGTGGAAAGAAAGAAAATGAACCAAAAGTCTAGAATGTGTTGATTAGAGAACTCAACTAGAAAAGGGAGGCAAGCCTAGTTGTCTGCCATTGTCCATTGAATGCTTACCATAAAATTAAAAAAATAAAACAATGGCAAAATTTCAGTTTTTCCTCCTCCTCATGTGTCCCAAACACTTAATTACAGTTACTATTGTGCTTATTTTCTCTTGGGTTTGATGCATATTTAGATATTCAAAGTAGAGAGATTTTCCAACAGCAGCAACTGAATGTATTTATTTTCACCCTATCCTGACATACCAAACAGTTCATGTACAAAAAGATAAAAAAATATATGAAAGGCCTGGGTAAAAGAAGCTTTCAAGCAAAGCAGCCACCTGAATATACTTAATATCAGTAGTGCCCCAGATACAGTGCAATTGGCAGATGGGCATGTGTGCAGACACATTTTGGACAGAGCAGAGTTCTTAGGCTTGCTCTGAGACCACCAAACAGAAGAGGGCCTGCAGGCAAGGACATGATGGCTCTGGAGAGATCTTTACCTTCTTCCAGGGTCAGATGACATTTTAAGAAAGCAAGAGAGGTTATCATAGAAACATAAAATTTGGTTTGGGTTAGAACAGACCTCAAAAATCATTTAGTTATAAGCCCCCTGCATGGGGAGGCTAGGAGAATTAGGGTTATGTATCCAGGCTGCTTGCATTCTGCATAATTTGGGACTTTGTTTGAAGAGTGAATTAATTTTCTAACAATCCAAAACTTTTATTTCAGGTACCTAAAATCATTCAGTTCAATGGCTTAATTCTGAAATAATTTATAGTCTGCCGCAGCAATTACCTATAGCTGTTTGCTCTAGGTGATGGCATAGACACTGCATTCAGTTCATTTCCAGAAATCTTTCTCTGGGGGGAAAAGTATCAAAAAATAAATTCTAGGAAATTAAACAATGGATATCAGCTTTTCACCTTCATGGCTGAATCACTAGGCCACTGAATCAGGCCCTGCTTTTTGCAGGACCACCATATCCTCCAATCTTCTATAAGATGCATTTTATCGCCTACTTGCTTTGGGAATTGGCTCACTAGATAGTATCCAGAAATTCCAGATAATGGCCAGAAAAGGTGTGCAAAATACATAGGTGGTCTGCCACCTGTTTGCTCTCTGTCCAATGCAGAACACATCTCATACGTGAGGTCTGGTCCTGCAAGAGTGTCGTGGTTTGACATGGAAGTGAATTTTTTTCCAGGAAGTTGGGTCAAACCAATCAGTGGTCAGGTTTGGATATTGGCACCTGGAGTGACCACTGAAAGTATGGACACGCCTCTGAGAACACAGGGGGTTAAAAGCAAGAACTCCCAGGGGAACTGTCTCTTTGGTTCCGGTCGTCAGAGAGTGCAGACTCTCCCCTGCCCAGCCATGGGCTGGGTGGGGGAGGGGAAGCCACGCGGCCTTGTCCAGGTAGGCCGAGGGGCTGAGGGTCTGGAACCGAGCCAGCTCCTGTGGACGGAAGGGTGGAGAGAAGTGGAGATGCCTTTGTTCCCCCCTCCAAGAGGGAAAGTGGCAGAGAGCCTGGCGGCACCTGAAAATTTGCCGGCAGAGAAGGAGAAAGGCGGGGGGGATGATGCCCAGCGTGGGAGACGGAACGCTGGACCGAGATATCAGCCGTCCAGGGAGTCTGAACTTTTAACCTTTTCCAGGAAATGAGGGCTTTGTAAAATATTACTCCTCCTTGATTTGTAGTGGAAGAGAGACAGTCTGGGACCTGAGATGTTAGAAGAAGAAATATTTAGGTGGGAGGAGATGATGGAGTGGCTTTTGGCTGGACTTTTCTTGTTAGCCATGGACTGAACCAAAATCTCCTGCAATAGAGACTGCATTTTAAGGGGATGCAGTGGTGACCCAAGGAGACCTGCTTCAGCTTCTAACAGTACAGGAATGGCAAGAACAGAAGAAAGCTGAGGAGGGAATGGTGATGCCCTCTGTCTTCAGGAAAGAAGATGATCTCTGTTCTTGGACCCTTGGCCCCAGGGGAAAATGGGGGGGACTGTAGTCCCAAGATGAGAAGCTGAACTGTTGTATCTTTGGGTCCGTGGCAAAGCATCCTTAAAGGAGCCCTATGAGCAGTCTGTCCATGCACGGTGGTGAGAACACTGTAACATAGAATGGAGAGTGTCACACTGGCAGATTTTCTCCAGGCGGTTGCCATGTGTGACAGGGAAACACAGGAGGTGGCAACTGTGTTTCCTGGGAGGTCTGTGGTGCAAGAGAGACTTCTCTCTCCCTTGATAGCTTGAGTATTGATTATCTGAAGGGTGGTAATTTGATCAGGAATCCCGGGTGATGTTTCATGGTGGGTGTTTTAGGAATTGGGAGGAGGAGGGGTGTGTTTTAAAAGGTCTTCATCCTGGATTTAGTTTATGTGTTTTCTGTACTAGTAGTAGTTTAATAAAGTTTTTTTTCCCTTTGTTATTAAGCTTGGGCCTGCTCTGCTCTGTTCCTGATAACATCTCACAGCAGTTATTTGGGGAAGGTGCATTTTCATGGGGGCGCTGGCATTGCGCCAGTGTCAAACCATGACAAAGAGTTATTGGTAGCAGTTCTGGAGCCATCATTTCCATATATTATGTTGCACAGTGGATTTGCTCCAACAGGAGGGGTAGAAAATTCCCCAGAACACAATATAGACTTCATGCAGTCTTCTGAAAAGCAAATGTGAGCTGCAATCCACCCAGGAATGAAGACTTCAATAATAGAGTCATTGTATGGTTTGGGTTGGAAGGAACCTTTAAAGATTGTCTAGTCTAGCCCCCCTCTAGAGGTAAGGATGCTTTTTACCAGACCAAGTTACTCAGAGCCCTGTCCAATTTGGCGTTGAACTTCCAGGGATGGCACAAATTTTCTGGGCAACCTGTTCCTGTGCCTCACCACCTTCACAGTAAAGAATTTCTTCCCAATATCTAATCTAACTCTACCAGATTCTCATTTAACATCATTATTCCTTGACCTATAGCTGCATTCCCTGATAAAGAGTCTCTTACTGTCCTCCTGTAGGCCTTCATTATGCAGAAAATTATGTAGAAATTATTGCCAGTGGTGCTGAGGAGCTGAAAAAACTTGAGCTTTGGTTGAAAAAAGGGGATAGATTAATGCATGGAGAATGGGTCAATTTGTGCCTACTGAAGTGGGTGAGCCAGGTGCAGTCTCCAGCTCAGGTGTTGTCAGACACAGGGTCTGGAGACCACCAGTGGCCTTAAGAGCCCTGCCTGGCCTCCTCCTGACTCTGCCCACAGCCCAGGACCTCACAGCTGCTCCTGCAGGATGTCAGGTATTGCCCAGCAAACCACATAGAGCTGGTCTCCAGCTTCCACCTGCCCATGGGCCCTCACCTGAGCCAAGCCCAGCTTGGCTTTGACTGATCCCTATCCCTATCCCTATCCCTATCCCTATCCCTATCCCTATCCCTATCCCTATCCCTATCCCTATCCCTATCCCTATCCCTATCCCTATCCCTATCCCCAGGGTTGCTGCTGGGGGCTTGGGCTGCCCTGGCTGTCCTGGATGCCCTGGTCCCTGTCTGGGGCTGTGGGACTAATCCTGACTGCCAAGCACTGCCCTGTCTCCTCAGGAGAGGAGCCCTGACAAGAGCTTCCACAGATTGTTTGAATTGTTCTCAGATGCTTTAGTGTGACAAGGCAAAAAGAAGGGGATGCTGACTCTTGTGACTTCACAGTAACAACATGCTTCTTTCAAGCAATAAGGTAATGGACTTTCCATGAGTGATAAGTCAGTGGATTTACAGTCAGATTGATTGCCTCATCATTTCAACAAGGAACTATCAAGGTGTGATGGAAAATCTTTTCTTTAAAGAGCTAAACACAGAACTGATCATAATTTACAAAGAGACAGGACTCAAGTTAAATTTTCAAATAATAAGCTGCCTGTAAATATCCTCAGAGCTCATTCTAACATTGACAAACTGAAGAAATAATAAATTAAAAAATAAAAATCTTTCCAGCATTATATACATGAAATAATAGAAAAACAGAAATCATGTCAGTCAGATTCTGTTCAGATAGCACAAATCAGAAAGATGACACTAGTTTTCATTTCTCTGAAGCTACTGCAGGAAAATCTCCTGCAGAAATAGCCCACAGAATAAGGCAGGCATCACAAGGATTATGTGAGCAACAGAGGACTCCAAGGCCATAGCCAGAGAGAGAAGTGTAGTACAAAAATATTGCATTACAAGACACAAGATCATAACAATAATTAAAATGTTGATAGAAAATTGGCTCAGACAACCATGCTGTAACATACTGAATTCTTCTTCATCAAGTCCATGTAGGAAGGCTACCAGATTATCAAGTATCTTCTGAAAGTTCACTTCAGTAGAAAAAAAGTGTTATCTTGCCTAATACTGCTATACGGATTGCCATGATTTGCAGATTATGATCTGAGCCAGAGGGGAGACAGGAAAATATCTAGGCAAAGAGCAAAATACACCATGGTAGTTGTTGTTCAGTAACTGAAAAAAAGCTCAAAAAGGTACAAAATCCAAAAAATAGTAAAATAAACCCTCTTAAAATACTATGAACTTGCCAAAATTATTTGGGAGCCTGAAAAATGACCTGAGACAAGAGTACAGTCTCTGATGATTTCTAATAATAATTATTATTTCCCTAAGTGTTGGGACTAATGAATCTTGGATCCTGGTATTCTCTCTCTTTCCTGTGATCTTACACATTACAAAGGCTAAGTATCTGAAGTATTTCCTCTATCCAACACCCCTTTGCATCTTGAGACCTTTGAGACCTCTACCTCTTCAAATTTTGGCCAAATCAGAAGAAAAAAGAAATAGAACGGAATAATCAAGAAAGAATCATACTTGAGGGAACATAAAGAAGAAAAGATAGTGGTAGAAGGGCACTCACAGTCTTTCTGCATCTCCTTAGAAGCTCATGCTTAATAAACAAAGACATTGTGAAGCTTTCTGCTTTTAGCAGGGGAGACTGCCATGTGTTAAATACACTTTCTGTACAATAACACAAGGATTTTACAGCATGAGTACAATGATATTTGGTACCTTCAAGATGACCAGATAAGTAGAATTCAAATCTCTTATACACTTGATCTGATAGATGGGTGAGAATTACTGACCTGGTCTCTCAGTGTCAAGGGCCAGTAGCAGAAAGGAGCGCAGCAATGTTCTGAACTGGAGAGCACTCAGCATATGCAACGATCATAGGACAGGAGGGAAGCAGTTTGTGAGCTTTCCATGTTTTGCCTTTAATCTTTAGCCTTACAGAACAAAGAAGCCAAATCTTCAACCAAATCTTATGATGAGTGGTGAATACTATTTTATCATTAAAGGTTGGCTACTTTAGGCTGTCTTATATGGCAGAACCATCTATGACTAAAAGAAAGCTGTTTTCTTTGTGTTGAAGGGAATTTAGGTTTGAGAAATTTGCTGCCCTACTAACTGCAAACTCCTATACTTTTAAGAAGGGAGCTTTCTCCTATTGCTATCTGATACTGTCAGCATTATATACAGAATATAAAAGCTTAATATGTGTGTGACCTTACTGAATTTGATTAACATGTTAAGGTGTTGTTTTGTTTAACAAAAGAGGCTTAAAACTGCCTATTTGTGATCTTGCATTGATTTGCAACATTTTAAGAAAACAAAAGCTTTCTTGAGAAAAAGTCAGACTGCTTGAAATAAGACATAAAAGCTTAAGTACCCATAAATTCTTCAGCATTCAGAATCGAGGGAAGTAAGCTTTGTTGCTAGGAGACTGTGACTAGGAGATTGCTTTGTTTTAAAGATTAGAATCTGTAAGCAAAATACTTAGTAGATAAAATAGCTATATATAAGAGTTCAGTGCAAACCAGGTGAAGTATGAGGCAAGTACTAGGAAGCTTATGAGAAGTGCAAATCTTCAAATACTCTTCAGCTATCATGACATAGTGGCCTGATAAAAGAAGCTCATTATTTGCCTGCTAATAATTAGGATGAAATTTCAGTTGAAACATGAATTAAAAAATAAATATTGATGAATCTGTCAAGAAGAGACTGCGATTTAATTTACTTTTTGTATTTACATGGCACTAATCTGCAGGTCTCTCAAAGTTTTTTAAATGAATAAAAATAAAACATGTTGCATCTATACAGAAAGCAAGCTTCTTGCAGAGAAAAGAAGGAATTATTCTCTGTTATCTTAAATTTGCCAAGTAGCTTCCAATAAAGAAAAGAAGTTTGAAGAATTTTAAATTTTGTCTACCTACAATAAAACACAAATAGCTTTATAATATTTATAGAATATTTTGACTTTGTAGAAATTAAAATAAAAGTAATAGTTGCAATTTAAAATGTTAAAACCTAATTGAGAAGTAATAATGTAGTTAATTTTCTATTGAAAAAAACAAGCCCGAGGTTTTTGAGGAATTTTTGGGTGGGAAAAGGTGTTATATTAATTAAAATGTCTCAGTTTTTCTACTTCAGTGTGATTCAATCAACAGAGAGACAGAGTTTTCATGGGATGTTAACTATAGAATTACTTAAAAAAACCCAATATCTTTAGTTTAGTAGCTGTGACACATCTCTTGCTGGTGTCCACATTACTTTGTGGCAGGAAATTTTAGTGTGGGAACTCTGAATATAGACATATGTAATTAATTATTTCTAAAGCTGAAATATTTTGAATTATTAAATTATTAACAAAATAATTTGGTATAAAATTGTGTTTTAAAATTGCATTGTTCCTGAAATGTTAGAACAAATATTTTGCTTAATTGTAATTAGGTGGCATTTTTTCACTCCTACTTCATTTTCAGTTTCCATCTGACATTTCAGATATTTCACTGGACAATATTACAGAGGTGTTTGTTCTAAAGATACCATCAGAAAACTTGTTCACATATGAAAGTGCTCCTGAAAGAGCAAAATAAAACCTGAGCGTGGCATATGACTTCCCTCGTGCAGTCAGCCATCCTGAAGCATCAGGGTGCTTACTCATGTTTTCTGGTGGGTGGACACCCTTCTGCAATTTCTTCTTCCCTGCCAAGCCAGCCTGCTCAACACATCAGCCAGTCAGCTACACTGAGGCCCCCTCATGTAAGAGTCACTTAGAGATTTTAAGTTTGCAGTGTCAAGCCCTCATTCACAGCAAGCCAGATGATTTTCTAGCACCACATGGTAGTCTGGTAGCTCATTTTCAGTTGTGTTGTTGTACAAGGTGAAAGCTTCTCTTTGATTTGTTGTACTTACATACCCATCTACCTTTTGGAAAACACTTGGAAGTTCCCATTAGGTTGAAGAACAGAAATAATTTAAGACTAGTGGAATTTACATTTCTTGTTCTTTCATCCTTTCCTATCCTTTAGCATTATTTTTCAAATGTTACCAGTTGAGAAATGTCAGAATTTAAAAAAAACAAACAAACAAAAAAAACCCAAACCAAAACAAAAAAAAACCACCACCATCACCAACAACAACAACAAAAAAACACCCTAACAAAACTTTAAATTCTCTGCATTACTGAAAATCAGAGATCTACGTGTCCAAATTTACTTCTCTAGCCACTGGTGAGCTTAAGTATTCCATGATTCTGTGATGTCCTACACCTTCTGCTTTCTGAAAGTATTCATCAGGAGGAGACACCTTCTCAGCAAATTATGCAGGGTCCAAAATCACTCAGGTGTTTTGTCTTAGTGCTAATTCACATATACCGTCTTGACAGTGGCAACAGCACCTAATAGCAAAGTGCAGTACCTGCATTCTTGAGGATGATGAAATGACTGAAAAATATTATTTTTTTTCTGTAAGGTGTGGCTCTAGTTGATGCAATTGGCAAAATGGGTTGAGTGTTACAAAGTATGTCTTGACACTGAAAAACCATGGCAACTTGCCACTAAAGAGAAACTATGTTATTATCAGCAAAAATAAAGAAACCCCAGTATGGGTCAGGAAAAGAATTTATTAAAATCAATTTAGTGGTTTATTTATTAAAAATTTGAACACTTTTGTACCAATGCAGTGGCTGAACTGTTCCACATTGAAATGTGATTTGTACAGAAAATGAGAGAAGACCTTATCTTGGGAACATGTGGTCCATACAGGCTTAGAAAAAGGAAACAACTGTAAAAATAACATAGTTATCCTCCACTTATATGTAGCAAATAAGGCACAAATACACAAGTGGCAGGATTTATTCAAGGAGTCGTAGTTTTCCACGGTGTAGATATTCACCTGGAAGTCAATGACTTCAGGTTCCCTTTTAAATCAAGATTGAAAAATGGGCACTTCCAAGCTATAATTCTACTCACCATTAACCAAGTGTCAAAGGTATATCAAAAGTATATAAACTACACCTAAAACTTTCTTTTTCTCTCCATTGACTATAAAGGCAACTTAATTACTTTATCTCTGTTGACATTTATTCTTCTTCACAGCTAGCTGTGGTCTAATTAATTGCTTCTGTATGAGTAAAGTTGCCTAATAAAGCTATGACAGACTTGAAGATTGAGTCAACTTTGCAGGAAATCCTTGCCAGCTCCCTGTCAAACCCATCTTTTTCTTTGCAAATGATTCTTGATCATTTGAAAGGCAAATTTGGATGCAATGTATGAATTCCTGTGAATTTTGTCTTTCACAAACTTATTCAAAGATTCTTTAAAATTTTTGCTAATTTCTTAGGAAAACTTACAGAGACTACCATTTAATTTTGTTCTTCATCAGCAGGTAGCTACCAAAGCAAAGATTACTCTTCCTAAGATAAAACAAACAGAAAGCTTTTTTAAATTCATTGTGTTTGAAATATTTCATGCTCTCTGCTCAAGGCTCTTAGGCACTTAAAATGAGTGCATACCACACATCCACACTAGAATGTGTTTTTCAGAAACTGCAGTTAGACATATAGCTGCAATACAATTTGTCTTTAAAGGTGCTTACCTGAGATAGCACATCAAATTCAGTCGTTAACATACAGGGCAAAATTCCTGTTGTTTCCATTGACTTTTGTGAGGACTGTAGCATTTTGACAAAGAATTAGGGCCATTGACCTGTGCAGACTTTTACCAAGAGTGGGTTTTGGGTCTCAGTAAAGTATAGCACTCATAAGAAATCTTTCTGTCTCAGCCATGAAAGCGTTGTGCTGTGATCAGAGGATAAGGCCAGCCTGTGACAAAGAAGTCAGTCTCAGACTGTTAGTGTTACTGTCATATATGCATTTTGAGTCTGTAGAAAGACAAGTACAACAGCAAGAATAACAACCTAGCTTGTACAATTTTTGTTGTTTTTGCTTTCCAAAAAAACTTATATAGAGCCCACTAAACAATCAGGTATCTTCAGTTAGTCCAGTTAGGAGGAACTTAAAGAGTCCACCAATTCTCTTCAGTCACTTTCAGGGAGAAATTATGCCAGAGCAATTGAAAATCTGTAGGAGTGAATTTTCCTTCATTACCTCCAATGAACCATTATGTCAAGAAGGTTCTGTCAGACAGTCTCTGCATTGCAAAGAACAAAGGTTATAAGATGAATGAATGAAGGTATTAAGTCATCAAAATATATTGTGTGCAATTTCCTAACTTAAAAGCTGTATTTTCTGACTTAAAGGAACTGAGCTGATAACAAAAACAACTGCAGGTTTATGACAGTAAGCATTTGTTGCAATGCTTATGTTTGAAATCTAATAAGACTACCCATGTTGTGTGGTATTCAGAAATTCATAAAATACAAATTTTGATCTAACTTGCATCTCAAAAGTTTGATAGTTTGATGTATTGATTGTTTTATAATTACTTTATTAAAAATTCTTTGAGCAAAGAATTTCTTTGAGCAAGTTCCCTGGAGCAAAATGCTTCTTTGAGTTGCATTGATGTAAAGTTAATCAACAGACTTCAGCTCAGTAGCTACTTCAGATTTTGTGATTTATTGTCGAGAAAAGTTTTCCAAACCGTGTTAGGGGTTTTTTTAGCTTCTAGAGGACTCAACTCCAGCTATGGATTATATAATAAAAAAACCATACCGGTATTATTGCCGTAACTGATTGAAACTGACAGTCAGCAGTTATCAGAGCACATTGTCCACGTTTGTTGCTTTTGTAAGATGTGCTATTAATGGCTCTAGGACAAGGATGTGTGTGGCACTATGCTGAGCTAATAAAACATTAGTTGTATGAACTGAGAGAAGCATAGAGGATGCTGAAAAAAATTTCAACGGGCAATTCTTGTATTTCAAAACGCAAGATTATAAGACCTTGAAAGTAAAAGCACAAGATGATAGAAAAGGCCACAGAGCTCTAAATGCAGGTCACAAATGATTGATCATTCCCTGATTATTAAAGGGGGATTGCAAAACTGGGGGAATCCAGTTTACCCAGTTTCCAGGTTGCGTTAAAACTGGATTTAGGGATAATAGAAAAAGAACAAGTTAAGGTGATTTTTGAAAAAATATAAAAAATTACCTAAAGCAGACTCAGTATCTAAAATGAAGACAACATCAGTATCACAGTTCTTTAAAAAGTGCAGTAAGAACTTGGGTTAGAGATGACTCACTCTTACTCCAGTTCTTGACAAAATCCTTTTATCAAGATCTACTGCAGAAATGAAAGATGAGCATAGTATCAGGGAAAGAGGGGACAGCAGGAAGTCTGTTTGTATCAATTTATTTATTTTACCATATTTAAATGGTAAGTTTTACTGCCATTATAACCAGGATAATAATTCTTTTTATAAGATTATTTTGATAAGAACAAATTCTTGCCTTCATATCCAGGGTTTAATACTGTAGATCATGTAAGTTGTACGTAATGTTTGGTATGGTATCCTGTCCTTGAGGCCTGACTGTTAAATCCGAATGCAGAAATTTATGGAGACTATAAGCATTCCAGGCTTTAATTTGCATGTAACAGCTGGTGGAGGACATGGGCATCTTCAGCTGATAAAGTTTGGATGACAATCAAGAAGAATCTCTCTTTGGCCCAGTGCTAATCAAGTACTTTACTGGAAGCAAACATAAAACTGTAATGAAATTTGCAGATGAATGAAACTGGCTGAGAGAAAAGGATGTGCTTTTCTCATTTTAAGCCAAATATAAGTCCATATGCCTAGTAACCTAGAATATCGGTCACATGGGCCTGGTCTGCACTTTCCCCAGTTGTGGCTGAGGTAATTGCTGGCATAGAAAGGGAATATTATGTACAGAATTACTAGGCCAATTTCTGTGCCATATAAACTGATTAAATCAATGCTTCAATGGCTCCTATTAAAGGAGGTCAGAACAAATGTAGAAAAAAATCCCAATTTTTTATAAATCCTTGTAGGATGAGACATCTCCCCCCATTTAATTTAATTTAATTTATCAAAGAAGAGATTTAGTAGTCATGAAATGATGACAGTACTACTGTGCAGAGCTATCTCGCAAAGCAAAGGCATACTGGCATCCAAAGGCTGACAAGAGAGCACTAGGTAAGTTCAGGCCAGAAATCAACATCTATGAGACAATCAGTGTGATTAATTCCTAGAAATCTGCAAGGAGTTCAGACAGAGGATCTGCCACTAAAGTTTCAACTAAAGCTGTTTGTCTATTTAGAAGAGTAGCTCATCCAGAGATCAGAAAATTACTGGGTGAATAGTTATAGTCGGTGTAAAGTAGGAGATCAAAATAGATGGTATAATAGGCCCTTTTGTCCTTAAACTCTGTGATTTATATATCAGATTTTTCATTAGCTGCTATGAGTGTGTTACTAGACTTGAATTCTACGTGTCTTGATTTTAAGGTATTTGGTTCCTATCATAAATTTTCATAAGAGTTTTGCATGACTGCAAATCCTGTTAGACATATACATTTGACTGAAAGGTTTGGCATGCACTCTGACCTATAAAGGTCAAGAAAGTGAATTAAAGGTACTGCATGCCAAAAAAGACATAAAACCCCCCTAAGATTTTCTCAGTAGTCAGAATTAAAGACTATGAATTTCACAGAGGATCCCAAACACATCACATCACATTTAAAACAGACTTCTTTCAACTACCAGTACTAGTTAACCATTAGCTGCCCATGTCCATTTGCCTTTGTGTTCACTTGTTGCCCAGGAATTGTGGCCAAGTTCTCATTTTCAGTGTCCTAACATTGCAAGCCACCAATTATTCATATGCTGCAAACAAGAATTTTGCTACTGAACTGTGGAAGATTTTTTGAATGCTTGAAGTTACAAGTAAAAAATTTCCTAGAAAGTTTTAAAACTAACCTGTAGTGATAATAGAGGGGCAGCAGGCAGGAAGAGAGATTCATGGGGAAAAGAAATGCTTTAAAGTCTATGCAGAGAGCAGAGATTCCCCCACAATGTTTCTAGTTGCTTAGATGAAAGCTAGTGCAATATATAAGTACCTCTACTTAGTATGATATTCTATCATATTGCATTTGTATGTTTCTATTAAGTTAAAAGAAGACATGACATCATGTGATTTTTTTTTTTTTTTTGTGGAAATCCCTACTCTTACTTTCAAAGGAGATGTAGCAACCTTATAATGAATTTTCTTCCTCCTCATACCCAATGCATTTTTCTGTATCTGTTTGAGGGCTTCAAAGGAGCACCCAAAACACTTGTGGCAAATATAAAGAAATTCAATAAAAATAAGGTCTGGAAAAAGGGACTCTTTCTAGTCAAATATAAAGATTTAACCAGCTTTCACTGAGCAGAATTTACAGGAACAAAAAACCTCAAATAATAAACTGGATGTCTGCTGCCATTCATATGCATATTTATTAGTTTCAATTAAGTTGGGGGGTCTGACACATTTAAACTTAGCTCTGTTATACAGTTTCCCTTGTGCAAATGAATAGGTTGTGTTTGTGCTAATCCATTCAGGCATTTTTAGTCAGGTATTTTCTTTCTGTCATTTAAAGAGAGTGAATAGAAAAGATCCTGATGCTCATTCCACACTTCACAGATGGTGCTAAAATCCATTAGTTGAGGAAGACACAGGTTGATCAGAGAGAGCAGTTGAAGGTCAGATTTAAATAGATGTATAACATCAGCCAGGCTTGATTGGCCATGGCTTTAGCATATATCTCTGTCTACCTATTCAAATATTGATGTTGAACAAATACAGAATCCTGAATATACTGCTTGAAATTAAAATCAAATACAAAATAGTAAAACATTAGCTTTGGACAATATTTTGAATATATTTATTAGAAAATGGTGAGATAAAAAAATAGATGCATTTTGTATCAGAAAGAAGATTCTCAATACAGAGCATGGACTCTTGTTACGATGTAGTTCTGCTGGTAAGATACATTTGCCATGCTCCTAGATGTTAGCAGGCAGACTTTTTGCCACTGGATCAAAGCACCTAAGGGAAATATGGAAAAGCTGACTCAGAACATCACTTCATTACACTTTGCACTGCTTCTTAAATCTGACTGGTAGGGGGCCATGAAGGAATCCCTTGTGTCTCTTCACAGTGTCTCATATCATAGTTAGTTTTTTTAAAACTAATTTGCTGATTAGCATTTCTTAAGCAAAATCAACATGCTGGGGAAGGACTACAGGCAGAGTTGAACTCTGAACAGTGAGAAAATAATCATAAACCCTAAAAGGATTATTCAGGTCCCCTTGAAGAGTTGAAATATTTTATAATATCTTTGGTGAAGAAGATTGTTTTCTCTTTTTCTTGTCTATTTTTACACCATCCTGTTCATGGGCAGGACCCTGTTTTCTGCAATTTATTTCATTATTTTTATGATGGTCTTCAGGTTTTTAGTGTCATCTTGATGGACTGGGCTTCTTTCCCTATTGTCTTTTAAGTTTTCTTAACTCTCATTCATCTTCTACTTCTGAATGGTGTTCATGTTACTGCTTGACATAAAGGTCATCTTGATATTATTCTTAAAGCTTATCCTGAGTATGGTGGTCTTCATTCTTCCGTCATGCTTGATTAATGACTTTTGTTTCTTACATTAGAAATTACAGTATAATGAGCTTCTGAAAAAGTTTTCAGAAACTCTTTCAATCAAAGCTTTTGAATTAATACTTTTTTCTTAACAAGAACTTAAAATCTTTATGAAATCTTTATTTCATAAAGATGACAGTTTTGAAAAATAATTTTTTTGGGACAATGCTAATCATGCTAATTTTCCAAATATTTTCAAGGTTATAAAAGCAAGTAGAAGCATTCGGTCATCTTTGCCAGATTTCTACCACAATTTCATTTTCATTGCAAGACTCCAATTTTGATAGGAAAACATAATTATTTCTTTTAATATTTCTCTTTCTGAAGTTATGTTCCTTTGGGGACATTAATACCAATATTTTTGTCTTCCTTTCATTGATGAAACCACCAAATTGTTTTGTTTTGCTTTGCTTGCTCTTTGGTCAGTCTTCTGTTTACCATCAATACACAGAACTGAGACAGTTAATGCCATCAGAAAAATCAGCATTGTAATTTCCCCATAAATCCTTATGTTAGTTTCTTTATCATCAAACACTCAGAATGCATGAACAGAATAAGATACAGAAAAGCCCTAAACTGGATTGGTTCTTACTAAAACCCACTAAACTATATTTTCCACCGTATTTATTCACAGTGTTGTTCTATTTGTTACAGCAGAATATCTTTCCATGTCGTCTACAACATGCCATAATTTTCCAATCATCTCATGTATTCTGTAAAACTGCTTGATAAATGTAAGCATTTTATCAAAAAAACTTCCTGTTGATCTATATCCATTTCAATCTAAAATATTGAAGAAGAATTTGCTCTGCATATATAAAGCAAATATTTTAAATACCTCCTTCCTCTGCTTTTAGCTGAAGATCTATTTACTTCTTTATATTCTGTGATGCTGAACATTTTTGAAACACACTGGATTGTGTTACAGGAAGTATAGTCATCTATCCTTGAAAATATGTTATAAAGGTGGTATTTGGTTTGAAAGCATATGGAAAGTCTGGAGAATTGTTTTTGTCACTTGCTTTAAGCTTTTCTGTGGTTAAATGCATAAAATCTCCAGTATGAAAAATTCAACTTGACCAATACAGAAGATCTGATCTGAGTAATGTTGCTACACATTTTAGCTTCCTTTTAATTTTTGATTTAAGGAAACTATAATTCAGCTGCTCAAAAATCTCATGCATTATATGTATAAAGTGTCTTCTGTCTTGGCTGATATGGCAGTATATCCTAAATATAGGACACATCATTCTGGATCCTGCAGACTATATTTGACTTCATTATATATCTGACACCTGTTTCCGAGAGGGGAGAGAAAGGTAAGAAGGAAGCAAAGCATGTAGCAACACATGGCTGCTGACATTGCTCAGATTTCTTTCCTGGTCCATCAGGAAATCAAGAAAACATTGTGAGAATGGACCATGGGGAGGACCCCACATTCTGCAGAGCCCTTTGAACACTGTTTTCTTATTCTGCTCTCAAAGACTGTATTGCTTCTTGCCAGGACTTCCATTAGGGTAGCCAGTTAAAGCCAAAGAGAACATGGTGATATATATGCATCAAGCTGAGTTACAAGATCTGACAGGACTCAGGTAGACATCCAAGAGTCACAGGAAAGTGGAGACAACATGGAGGTTTTTATGTGTGCAGTATTTATTAGGTATCTGAAAAATATAGTCAAGGTTTATATTAATTGACCTAATCTGCTGAGATGCTCTTTTAAGTTCACAGAGAAGCATACTATATTTTGTTTAAATCTAATGCTAGTGTGGAGGAGAGTTGACAGGAAGATAGTAGAAATAAACCTTGGTTTTTCTGTTCAATGACTGCATGGATGTGTACAGACATACACTCCCTACCCTCCAAAATATATTAACACAGAATAATTTTAACCTTTACTGAAAAGGACAGGAATGAAGCTAAATTCATATAGCTTTAGTTAAAACAGAGGTGACTATTCTTCTGAATCTCCTTTTGCAAATAACAGAGAATCAGGTCCCTTTGGTGGGCTATGTAAATAAATTTTCTCACTTTTGCCATTCTGATTGTCTCCTCACCCTGCTGCAGTTTAGCTGCCAACTGTGGGTAACCCTCAGCAGACCTTTTTAACATGTGGGGGATAAACCCATCCAATTTCAAATTTCAAGAACCAGCAAAGTATTTGAAAAGCTGATAGCCTTATGATTATATTAATGGACTGCAGGAACCAGGTACAAGCAGAACTGTTGTGGGAAACTGGTTTGCCCACAAAAATGCTAAATCCAGCAACTTATTGGCTGACTTTCCTTTTTCTCCTACATATGACCTATTTTAAACCTGAGCTGATCTTGTTTCCAAAATCACTCTGTGGATTTCATCTGATCAAATACAGTCATCTGCAGTGTAAATTTTAACTTTCTCCTCAAACTCTCTCCATTCCACCCATTATAGTCAGGGTATGATTATGACAGAACCAACCATATTTAGGCTGGCCAATTGTCCACCTACCTCAGGGAAAAGTAAGCATATACATGGCCTTTTTCCTGTTTGCCTTTCTGGTCTCTGGCTATTTCAATTCAAAGAGTTTTCATCCTGTGCATGTAATTTTGAGATTTTAGCAATTTGCAAATTATTTATTTTAAATCTACTTGTACAATCTTAACACCCATACGCTCTTTAAACAGCCACACAGCCCTTTGGCATGGAAGTCTACAGATACATTTTTAATTCCACTTCCTTTTGTTCATTTTCAGTGCCATTAATTTAAGGAGGCTACAGTCATCTTTGCTTAATGTCTTCTATTTTTAATTTTTTTTTAGCAACACTAAACAGATTATTTCATTTCACCTTTTTGCAGGCCATTCATGATTTTGTAGCTCTTAAGCATTTCACATCCTTTTTCCCTGTTGCCAGTTTTCCAGACTGAAGAGTACTAATCTAAAAATTATTCTTGTCCTCAAATATACATCTACAGCAGATAAGACAAATCACGCTACAAAAGTGCTAATTTCTCTTTACTGATTTCTGAGGGAGCCTAGGATGACTAAACCAAAAACCAGACATTTATGCTGGGTACTTTTAAATTTAGATGAAATCAGTCTCATACTCTGTTTCTGGGAGTTATCACATTGTAAATGAGAGATAAAATGTGGAAATTGGTGAAAAGTTTCCAGCATGCAAGAAATGAATAGAGTTGGTCAAAAAAAAAAAAAAAAAAAAAAAAAGAAAAAAAAAAAAAAAAAAGAAAAAAGTAACTATTAAGCAATAAAATTGACTCATGCATTGTGTACAGAGATATGGAAATGAAAAATCTAGGCTCAGACACTCTATCAGCTATAGCTACATCTTCTTCCTTTATGTTTTTAATAAGTTATTAACAAGTTTTTCAGTTAAAAAATCCAAATAAATATCAGCATTAGAATAGAAATAAATTTGTTAAGTATTATTCATAGTTACCAGATATTTATTTAGAATTATGCTGCTATAATTGTGTTCACTTTTACTCTTCCAGTTCTCTCCCCATCCCACCCAAGGGAGTGAGAAAATGACTTCATGAGGCTTAGTCAGTGTCTGATATTTAATCATTACAATAAGTAAAAAAAAAAAAAAGGAAAAAGCTGCAATTCTCAATTGATTAATCTTTTTATTTAATTTGGGGAGAGATAAAATTCAAGCAAGCTGAATTTTCTTCTATTTGTTTATTTTAAAAAATCAGCTTCCTAATGACTTAATGCTTTCCTTGTCTTCTCTAGTAATTAGCTAGACCTGCATGTGATGCACAGAACTATGTGGAATCCCAGATGTCAGGCTGTGAAATATGTCCTGTCAGTGCCCGTGTCTGGCCACTTGGCAGAGCCCTACATTATCAGCAGTCGGTCATGCTAGAAACTCTCAAAATTGCCTCTGGGTCAGTCATGTGCTCCTGGCTTTTATTAAATCTGTGAGGGGATTTGAGTTCTCCTGGTGCTGTGTTCCATTTAGATTCATAGATGTTAAGGCCAGAAGGGACCATTGTGATCATCTAGTCTGACCCCCTGCTTAACACAAGCTACAGGATGCTCCTGATTTAATTCCTGTTTGAAGTGTATATATTTTAAGGGAGAAAAAATTCAGTCTTGTTTAATATTTCCAGAAGAAGATGCCGTGACCTAAGGCAGGTTATTGGAAACATTATTTATCTCCAATGCTAAAGTGTACACCTTATTTCTGGCATGAATTAGCATGGTTTCAACATTAAGCCCTGGGCTTTTGTTGTGCTCTGCTGGATCAAAGAAGACATCCATATTTTGTCCTCCTGATATCAGGTCATGCCATAACTTTTCCTGTGTTAAACTATGCAGATAGCTCTTCCAGTGCTTAGCTGTGAAGTTGTTTTGTATTAAATTGACATGATTGCTCATAGATATGGCGCACAGGTGCCACCAAAATCCCTACTGAAAATCAGTGAATATGGTGCTAAAATGGTTGCTGATGGAGGGGCTCTCTAGTATTTAAGCAAACTGGCTATTTTTTTTATGTGCAAAATACAAGAATGTTTTATTGCGATGCAACACTTAACACCCTGAACCAAAAAACTTGAAGTGTCAAGGAGAAGGAGCGAGGCAGTCTAGAGCAGTACATGGTACCAGGACAGGTGACAAACAGTGTCATTTCAGAATTCCGTTCAGGCTGGATGGATAAGATTTTTCCCATGAGGACAGTCGGACAGTGGCAAAGGCTGCCCACATTGTGCAGTCTCTGAACTTGAGGGCTTTTAAGCCCCAACTAGACCAACCTGTTCTGACCCAAAAGCTGACCCTGCTGGGAGCAGGAGGTTGGACCAGGGACCACCTGAGGTCTTTTCCAATTTGAATGACTTTATGATTCTACAATGTCATAAGATGCTTCAGGACAGTGTGATATAAAAGTTTTTTCAGCTTTTTATATGCTTTTAAAAGCATAAAAATTATATGAGTACCATAGCAAAATGGTTTCTAAAATTATATTTGCATTAAATGTTTAAACATTTTAGTAGCATTGATAATTTAGTTTATTAATAAATAACACAATGTTTTCTTACTTAGACTTCTTATTATAAAGCAAAAAAAAAAAGTTTATTTTTAATGGAGGGACAAATATAGCAACAACATGTGTGCTGTTTTCTTTTGCACAGTGTGATGTCTGTGTATTGTTATTGATTAATGTAATAATTAAGAAAACAGGAAAAAATTGTTTCCTAAGGGAATATAGGGACTAGTTGATTATAACAGAGTAGAACAGTTCAATTTGGAAAGAATTTACAGTGATCATCTTGCCCATTTGTCTGACCATGTCAGGGCTACCAAGAGTTAATTCATGTTGCTGCTAAAGGTATTGTCAGTAAACACTGACAGGCTTGGGTAACTTTCTAGGAAGAATGTTCCAGTGTTTGACCATCCCCTTGGTGAAGAAATGTTCCATAATATTAAAGCTTGCCTGATACAGTTTTGAGCCATTCCCGTAGGTCCCGTCATGAACACCAGAGTTAGCATAGTTACAGCTATGTAGAAATTAAACACTCCATGCAAAGAAAAATTCCAGGATGAAGTTTGATTGTCAAAAATACATTGTGCTGAAATTTTACTGAGTTTGCATTCATTCAAATGAGAGTATCAATGCACATTTAAACATTTTTGGATTTCTGTAGTTTGAGGTATGAAAATATCTGCTGAGATGTGCATTACAGCTTTCTTCCACTTGTCTGGATTACAATTGACCAGGAGTGGCTTCACTTTACTAAATATAGTGGTAAAATGGAATGTCTTTTCTTGATATTTTGCTGTTTAGTTGGCCATGGACGAAGAATCAGATCAGAGGGTTACCTCAGCTGGACATCTGATATATCAGACAAATCCCTTTGAAAGTCCTTCACAGGTCAAAGTACTTTTCAGAGCAGACAAAGATGGCTTCATGTTTAACTACATTAACTTATGTGCAGAGAAACAAAATCCAGATCTTTCTACAATTATAAACCTCCTTTGCTTTCTACTCCTCCTCTAAATTTGTTAATGTCTAAATTTGATCAATAGTTGATCTTTCTTTTCTTTAAAATTGATTTGAAAAAAAATTTATTTCTTTGACTGTGGATGTCTATGTGTTCAGCTGGAAACCTTTGCCCTCAGATGATTCCCTCTTTACAGTTCAAAGTAGAGGTAAGTCAGCAGTTTATTTCATATATCTAATCTAAATCTGTTATTTTTTTCATGTTTTGTTTTATCATTCAACATTTTCTTCTACATGGGAAACAAATAAAGGGATTGGTGAACTTATTCCAATGATTGTTACACCATATATGTCTATCACATTATTTAGTGGATGGAATTTGCTATATACTCCAAATCGAAACTTCCTCACAAAGGCCTCAGTCCTGGTAACAATAAATTATCTTGGGATGAGTTCACAGCCAGTACTGTGCCTCCTGGTGTGCAGAGCCTGTGAGGGATGCAGGAGATGGTTGGAGGAAGACTCCGTGTTTTTGGAGAAGGCCCTGCCCTCCATATACCCCCA
Organism: Vidua chalybeata; assembly: GCF_026979565.1. Classification (NCBI taxonomy): domain Eukaryota; kingdom Metazoa; phylum Chordata; class Aves; order Passeriformes; family Viduidae; genus Vidua; species Vidua chalybeata. Next base: position 86,467,327 of record NC_071531.1, on the reverse strand, counting down.
GACTCTCCAAAAGGCCTCACAGAGCTTGTACCCAGGGAAGGGCTGAGCAGGAATCAGAGCAGGGCAGAATAATCTTTTGGTCTCTTTCCTCATGCTTATGCAAGGTTCTACTTGAAGGAGAAGGCTCTTTGAGACAAACTGAAATAAAAAAATTATTAATAGAGTCAGCATTTCTTCTAACAAATGTATTTGAACAATGCCATCATATGCTTGATTGAGACTAAAGCATAAATTTATTGTAGATTTAGACATCATTAACTTGCTCCAGTGGTATCAAGATGAAGTACTAGATAGCAGAGGCCTAGTACCTGCTGAGCACTTCACTAATTTATACATGTTGTTTTCACACTGTAGCTGATTCAATGCTGTTTGCACTTGTTTATTTGACAGCCCTTCAAGAATTCCTTAAATTTAATTTTTCAAGGGAGTATTTATACTCTTAAATATATTTTGTGGGAATAATACCTGGCAATTATGCAACACTGTCACTTAAAGTTGGCTCTCAGGGAGAAAGATTGAAAGGGAGGAAAGAATAAAGAAGGCTTCATTCTCTGATTTGGACTTTGATAGGAACTAAGTCTTCACACCCTCTGTGAGCAACCAGTGTATTAGAATTATTTGGAGAAATAACTGCAGTAGCTGACCATACATCAATGTCCATACCAAGACTGGTACATATGTGTGTAAACACATCTGGATAACATTTAATTTATGTTTCTATATCTTCTACTACCTTTCTCATTAAATTTGACTGATTTAATTCAAAAGACGATGAAAAGTAGTACCAGTGAGGTAGAGAGAAAAAAGTACTAGTTACTTACTAAAAGTAATTTAACTTCTCTCAGAATTATGTCAAAGTACATTTCAATGATTTTTCAAAGGAAAGTAAAGACTTTTCCTTAGACTAGAGAAAGACAGCTAAATAGTAAATCCACTGTATTTACAAGGTGGGAAAACTGAGCTTTAATGGTATAGAATATTTCAATTGTTTGAATTAAATTATGAGAAGCTCTAGTGTTTGGATTTAAAATCTCAAGGACATTATTGTGAAAAACCTTAAAATCACCACAGCTGTTTATTCATAAATGTCATTTATGCATTTTAACCTGATCTAGATTAATGCATAAATAGCAGCGCTGATCTGTCAGATCTGAGAGTCTTAAAAATCAGTCTGCTTAGGGGCACCCTGATCCTTTATCACATTTTACCCAAACAGTCTTTAAATTTCCTAAAATATTTTCTATTTGATAGCTTAGTTGAGAGTGGTGATGTGGGTACCTGAAAAGTATGTGGTATGAAGGATATTAAAGGAATCTGCGCTCATAAAATATAATAGTGTTGTTTGAGGCTTTTTCCTTCTAATATAAGCATGTGTCTTTAGTCTTTAGAAGATAATTTAAGCTTTTTTTTCTGCCTTTGGCTAATAAATCAAGAGAAAATGTGCCATTTACCATAATGGTACCTGAATCCAGCAATGCAACTGAATTGAATGATTTGGATATTGAGAGACTATTCCTTCTAAAGACATCCCAAAGTCAATTTAGGAGATATTTCTGTGATTTTCATTTTAGTTACATTTATAATAACATTGCTAGTGCACCAACACAAATTGATTGTGACTTCCAACAGGCTTGCAAGCTGAGATATTTTCTGAATAGGGGAGCAAAGATATAAAGACAATTTTATCATCTGTGTGTGAATCATTTTTAAAACTCTATAAACTGTAGTGATAAAATTTCATACACATTATTCAAGAATGATGTGAATGATTTTTAATCCTTAGAATTTGTTTTCAATAACAATAATGACAAAATACATTTTCAGAAGTAAAGAGTCACACTATTGATTTAAAATTCTAAAGGATGTCTGTTATTCAGATCACCTAATTTCAAAAGTCCATGATAAAGATTAATTTTGTATAATGTTAAGACTTTGTACATGCATACTGGGGGTGGAGTGTGTATGTGGAGAAGCCAGGAATAGAGAGAGACTTTAGATTTAATTGAAAAAGCAGGTACTCTCATTCCAGCTGACATGTTCTTTGCCCAAATATTTATAATTCAAGACATATCAAAGCTCCAGTGCCTGAAGACTGTATGGAAGTTAGAGGCATTTCTGTGACCTTCAACATAACAATTATTATATTTAATTTTGAAATGAATTAAATTGATATGCTGTAAAAAAACCCCTATTTTTCTTTCTTGGTCCCTGCTTCCTATCCTACCCATCTCCAACACAGTAGCAGCACAAGGAGGACTCTAAACCCAAACAAGACAAGTCAGGTCTGTCCTTACAGATGCAACCAGGTGGCACTGGCAGACTCTTCTCCATTTTCTTGTGTGTTCTTGACCTACTCATCAGCCTGACTTGGTAGAAGAGATCATAAATTACGAGAACACTCTACTTCTGAATCTTTGCTTTGCATAAACTAAATAGGCTAAAATTCACGAGTGTCAATAAAGGGATGTTTTCCAGATTTCAGATAAATGTGATCTACTTGGCGTTCTTATGAACTTTTTCCAATTTAAAAAATATTTATTTGGAACTTAGAAATAATGATATTCCAATAATATCACTGACAGTAGCAATACTAATATCACCATATAATATGAAATCTTCTTTCTATTATATTTTTGTTACAGATATATTTTAAACCTGTGTGGATGCTCAGCAAAATGAATTCCACGAAGTTACCATTTAATTTGATAACTTATTAGATTGCTGCTTGATTTATTTCAGGTTGTGGTGCAAACTGAAAATCAAAGGTTTATTTATTTTCTCCTGCCCTTTGCTGTAAAGCTTCCCAAATTTCAAAAGTGGACGCTGATTTTAAATACCTTAATTTTTACTTACTTACACTTATATGCCTGGGGGGGATGGGAGAGGATAATGTTAACCAATTTATAACATATTTCTGAGTCTAAACTCATAATTTCCTTCCCCTACAGACGGTAAAGTCAAATAGGCACCTCTAGAGCCTGGAGGTTTCATCGTGTTATAAGACATAAAATATCCCTGGAAATACCTACATATAAGAGCTTGCATAATTATATCACACATGCAGAGTGTATTTGTTTTTAATTAAGGCAGATGAAATTAAGAAATGCTGAGTATCAATAAACCATGTCAGTAGGATCAGGATATGTTCAATGGTTATAAAAATTATGCTGTGCTTTGGTCTCCATGAATAAGCAAATTAACAATTAGCCCACTTCACTATCAAAACTCTTTGGTGATATTAGTCACAGCATTACCTTCATATTTTAGTTAAAAACAAGTTTACATGTTCTACTTTTTACTTTTTACAGAAACAATGTAACAATACTATATTATTATGACCTTAGAAAACACATATTATGATTATGATATGAAAAATGGAGATTCAGCATCTGAGATCAATATTATCCAGGATGTAGGGCTGTACTGTATCTATCTGTTCTGGCAACAAATCCTTCAATTGATTTTTTTAAAATACCTTTGGGGCTGTGGGGTGGGCAGGATAAAAAATCCTCTCTTTAACTTCAGCTCAAAATTGCTGGGTCTGTGTCTCAAAGACCTTTTGCTGTCCTATAAATCAGTGGAATGAATGCTTCAATGATTGTGTGTAAATAAGCCTCACACTGCTTATTTGCTGTGCAGCTGTCTAAAATAATCCCCTAAAGGAAGAACTTGGCCCATATTGTCTGTTTTGGAGAACTATTTGTTTATAATCTTAAAATGGAGGGGGCTCACAAAATAGAGGTACAGTATCAAAACAACATCAAAAACTAGGACATTTTTCATAATATATATATGCAATTAAACAAAAAAAGGATTGAGGTTAGAACTTTTCATCATAGGAAATCCTTAGAAGCAATGTTGTAGGTTTGAGGAACATTTACATAGTCAATGATATAAATAAGAAAAGTTCAGCTGTTCTACACACACACAGCAAAGATATTATTCATTTAAATTTCTCTATCAAATAGATATTACAAGAAAGTGAATCATTACAATATTAATGGTTTTGCTTAAACATATATAAAACCTCATCCACATTAAAAATAACTATATATACACTTAATTTTTTCAGAAAGAAAACACCTGAAGTGATCAGGCCTTCTGAATATCAAAAAAAAAAAAAACCCTGAAGCATCCTTTAAAATAACATTATTAAGGCACAACAGACTGACTTCAGGTCATATGAAAGTATATCAAATTGTGGCTAATCCTGGAAATCAAGTTGGATGCTGTTTTTCATAAAAAATAACTGTGAAAGAAGTAACTGGCAAGATACCTCGAGAAGTTTATATTTTAGAAGCAATTATGAAACAGATTTTTTCAGTACATGAAGGGCATGATTCCCAAAATAAAGAAAAAGTTGCCATGAGGAGAAATTATTCCCTTGATGGTGTATTCCTTTTATTTACAAGCTCCATGTGCTAGTCCCAGGAACCATTTTTACTGCTGTAAGAATTTTACTGCTATTCCACTCAGTCAATATTTGTTTAGTATTTACAGTATAAACACATGCTGAAAAAAAAAAAGGTGATGTTCTAATGAAGATTCTGCAAACCCAACTTTTAAACTTTGCTTTAAATTAGAATGCTATATTTTTTACTATTATTATTATTATTATTCCTAGAGACCTATTAGTACATAACCTTAATTGGAAATTTTCTGTTCAATATTTATAGTTTAGATTGCATAACATTGACTTATTCTTTACTTTAGATTAAAGGGCTACAGTTGAAGCATTCAGCTCTTTCATGGACTGCCAGTAGAAGTAATTACAGATGTACTAATCATCCTTGCTTATGTAAACAGTTGTGACATTGAATATAATTTAACAAGGGCAAGCTTCAGAGCTGAGATTCCTGTAAATCCATTGCTAAAATCCATTTGTTTCTAGACATTCAAAGAAAAATAATGAATTTCCCAAAAATTTCCCATCATATTTTTTAACTTTTTACATGTAAGAAAAATGACAAAATATCATCTCTTATATTCACAACCATTCTTTCCCTGATACCCAAAAAAAACCCCACAATGTCAAACTTACACCGAAGCAGGACTCCTCTGTACAATGGATACCCCCTTTTGGCCATATTTATACAGTATCTATGTTTTGGAAAAAAAACAGTTCATGCGGTACCTAGATGAATTGTGGTAAGTTTAGTAGAAATTAGAAAAGAATGGTAGTAGTTTAAGACAGTATGACAAGTGGGAAAAGACTGAAATATTTGAGTTTGTTTCTCTTAAAGAGGACACAAGGGTTTCTCCTAATTTTTATAAAGGATATTAAAGCAACACCTTTTTCACTGTGTCTGTGAGGGACATCAAGACTAGAAAACATCCTAACCTGTGACAAAAGGAACCTGGGTTAAATATTAGGGCAGATGTTCTCACTATAGGGACACACTACAATAGACGGTGCCAAGGTACAATGAAACCTCTTAAGTAGGTCATTTTAAAGAAAAGTTGAGAGAAAAGTATTTCCAGATGGCCTATTTAAAGTCCATTCAACGGGTGGACATTGTCAGACGTGGACAGGCTTTCAAGGGGTCTTTGCCAGCCTGCATTTTTATTTCCCACATTACAGGCCATTTGAGCTGACAGAAATTCAGAGAAAGCTAGGAGACCATACCACACAGAGTGAATAGATGCTGGCCACCTTTTTGAAGGCATTGTGTTGCTGCATAAGATGTCAATTTATTACCTTGACCTGAGTCAGCAGCTCAGACAGGAGCCAGGAAGTGGAAAAATATCACCTCTGTTGCATTTTTCTCTTGCTGACTCTTAGAGCATGCCCTGATCCCAGGTGTATGCTGTGTGAAGTCTTCTCTAGTTGCTGCGTTGTGAAGCCAGGATGGGAGAAAATGACACTTGGAGTGAAAGATCTCATCAAATTTCTTGTCTTGCTCCCCTTGTATAATTCACTGAATATACTGAACAGCAAAAGAAACAAGTGCTCTGCAGATATACAGACTGTTCAGGTGTATTAATGCATCTTCACTTGGTTTTCTCTGTCCATGGCACTCCTAGCCCTGATCCAAGATTTGAATCTTATTTTTAAAGCTGTCAGTTTAGGAGATTGAATATTAAAGGTCCATCCTACGCCTCATTCATAGCTATGTCCTAGATAACCCACTGTGACCATTGCAGAGACAAAACTGTGTCATGAAGCAAAGAAAATCTTTATGAGCACTAGCTCTGGTACACAATAATTATAACTTCTGATTTTCCATGGTAAAATTGTGTTCAAATCTTCTTTTCGACCCAGTATTTAATAATCCCTTATCATCTGTGTCAGAGGGGAAACAGAGAATATAGATATAATAAGGAATATAAATTCTGCAGATTTATCTAAAGAGTTCTTAAGTACTTATTGCTGAGTAAAACTTACAGACCTAAAGAAACTGCTTTTCAGAGGTCCTCAACTAGGAGACAATCAAATCAACTCACCTGGGTAAAGATTCCATCTTACCACTGGAAAGTCTGAGGAAACCCATTTATTATTTTTTAGGACTTTCACTTAGATCCAGTATTCACTGAATCAAACAAATATTTTGAAATCATCAAAATAAATTTAACAAAACAGCATTTTATCATGCAGTGGCATTTTGATAAAAAAGCACATAAAGTTGTAATAACAGAAGCAAAATGGTCTTTGTCTCTGAAGTGCTTAAAGGAGCTAAGTCTACCTGTATAGACACATTGGCATGGGTCTTGCAAGTAGGATGCACAGATTTTTACAACTGCTAAAATTTTATTCTTTAGATACCAGGTTGTATCCTATTGTATTATAAATGATCCTTTTAACCACTGCTGTAGCAACTCTTGAAATGTTTTCTACTGCTTTAATGTTTGGCTGAAATTTGTGTAGATGATGGCTATGCTATCTTGACTACAAATTATGCCACTTTACTCCATCACATAACGGTATTTGTTCTATTACACTGTTTTAATGCTGTCATACTTTAGGATTTCTTTTCTCTTTACTTCTGACCACTGTTCACTGTTTAAATGTATGCAGCTCTTCCCACCATATTTCAGCTATTTAGTTCTCTTAATGTAATATACAGCTTCACAAAAATTATTTGCTAAATTAGCATAGATAACTTCCAATTGAGAAGTACTATCATTCCTGTGCAGAGAATTCTCAGTAGAGCTAAAAATGAGATTCAAGGAGGGAGGTTTTTTTATGCTACTTTTATGAGCAAAGGCAGAGTAGATATTACTCAGACAGCATGCAATTTAACAGAACTAGAACTACATAACAGGTAATCTAAAGAAAATATTGGGAAAAGATTTGATTTCTGGTCACTCTTCTTCTGTCTTAATAGGTTACAATTGATAATCTTTCCCGAAGCTTTTTTTTCTCACTGAGAGAACTAGATTTAAACATGACTCTTTCTGTAGTTAACCTTTTCTATTATTAATACTCTGATTGAATGCCACAGAAACTTCCACAACAGAGCAACAATTACTGGTGGACTCTTCTCACTGTATCTTGGATCCCACCACAGGAAGGCCAGAAGAGAAAATGACATGACTCAGGTGCACAATGAAGGCAACTCAGCGGTCTGGTCCTTACTGGTTAGGGTCACTGATGACACATACCTATGTAGACATAAAGGTTTCATGTGACAGTGGTAGTCGGAAATAACCTCTTAGCTTCATCTTCAGTGCAGTCAAGTACATTAATTATAAGATCTGTCACGCAAATATTTGGAGTAGTTTACCCATTCCCATAGCTCTCTTGACAACCCCATCTTTTCTTACTGTTATTTGACTACATTTCAACTGTCTTTAAAGAATTGATTCCCCACTGTTATCTCCCCTGCTTGGGAGCAGCAATCAGTTACCTATCTCTTACCAGTCTTAACATTGGAACGGTCAAGATTGAAGATCTACTTCAGAATCAACACCTTCCTTCTCAAATTGCCCCAAAAAAAGAGTACTACAATTCTTATTCATTTGCATTTCACTTATATTTTGAAGCCATATACTGGAATCCCATTTGGACTGTGTCTGCAAAATGTAGAACAAAAAGCAATACAGGGATTACCAACCAGCCCAGAACTTAAAGAGTTATTGACTCCTGTGGGACAAGATTTGTGTTCCACTCCACAAGTATCAGACAGCATTGTCATCAGACCCCAAGCTCACAAGGAATCTAGATCCAGAAACCACTCATTTTCCCTTCCTAACCTTCAGTTCCCCAGAAAGCCACGTGGGTCCAGAGGCACGTTCAGCACATTTAATCTGAGTTCAGACGTGTACAGGCTTTTCACCTGCCAGGGCACTGGGGTGAGAGTCCTGTGGCTGGAACACAGCCACACACAACTGCTTCATTACAATGAAATACAATTTCCTGAGAAATTCAAAACTCAGCGGTAGCACAGCTTCAATTTTGGACTCACTTTCTCTCTCCTTGATCCATCCCAAATCACACAAAATTTTCCCAGTATGGGCAATTGGGTAACTTTCTGGTGTATTAATGAAAAAAAATACGTGTACAAGAAGGAGGATGTGCACTGTGTAAGCTCTAGTTAGCCATGAGCGCCATCACTGCCACAGATAAAGCCACAACATCAAATTCTTTCCTGTCACTTTTGGGTTTCCAGGCAGGGATTAGCTTGAGTCCTCTGTCAGATAATAAAGATTTGCTTAGTATGGAAAATATTAAGTGCGTTACCAGGGGCACAGAAAGGTAGTTTCATGTAGTAACTTCCACTTAGCATGCATTCCTTTCCTCCTATTTTCCAGCCTCAGTTCACTTCACTAAAAGGTTGGAAAAAGATTGAAATAAGCGGGCATCTGGGGCTTTGGAGCATCACTTCTATCACTACAAAGCAACAGTGGAGAGCTTATAGAGTGACGGTGAGGGAAATGGTGCAACTCAGGTGTGGGCTAGGCCCTCTCTTCCCTCTAGAACATTTCACAGAGAGCTGCTACTTCAAGCAGGAGGTAAGCCCACTATTTCAGACAAAGTTTATTCTACTGACATGCAAATTTCTGTAGGATTATTTCGCCTAAGCAGTAACAAATATTTTTGATTTGCTGGGTACACAGACTAATTAGTCAGCTGTAAAAACAGCTGGTTCACAATGTTCCAATATTAGTTCTTTCCATGATTTTGATTTAATTTCAGGGCAGACTATGGAGACCAGAGTTTAGAAAGAGGATTTTTGGTTATTGCTGTTGTCGGCTCACTTGTTTGTTTCACTTCTTTTTGCAAACCTTTATTTGATGGCTATTCATAAATTATATTGCTATATTATGGTATTTCATTATCCTTTATTAGCAGAACACTACTAAATTGAAGTTGGAATTATATATCATGCCCTGCATATGGAACAGAGCAGCATATGGAGACTATGCCTACTGCAGTTTTTGAGCATAAAAAAGCAGGAAATTATACAGGATATTATACATATTTCAAAGACTCTCTGCCAAGTGCTTCTGTGCTTTGTCCTGTAATTCAGAGTCATGTTCATCTTTATTGTGTCATTTAAAATTCATATAGTAGAAATACAGTCAGGTCATAATCCATACAGTAAGGAAGGAAAGAAAATTATTTTCCTGAACTTACTTAAAATAGAGCAAGTCCCAAAAGAACTGGTTGTAACGTCTCCAGCATCAGTCAGAATTACTTCAGAGGATATTTTCCAACTAATAGGGACAAATTATTTGTTTAACATCAAAGCACTCTGAGCAATTCAGTCTGACTGACAAAATATAAAGGTGGAAGTAATGCATCCTCTGTACTGTCATAAATGTGGTTGGGAATCTCTCCTTTAAAAGGACCTTTGTCTCAGTAGAGACACATGTAATTCTCAAAATGAAAACATTTAAAAGTGTTTACATGTTAATGATCTTGATTAAAGCAAGAAGTGAATCATATCCTAAGCATTCTGGAAAGGAGTGAGGTTCTTTTCTTTGCAAAAACCATTTTTTGCCAAACAACAAAATTCAAATTTGAGCAAAATATTTCAGTTGTGTAGACACTTCAAAAAAGACAATTTTCTCTCATAATATATATTTGTTGGTAATTTTAACATCTTAAAATTTTATTTTATTGTGCATAACAGAACATATAACGACATCATACAACTTCCTGTGAAAAACAATTTTCTTTGCATTTCTCCTTTTCTTGCATGAACAGAGAATAAGATTTTATACTTACTCTCAAAAAAATTACTTACCTTTAAGACAAACATCACCATAACAAACACGGTAACATAAATACTGGTTTCACTATGTCCCATTTCATCTAAATTCAGTAGCAGAGACAGATGGGTGAAATAAATACAGGAAAAAACCCACTCTGTAGATTAAAATCATAAGCATCTTAATCCATAGTGACAGGATGTGGTTAATGAATAATGTCAGATCAAATTTTACTGTGCAATGGACTGTCTATCTATTTTTAGATTGATGGACTCACAGTGAAATCATGCAGTACTATCACCTTTTTTCTGAGACAAGTATTCAGTGGCCTTTAGAATAATTCGTGGGGGGAAAGAATATACATACAAGCAAAAGAAGTAGAAGAAGATGACACATGACAGTATCTCCTTTGATAGTCTGCTGAAAAGAAATCCCAGAAAAATCAGCACCAGCTTCCTGTACTGAAGAATCCTGCAATATTTTCTATTTTGGATGCATCCTTCATCTTTTCCCATGACAGTCATACAGATGTTTCTTCTTGCAGAGCCTTCTAGGGGCACCTCGAGGAGCAAGGGTCCTCCTACCAACTAGGGCTCCTCTCCAGATGATTAGGCTTACATAGGCACTCACTATTCACAGAGGGCCAGTCCAAATGGCACATTCTATTTTTTTTTCTCAAAAGCCACACTTCCAGCTCAGGAGCCTTCTATGCATGAGTTTTATGTTTAAAAGTAAAATGCATTATAGGCATACCAGGATGGGAGTATTTCTATTTATGTCAATATGGAGTGAAGAAAAACTTGCCTTCTTGACTTGTTCCAGATGATCCTGCAATGATCTGCTCTACAAAATGGTGGAGAGCCTGTACTACTTTGAGCAGTTATAAGAAGATTCATCTTTTTATCCTCAGGGAGGAAGGTCATCAAGGTCTGCAGAAGAAAATTGTGGTTGAACAATGATTGAGCTTATGGAACTGCACTATGGCTGTTACTATGGTGTCACTCAGAATTTATAAGAACATATCATGCAAACACTATCACATGATAATGTGAAGATCTTATATGCAATAACTCTAAAATATATGTTGCATCCTTTCATTGCAGTCTTTTTCCGAAGCCTGTTGCACAATGAGAATGGCCACCACTCCAGTGCTTTCCCTCAGAGGAATTAATCAGCCTTCTCCTCTATTTCAGGTTTGGACTGTTTTGTTATGACAGTGAAACAAGTAATTTCTTCTTATAACAGTCATTGTTTATTCAAGATTCTGGAAACTAGGGATTGCAGAATTGCTACTGGCCATTGTTTCCTCAGCTAATATTTTTTTGTTTAAACTGAGGAAAGGGCCAAGAGTTTCACTGTGGGCATGGTGGCATTTCACAATGATGAAAGAATTAACAACTTTTTGGCAAGTGTCATCTCTGCCTTCAGGAAAGCAACCCTTGCTTGAATAGTTTCATTTGTTGTGGTAACAGAAGCAGACAGGGGTGTTTCCTTTTCTCTCAACAGCCAAAGGTATTTTGGAAGAAAATAAAGAGAGAAAGCCAACATCAGTTTTACAATATAAAAGAAGGAACCCAAAAATGCTCAGCAATTTAGCCTATTCCACACTCTGCTCTAGGGAACAGTGTTTGAGGAAGCTATCTGAGGCCCTCCTGTACCTTCATGAAACCCATCAGCACCAGACCTCATAGACAGCCTGGAAATATCACCCTCCCAAGTACAGAAAAACGGCCTTGCTGAAAATGTCTCTCATGCCGCTTGAGCAGTTAAGATTAATAGTTAGAGTGTGTTGATGGGATTTTCTGAGATCTGGATTGTGATTTTAGGTAGGGGCATGACTGCTAGGCACTAAAATGGGCTGCTATGAGGCTAAGGGACCCAGAAGTCATTGACATCTGGAGGCAGGAGAAGCTGGAAGCTGTGCACTTGAGGCACAGACCTCTGTGCTGTGTCGAGGGACAGTAGGTCCCTTTACACTTACACCGGACAGTGGCAGTTAAGCAGTGCATACACACCAAGTACAAGATGGAGACAAACAAGGAAAGTCAAGGAAATTTTTAAAAAAATCAAGATAATGACCTGATAACACAATCTTTTAATGAAAAAAAGTCTTGATTTTCATGGGAACTTCTATACTGAGGAGAAAAATTGAAAGGTTTTATATTGATTTTGATAATGGTGAGATTGAGCAATCATATTCTAGACAAATATAATAGTGCATCTGCAGTGTCTATGAAAAGAAGACCAATAAACAAATGAAGTACTTTTAGAGCTAGATGAGGAGGATGCATTTTGTGAGATTCATCAACCTTTGCCGTTTTATAAGCACAACTCTTATGATGCATGACTTGCATCTGTATGTGCCATTTGAACTTTTGGCCTTAAAATGTCACTCTTTGTGCATTAGATAGAAGGAGAAAAAGGAGAAAAAAAGACTGTAGTATTGAGAAAATTAGAAAACAGCATCTGCCTGTCATAGGAGCCAAAGACAGCAATTTCAAGGTCAACATTTCCCTTGATTTTATTCCATATGATTTTTTATTAATGAGTTTTGGGCAAGCAATTGCTGAGCTTTTGGTTTTGGATTTATTTTTTGGATTTTTATTTTTTGAGGGCTGAGGTTAGTTTCCAGACCATTCTCTCGCTAATTAATGGCATCTCATACATTTAGATTTAATTGGAATATCTATCCATTCCCACTATATTCATTAAGACTGAAGAAGATACAGACAGTGGTTTGCCAAGATACCTAACATCTTCCAGCAACCACTCAATATGGAAAGGATATCCTCTAAGAAAGTTTTTCTTGTGTTGTTTTGGCTATATGTAGACAGTATTTGGCTATATGTAGGTCAGCAAAGAGGAACTGATACATTTTAACACGCTGCTTATGGACCTTAATATTTTGAAAAAAGTGCAAAACCAAGGTTCAGGAGGATAAGCAGTTTAGAGAGAGGCTAGGGAAGAAAATCACAGGGTTGGAACAGACCTTCAAGATCATTCAGCTCAACCATTGATGCAGCACCATCAAAAATCATCCCTAAACCATATGCCCAAGTTCCTTATCGAGATGCCTCGAACACTTCCAGTGACTTCACCACCTCCCTGGGGAATTTACTTCAATGCTTAACCATTCTTTCAGTAAAAAAAAAAGAAAAAAAAATTCTAACATCTAATCTGAGCCTCCTCTGGTACAACTTGATGTTATCTCTTCTTGTCCTTCTACTTGAGATGTGGTAGAAGAGACCAACCCCCACCTCATTGCAACCTCCTTTCAGCTAGTGTAGAGAGCAAGATCTAACTTGAGTCTCCTCAGTCTGCTCCAGACTAAAAAAACAGTTCCCTCCGACGCTTCTCATAAGATATGTTCTCTAGACCCTTCTCCAGTTTTGTTGCCCGTTCTCTTGAAGTACTTTAGCACCTCAATGTCCTTGTTGAAGTGAGGGGCCCAGAACTAGACCCACTACTTGAGATGTGGCCTCACCAGGGCCAAATACAGCAGGGCAATCACTTCCCTAGTCCTGCTGATATTTACATATTTCAACTGAGTTTTCTCACGCGTGTTCATGCAAATAGTGATTTTTTTACATTCTTCTTTGTGGGTGGAGAGAATTGATAGACTGTTGGTTTGACCATTTTGGTTGGGGAGGTGGCAGTTTCACCCTCCAATCCACTGCCATTTTTGGTATTGTATTGTATAGTAGAGTCAGAAAATAAAGTTTGCTTTTTTGGGTTTTTTTTCTTTCCTTTTACATCTAGCCTGCTTCTGTGAGTTATTTCGTGTCACAGTGTGACACTGCTGGTCACATTATTCTTTATCCAGGCCAAGATCCCATTGCCCTTCTTGACCAGCTGGGCACATGCTGGCTCATGTTCAGCTGGCTGTTAACCAGCACCCCCATGTACCTTTGTGCTGAACAGCTCCCAAGCCACTATTCCCCAAGCCTGTAGCACTGCCTGGGGTTGTTGTGTTCCAGGTGCAGGGACCAGCACTTGTCCTTGTTGATCCTCACACTGTTGTCCTCAGCCCCTTGATCCAGCCTGTCCAGATCCTTCTGCAGACCTTTCCTGCACTCCAGCAGATCAACACTCCCACCCACCTTGAAGTTGTTTGCAAACGGACTGAGGGGGCATTCAATGCCCTCATCCAAAACATCAAAATAGATACTGAACAGGATTGAGTCCTCTTGTTGTTGGATCAGGCATGAGCACTGGCAGTACTGTTCAGCTTCCAAAATTTCATTTCTTTGTATTATAATTGGGCTTTTATTTGGAAATGTAGAAAAGTCTCTATATCATCTTTTCTTCATTGTGTCTCTGTAATACACCGTCATCACAGCTGTGGTACAAGAGGCACTTTTCTTTACATTACTGCAGAGGTGGCAGCCTGTATGCCATAAAACACTTTCTGCCACAAAGGAATCAGCCAACTCAATATCTTATCTGGTTTTCACTTCCTTGGAGAAATAAAGAAACTCTTCATAGACAATATATGTGGCTAATCTTGCTATCTATCTGAATTGTTAATAATTGTTAGAATCATTTTTTTAGAATGAGGTATTTTTATCCGCAGATAGGCTTTGCAGTATCTTTAAGGAACATATGTTTTTTCAGGGTTCAGAAGGTGAAAACATGCACTCACTGTAAAGGAGGCAACTCACAGAGTAGTCTCATTCTGTAGGAGGTGGAGGATCTTTAGCTTATTATAGTTGTTATTTTCTATTTCATTTGCTAAAGCTACCAGGTTATAATATTTATTTATTATTTTAATATTCTACTTATACTTATGTGCTTCCTCTGAGATGATGTGCATTCAGAAATCTCAATATTATTTAATGAGAGAAATCTGCTGTGTTGCTTTATATTTTGCATCAATAACAAAATATTTGTCCTACTCCTTTTTTGCCTGTTATCCCAAATACAGATGAGTTAATAATTGAAAACATTTTGATTCCTGTCTCCTTTTGATAGAATGTGTAATCTCACCACAATTACTTTTTTTTTTTTTTTTTGCATTTGGGATTCCTTTTTCTCAGCAGATGGCCTTAGGAAATTTTTAAATATAAATATATGCCCAAACCATGTCCAAAACCTAGCAGTAATCACTGTTAGCATTTTGTCTTTTAGAATACTTGGAATATTTTTACAAATGTGAAACTATTGCATTACTGTTTTATAGACTCAAAAGCTGCTGATGTTACCACAAAACTTATTTCTAAGTCTCTATGTAGTTTTAGCCTGTGACAAGTGACAGGGTCTCAGCCAAATGCCCACAATCAACTTATGAGCTAGCGCAGTGCCAGGATTGCTCCCCATATGTAATACAGATGAACTCACCCTCTGCAGCAGAGCTTGGGCCCTGACTCTCTTCAGTTTACCACTAATGAACTGCTGGAAAAGAAGACTCAGCAGAAAGATGACACAGTGGTTAAAGAGCAGAAGTGGTTTCTATGGAAGCACTCTTGTCCAAAATTTATTTACATATCTCCAGCCCTCAGACCACTAAAGACCAGTTTAGTGTGATTGCAGAGAATAATGCAGCAATCAAGACACTTTGCTGAAATGACTTCTGAGATGTGTTTACATTTTCTTTTCTGAATAGACTGATATAGAAGTTGGATGAGCCACTTCCTGCAGTCTGAGTGTTGAGTCCGTGGATGGGATTGCACTGGGACCCACCGCTGAGGGACGTCCCTGTGAGCTTCACACTGATTGTGTAGGGTTAGTCCTAGGGCTCACCTCCCCCTTCCACCCAATGATGTGCCCTCTGGAGATGGACTCTAGGTAAGTGATATTGCTGTGAAGAGGTAGGCACATATAATGCAGTTTTTTCTGTTAATTTGGGCACAAAAGGGAGGAATGTCTCTTCTCTCTTAAACTCACCACATGCCAGTTGCTATAACAGCCTGTGTGCCTCAGTCCACCACATATAAGCCATGCAAACACAAATGCCTGTAACTGGATAACTACCAGTCTGACGTCATTCAGCTTCCTCTTCTTTGTCATCACATCACAATGCATACTCTAGTGCTTAAGTCTCACATTACCACTGTTTCACAATTTTCTCTGAAATCATTATTTAAAACTGAATCCCTTACAGACTATTTTTGAGGAGAAAACAAAGGGTTTTATAAAACAACTTCTACAAAGAGACTCTTTTCCTTTTGTCTGTTCTTCTCTGCCTTTTCATTCTGTAAAAAAATGGCTGGTGCTTTTGGTAATTCCAGCTATTTTAAAAGAAATTGCAACTAGCTGTGAAGTAAGTTTTTAGAAAGACTTTTTAATAGGAAGCAAAAAGATTTATACTAAAAATATTTCCATTTAAAAAAATCTAATTTTCTGAGATAATTTTAATTAAGAGTTCTCTTTTTTCATCTGAGCAATTTTTTAGTGTAATTTACATTAACATGTATTAGTGAAAATAATTCAATAAAAGATCCAGGGATGTTAATCAAATATAGATATATACATAGGTACCTAAACTATTCCATTATCTCTGTGGCTACTGGCAACATCTTTAGCTAAGATCATCCAGTCTTTGTTGAATTTCAATTTGTTGTATTTTTTTTTTCCTTTTGTGCCAGAGGCTGATTTTCTTCCTTTTTTTTTTTTTTTTTTTCGACTCAAGCTTTCAGCAAAATAACTCAGCTATTCCTTAGGATCAAAACTAGGAAAGAGATTCTCACGTAGCTTTCCAATATCTTGGTGGCTAAGAACAAGCAGGCAAAGATCTCAGGCTTGACTCTGCTCAGTAATAAAAATTGATTTACTGTGAGAAGAATGAATGAGAATGACTATTCCCTGATGCTCTAGTTCCAATGAAATTATTTCACTATTGCTTATTTTCATTGAAAAAGTAAGAAATGCTTTTTTGTTTTGTTTTGTTTCCTGTTGTTTTCATTCCAGGAATTATCATTAACTGTTACTACTATATTTAATTCTTCACTTTATTTGGGTTTCTGGAGGGAAAAGGTGAAATTGTGAGAACTTTCTTTTCATCTGAATGTAGTTTCCCTCCCTTTCTATAATTATGCAAAGAGGAAAGTTTAGCCTGTGAGATAGCATACCATGGGGACTGCAAAATAGGTTAAATAAAACACTAATCATAAATGTATCTCTGTCAGAATAAGACTTTCAGAAGGGAACAGGGAGATCTTACACAGTTAGGAAGATTTGTCCTGATATATCTTCATGTGAAGTAGCCTGTTCAGTTTTATGGGGGACTACAGACTGTTTGTTAACACTTATAAGCCATTCTCAGATTTGACATATTTTGGGGAGAAAGGGACACAAGAAGGTAAGAGCACCTGAGTCCAGTCCTCTTGTTGTGCAGGGCTTGAGCTGCTCAGAGAGCCTCACCCTTGGTCTGACCCCAGTGGAAGATACCCTGCATCAGGATCCTCCAGTGATCACAGGAGATCTGCTCCATCATGACAGACACAGGATGAGAATGCATACTTCCACAGGCTATTCATACTGAACAAACCACAGAAGTTCCTTTTCAAACCAAAAACCTGTGGTTAAGTTTGTAAAAAATCCTTTATATTTGTGGCATGCTGTCAGGCCATGTTAGCCCTCTGCTGATCTCCTGTAAGCATGATCAGGATCAATTTACTGTTTGTGTAGAGTTGAATGAGAGAAATTAATTTCCCTAGTGGAAAAAGACCAAAACAGCCCAAAATAAAAAACATCAAGGGCTGCACAAAGAACCCTACTAGTGGTTTAAATTTTTTTTGGAGTCAGCTGGACTTGCTGAGGTAGCAGACTTGAATTCAAAGCCATGGTCTGAATCAGGCAGAGCAGGTATTGGCCTTGTCAGCACTGCCTCCCAAAAAGGTTGCCTAACTGCTGCACTGTAGGATTTCAGAGGTATCACCACTATTACTCAATAATTCTGTGAGTAATTACCAGATTTTATATCATTCCAAAAGAAAAGCCTATTGGAAAAATATTGATAGAATTGATGACAGTATTTATTTATGGCTTATGGACTTTAGCAAGACTCTGACCCTCAGCAACCTCTAGTTAGAATTATAAATGAAAAATACATAACGTATCTCAGCAGGCTTTGCTGCTGTGCAAGAGGGTTGGCTGCAGGTCTACAACAGGTAACTAAATAGGAGATTGCTGTAACTAGAAGGAGTGGCGGAAGTAGAGATTTGTGGGGGACCTGGGGACCAGGAAAGAATGGGAAGTGAGAAAAGAGAGGCAGCAAATAAGAGAATATTTTTATTTAATTGAAAAAACTTCTATAGTGAATTTTAATTCACAGGTAATGTGGAAAAAAAAACCAGAATTCTTTGTTTGATGCTTAGTTTATTCATTTGCTAAACTTCTAACATCCAGCTAGATTTAATGATATTGGAGAGTGGAATGTGTTTGTTTTTCTGAGGCTGAAGCTGTTTCCAAAATAACACACTATGAAGTTTCTTCTTGCTGAGAATTCTGTTGGAGAAATTCCATATGTTGATGGTTTTACTGAGGTACCAGTTGTACCTTGGAGTACTACCAGATTTGTTTAGGATTGGTTTAGCACTATCACTGCTCTTTGTTTTGCTCCATTAGTCTGGCAAAAATCAGTGATGTGTTTGATATACTTTTTCTAAAACCATTAGTGAAGGCTGCAGTAGACAATTGAGACTTGTCCATGGATTTTGGGTGAACAACTACACAGCCGTTGTTTCTTCCAATTTTGGCATCTCAGAAAGGGCAGGGAGGAACTTGGTTATGGTGTTCCAGAAGAAGTAGCCAGTTGCCACAGTCTCAGAGGCCTCTGAGAAAGAGATGTTGACATCAGTATTTCTGTCAGTAAGGGCTGGGCTGCAGAATCTGGCATATGTTGTAGGTTTTTATTTTCATGGATTTACAGGGTAACATCAGCCTCACAGATAGAGAAACTGGTGAATGGAATTTGTCTGGGTATCTCTTTCCTTTGTGACTTTTCAGTACTGCTTCTGTTCACAAAGCCTGTGTGTTTCATTTCATTGCTGGCATAGCAAATATTTCACAGTACCGAGGTCAATGTACTTGAAAATACCATTTTCAAACTCCTCTGTCTCCTAAACTCTGTGATATAGAAAGAAAATTTGTTTCTACATTTTTTTCAAGGGATGTAGTGTTTATCATAGATGTTGTACAATTATATTACAGCATATCAAATATTGAAAAAAAATTGTGCACCAAAAGTTTTTACTTAAAAAAATACCTGAACAGGGAATTACACATGTATCCAAGAAGATATACAGTGGTGCTAACATTTCACAGACACAACTGCGCAGTTCCATGCAGTTTTTTGGAGGTAAAGCTTATTTGTTATCATTCTCTTGCTTCTAGAAACTGGACAACTGCTTCCACTGAGGTTTCAGAGCATAGCATATCTACCTTTGTGTCTCTGACTCTTAGTGCCAGAGCAGGGAGAGAAGCACGTTCTGAGAAGCTGCATGGATTATGTTGCTGTGTGCATATATTTTAGAGAGATATTCATGACCCAAAATGCCTGTTTATGTCTAGAGTTTCTCTGCTCCTAGAATACCCATCATAAATTGTCCCTGGATTAAGGAGACCATTTTTTAACTTGTAATGCACCTTTGAGGGCCTAATTATATTCAAGTTCCCCCAGAGCATGTATCCAAAAATGGCACATGTAATTTTAAGGATCTCAAGAAATTAAGTTTAGTGGAGATTTGAAAGACCATCTGTCCTTCCTAAAACATCATAGGAGTCCTAAGACTCTATAGTGAGTAAATCTTCTCTGTGATCTTCCCCACTATCAAGCATTTGCATTTCAAAAGAAAGTGATGTAGTCCCCATCCTGCACAAACTTTTTCTGCTGTAGTAACAGAAAAATTTTATAGGGATTTCTTGTGAAACAGCTATGAATTACACTCAAAATACTGTTTCTTTACTTCCTATATTCTTTCATGAGCAACACTAAATCTGAGTTGCAAGTATGCCCTGATATAGAACAACTACACAGTGAGTATTGCCTGCTTGCATTTTGCCTGACAACTTTGCTCTGACCTTGCAAACAAAGGCACCCATCTGTCATTAATAATTCATGTTTCACCATCAATTTATAGAGGACTAGGCAGTTTGCCCTATGTCTCTAGCTAGGGAGAAATGAAAAACAGCAAAATCCCCCTTTATTTTTTTCAGCAGAATTGTTACCAAAGACAATTTTGATATTAGTTACTTCTTGGAAGCCATTAGCCAGGCATTTGGGGAGTACAATTTTCTTCTCTGCAGCTTATTTGAAATCGAAGAAGACTTCTTGTGCTTCTCTTACAAATAATTTCTTTCCCACAGGATGGGATAGGATGTTTGATGTAGTAGAGTATCTCAATGAATGATTGGTTTCCTATGGGCATCTGGTATTCTAAGTGAATTTTTCTGAACAATCTTTTAAAAATCCCAACATATGAAGGAGCTGTCAGTAATTTTAGAAATCTGTCATTAAATTTTCTAATTAAAGAGAACTGCAAAGGTGGTAAGGACTAATTTTTCTTCTTGTTTCTTTGCTATTTATTTGTTTGTCTTTCAAAAGTATTTGTGTGAACCACAGCTCTAATATTTATATTTCCCAACTAAACTAGCATTCAATGTTGGAAAATAGCAGTTTACAATTAAATCTATCTTTAGTATTTCACAGAATCTATGAGGACAAACAAATCTTATCTCTGCTTTAAATTTGGTTCACTTTTCTAGGGACAAAACTAGAAGGAGTAACAATGGCATCAGAAAGCCTAAACCCTCCTTGAAGACCCTTTGTACCAGATGTAATACAGAACAAAAGATGGAGAAAAGAAAACAGGAAGAAAGCAAAGAGACAAGAGAAAACTGATTTCCCATTACCCAGCAGATCAATGTCAGATCCAAGAAGTAAATCCACATCAACTAGTTCCCAATATACTGTTTCATGTATTAATTGAGGTGACCAACTTAATGGTGACCAAATGAGGTGACCATTTGGTAACCTCAAATGACCAAATGGAGGTCACCAATCCATACTTTCTCCTTCAAGAGAAGCAAGTAGAATTTACTTGGCTAAGACTACACCTGCCCATGAAAATTGTGTGCAACATCCCACCTAATGCATGTTCCCAATTAATTTATAACCAGTGTACCACAACCTAGTTTACAAAGATTCGTCCAGAAGGCATTCAAGCAGACACTTCTGATTAAATATGGAGGCGAAGGGGCTGCCACTTTCAATAGTCTTGCTAATGGGTGGGTTTTTCTAAGTAGTAAGAAGCTGCTTGGAGACTGTTCCTGGACTATAATGGCATCCTTGACAACATTCATTAGAACATGCTTGAATATACCTTCTACCAGATTTCATTCCTTAAAACATTTAATTCTAAAGCTGGATCATGGGGGAGATCAGATTTAAGCACCAAAACCAAAAGCTAGTGAAATAATATTGTTCTGACTGAAACAACAAAATTATGCCAGGTCAGTAAAAGTTGTAAACACTTACCCTTTCTTGAGGTTTCATTTCTGAGATACAAGTTCTGTGCAAATTTCAAGAAGAGAATGAATCTGCTGAATATTTTAGCACCTTCCCACATGCTCACAAAGAACATTACAACTTCACTGGAAAGTTCCATTATGAAGACATACAGTATAAAATTTCTTGTGCTAGAAAAGACCAGTACATCTCTTTACAGAAAGTTTTCAACTTCACAATGAGAAAAAAAGAAAAATTGGTTACAGCACATATTTGAGGCACAAGGATGAATAAGCTACAAAATACAAGTAAATGCACAGGCAAAACCTAAAGAAGAAGCATTGATGTGAGCATCCACTGATCCTCCAAGCAGTCCAATAGAAATCCCGCATGTGCCCAGTGCAGACATATGTCCAGGCACCCACACGAGGGCTGGGAACCAAAATATTCCAAAGGTTTATCTGAAAAAAAAAAGGAGAGCTGAATAAATATTTTCAGTTCCCTACATAATAAAAATAAAAATCTGGGAGGCAGTGTTTTTAATTTGGCAAAATTATTAAATTTGTCCGGCCCTATTCTTCACCTTCATAAATTGGAATTAAAGATGCTTAAAATCTCAATACTTCCTTATTCCTCTGAAGTGGACAGTTGCATCTGTGACTAAAAAGGAATGTCAGACAGAAATCTGTGATGTGGTCCCAAATTTAAATTTAATATGGTAGAAATACACATGGGTTTGTTGCTTTTTAATTTAATATAGAAGTTTCTGCTACAGAAATCACTTTTAGAATTTTTAAAAGTGTTTCTGCAGATTCTTCTAGAGGTCCATAAAAAATATTTAGAAGGTGAACACAGTTCAAAGTGAATGTCACAACTGGGCTAGGAAAGACGAAAAGTGACAGACACTCCATATTGCTATGGCTGCATACTTAAAACATTCACAAAAGTAAAGTTTTCTACATAAATTATATTAAAACCACCACGTTTTATCTAGTTTATAATTAAAATGTGTTTCCACACCTCTGGAAAACTCAGAGTATAGGAATAGCCTGCAGGAGGAAGGATATCTGCATATAAAGTAATTGCAGCTATAAATGCATGTCTTTTATCTTGACAGATTCTAAATGGCTTTGCCAAATAAAAAAAAATAAAGAAAGTGTTCAATATTACTTGCCAAATAAGTTTGAATTTAAAATTAGATAAGCTAAATCCAATTTATTATAATGGAGTTTATCCAGGACACGCTACCTCTTGTAAAGAAAAGTCCTTGTTAGTAATTATAATTGGTCTAGTTCTGAACTTTATACAGTACATGAAAAATACACCACATACAAATCCAAGCAACTCTGGTTCTTAAAAATTAAATAGCATGAATTCTCTTCTCAAATTCCCACTGAGTAAGGAAGGACTCTTAATGTCCTGTTCTTTCTAGATATATTTTGCTTGATTGGCGCCTCTTTGCTCTTAGTTGGTATTGGTTTCCTTGCAGTCCAATGTGCCACATTTTCACAAGCACTTTCTTATAAAGTGGTTTGCAGTTGTGCACAAGTTCAGCCTGTCCTGTGAAGGTATTTCACTTCACAGGAAATTTGAAAACAATTGCTTTACATGCCTTTTTTTGCCTAAACTGCCTGCACAGTGCAGATTTGTTTCCTGTTTGTCTTCCAAAGTCATGCTTGCCTTCTCTGATCCTTTACCCTATGTCACCTCCTCTGTGTCATGCTGAAGCCACCATTTAACACAGGTTTTTCTGAACTGTATTGTGGGCTATCAGAAAATCAAGCTTGGAGTGATTCGGCAGAACAGGCTGTCACCTTTTCAGACCTTAGTGTCATCTCTTATGCAATGTATTCCACTTGAACTGAGCAAAGATGCTGAATGATTACATCTCAATAAGAGCAGCTAATTAAATATTTACTTGGAAGACAGCTTGCATGTAATACAATTCACCTCCATGAAGAAGATCTATCTGATTTCACAGACCTGTGAAGGGTATTCTTATCTCAGCATACAGTGGAAATAAACATAAAATTCCCACACAGGAAGGAAAGATTATGTCCAGAAGTATGCATTCAAAAAAAGCAGTGGATTTTTCTGATGTTTCTTACAGTTTAGACACTCATTTTATTATGTCTTCAAAGACAACATATGCATGCATTTTTGTTTGAAATGTCATCATTCAAAACAACTATTAGTCAAAAGACATTCACTGTGTTGCTCTCTCATACTGTTTGAAATCAGCATTCAGTTCACAGTGTAGGATGTAATCATAACAGAATGACACAAAAACAGTGCAGAAGCAAATATTTATGATGGTCTTGAAGGTTAGTAAGTTCTTCAGACATTCAGACAAAAATTTAAACTGTGTGCCCTTAACTGAAAATCATCAGTAAAATCCTAAACCTGCTATCTCTGTCTCTGAAAATAGCAGCAGCATCAAAATATTTTTTAGATAGAAATCTTGGCAGAATATTATTCTAAGAAAGATGAGATTAAATACAGAGTGTAAATGATATTCGCTAAGGCTCCTTTGAGTTCACAGTCATAGTCACAAAGGCAATCTCTTCCCCAGAACAAAAAAAAAAAAAAAAAAAAAAAAAAAGAATTTGAACCTCTAGCAGTGTTTTACTTGTCAAAAATATAAAGGGTTAATTTTAGTTTTTGAAGAAAAAGTTCTTACAGCTATCTTTTCAATAATACAAGGGTAGTTTAAGAAAACAGAAATCCAGGAAAATAGTTTCCACAATGAAACCACCATTGTGCCCTGTTCTGCATAAACAGGGTTTCTGTGGGAAATGACAGCTTTATAGCTTCACTTGCCCCAAGGTGATCATTCACCTGGCAAAACAATCTATATAAATATGATCTCTGATTTAGTGTTGCATGAAGTCAGTGCCAATGCCATACTTTGGATTGTCTGTTGACTTCCTTATTTAATGTGTTGAAGCGTTCCAAGTTCAAATTGTAAGTTTAGTTTAGAGCTTTCAGTTTGCAAAGTGGAAAGTAAAACAGCAACTCAGTGTTTATTAATAAACACTGTAAGCAGTGAAGTAGTGGGTATGTAAAATAGAAAGTCAACAATTCTTTAAATTATAGCTAGCTTTATACATACCAATAATTTTTAAGCTTTCATAATGCCACGCAATTTACAAATACTCGTTCAAAATTTACTATTTGTGGTTTGCAGCTAAGTATATTATTCAGATTAGATGCTATAATGTACAATTTTAGAGTTGCCTCTGAAGCAGTTTATGATCCTGCAGTCTGAACAGTTTATTGGTTTATGTTTCTTAACATCTTGTTTTCATCATATTCAGATGACAATGTCCCATTGCTTAGCCAGTTATTGGCTGAGATGAGGAGAAGAGTGAAAATGAAGAGGCTGTGAAAGAATCATCATATGTGGAGTTTGCTAAAGTCACGGTACTCGTTTATAACAAGCATGAAATCATGGAGTTGAAGGTCTCAAGGGGAGTGAATAAGGCTGGAGCAGAGCACTGACCCTGGATTTCAGGCAAACACACTTTGGATCGATCAGGGAGCTGTTAGGTGTCATCCCATGGGAAGCAGATCAGAGGAGAGGAGTTGCTCAGGAAAGCTGGTAGTTCTTTAAGGACAGACTCTGAGTACAAGAATGATCCATTCCAATACTCAGGAAAACAAATAGACATATCAGCAAACTGGTGTGGCTAAGCTGGGAGTTGGTGGTGGAAAAGATGGAAGGGAGAAGCAGATTAGAAAGGAGGACTTAGAAACACTTCCCAGACATACAGGAGTCCAGATGTTATCAACAACGTTAATGCTCTGGTGGAGAAGATGTTCACAGCGGAATGAAAGACCAACCAGAAGACCTAATTTTAGTAGGAAAAAGCCAGATAGGTGGGGCTGTGGCTGTAGCTGAATGTTTGATTTAGTGACAGTGAACACAGATTAGTCTGAGGTAGTCAATGCCTTCTCTGCCTCAGCCATCACCACAAGGTCTCACAGGCTTCTGCTTCTCAAAGGGGCTCAAGAAAGAGGATACAGACTGGCTGTGGCTGAGTAAGGGGTTGCTTGAGAAAAATTACAGAATGGCTGTGACTGGAATGCTGAAGATGGTCTAGCCCAAAATCCCTGCTCAAAGCAGAGTCACCTGCATTATGTTGCTCAGAACTGTGTCCAAACAGGTTTTCAATATCTCCAAGAATAGCTATTCCACAACATATCTGGACAACCTGTTCCAGTGTTTGACAAACTTCAAACACTGCCCCCCCTCCAAAAAAAAAAAAGGGGGGGGGTATTTATGTTTAAAGGACATTTCCAGTATTTTAGTTTGTGCCTGTTTTCTCTTATGCCATCACTGAACATCACTGAGAAAAACCTGGCTCCATCTCCTTTACTTCCTCCCATCAGGTATTTAGTAAAACCACAGAATGAGTCCTCATAGAGTACATCTCTGTGAGCATGAAGGTGAAGGTGATCAGAAATGGACAGAAGTGATTTATCAAGTGCAAATCATGCCTGACCGAGCTGTTTGCCTTCTGCAATAAAACAGACACCCTCATCACCTTTCATAATAAAATGAGTGGGTTTGTGGACAAGGAAAGATCTCTAGACATAACTTAGCTTGACTTCAGCAATATTTTCTATGCTGTTTTCCACAATATTCTTGTATCCATATAAAGAAGCTTTGGTCTCTGGGTAAAGAAGAATGGATGGAGAAGAAAATGAATAAAACTCAGCTGAATGGTCAGAGGGCAGTAGTTGTATACCTTACCTGGAGGCCAGTAACAAGAGAAGTAGTGCAGGAGTCTGTCCTGGGACCTGCCTTGTTTAGCACCCTTATTAATGAGCTAGAGGAACTTACAGACTCCTTGTTTACCATGTTTGCCCCTGACTCCAAAGAAGGGGGTGGGGGCAGCTACTAAACTGCCATTCAGAGCAATTCAAAGTGACTGGGGGAATGGTGCAGTGGGAACTTTACAAACTTGAACAAGAACAAAAGCAAAATTCTGTATCTAGGGCAGATGAACCCCTCCAAGTGACACAGGCTGGGGATCAACTGTTTGGGAAGCAGGCCTGTGGGAAAAGCCTAGGCTTCTTGGGGGCAGTAAGCTGGACATTGGCCAGAAATGTGCCCCAGAAACAGAAACAGCCAAAGGCATCTTGGGCTGCATGTGCAGGAACAGAGGTAGTGATTATTTCCCCTGCTCAACACTCACTGCAGCACACCTGCATACTATGTCCAGCTGTCAGCCCACAGTACAAGAAGACATCAGGGAATTGGAGACTGTTCAGCAGAAATCACCACTGTGGTGGGAGCTGGAGCATTTGTGCTGTGGGGAGAAGTTAAGGGAGCTAAATATGCTCACCTTGGTGCAGAAATAACTTTGGAAGTACCTAACAGCAGCTGCAGTGCCTGCAAAGAATCCATACAGGGGGCAGAGTTGGGCTCATCACATTGGTAGAAGGGTAAGAGACAACTGACATGAATGGAAACTAGAGAGTCACAACAGATATAAGGAGAGTTGTTTTCCCATGAACACAGTCAGGCAGCAGCACCGGTTGCCCAAGGAGGCTGTGCAGTTTCTGTTATTGGAGGTTTCCAGTCCCTGAAAAGATGAAGACCTGAGCAGCCTGGTCTGACCTCAGAGCTGCCCCTGCTGTGAGCTGAAGTTGAACCAGAGAACTCCCAGTCTGAAAGATCCTCTGATCCTCTGATTTGTGATAAACAAAAGTTTCTTATAATTTGGTAGAATGGGTCAAATGCAGTTATGGGAATAATTGCTTCTTGACTTCATCTGTGGCTTTCAGACGTTTTTCCTCTTAGAGCCATTAGAGTTTCTGACTTGTTTTTCTTGTTTTACAGTCAAACAGGCATCAAAATAGACTCAGAAACTCACTACAGAATACATAAATAATAACTTTCTATGCTGTGATAACTCGTTGTGTGGCAAAGACACTTTCAAGAGGGTACACTACTTGACTCTGTTCTTTACTCTGCTGAACATGTTCACTAGATCCTGAACATGGAAGATTTGAAAACATAATTTAGAGTTCTACTTATTTCATCAGGCATTTCATTATTTCATTCATGCATTTGCGTTAATTTGGTTTGACTTTATTCCTGGCAGACTGATGTATCACAGTTGCCATTTATACTAAAGGTGGCAGTCTGTCTTCTCCTTTTCGTGTGACTTTATTACTCGGTACAACAGAATTTGACTAGTCATTGAAAAGAAGTACAGCTAGTTAACATAGAAATAAATAAAATCACATATAAATAATATCAATGAAAACAAATCCCTGTATTTTAAACAAAAAAATTCAAGCAGCCTTAGGAAAATACATATGGACCAAGTCACAAGGTAGAATGTGAGCAGTGTCCTGCTAAAGCCTTGCTTCTCATACACCAACACAGTAATGTTTTGTTCATTGTTGCCTTTCAAAGATGAAACAGATGAAAATAGTACAAGAGTACACTTATGTAACATCATGTCTTCTGAACATTGTCATCTTGTTCCCCAAAATTCTGAGCTTTAATACTGACACGCACATGCGGATTGTGGGCACAGTGATTCATCTGTGCAAGAATGAAGAGTGAATCATCCCAAAATGATCATGGAGGAGGTGGATATGGTGGTACAAGAGGGCACACCAGAGGAAGCATGCTGCATTGCCTGAAAAACATGTGTAGGAATGATTGCTCTCAGATGAAGTCTTTCTTTGAGTATTAAAATTAGAGCAATGTGATTTCTCTATAAATCTACCATGTAGAAAAGTATATTCTACAAATAAACCCAAATCTTTGGTCCAGAAAAAGGGATCTGGGAATGCTCTTACATTTCCACTTTCTCAATTGATCTTGGTTTCAAATAAGAGTCTAAGTGTGGGAGTGCCACCTGTGATGTCCAACAGTCTTACCTTGCACCACGCAGCATGAATGTTGTCATCTAGCTGCCCTCTGTTGTAACTAATAATGACATTATAGCATCATATCCAGAGAAACGTGATGAATAAATCATTTTCAGCTGTACATTTCTCTTCCTTACATCTGTCAAGCCCTAGAAAGAAACAGTAATATAAAGAGTCTGGTCTCATGACCTACTGTTAGTATGGGTTCATTTAACCTGATTGCCTGTATTACTGTATATTTGTTTCTTATTTCTGCTTTATCTCTCTGTAAAGTGCCTTATAACTGATAGATGTAGTAAATTACAGTGCACTTATCCCTCATCCATAAAAATATTTCCCATTTTCATCAGTTTTGATGGTTCAGGTCAACTTTTGTGACATACAACTAAGATACAGATACAAAATTAATACACAGTAATAACATTGTATTTTGACTTAGAAACGTTAGAATTTCTTTTGCGAGTTTTTTTTTTTAATTAAGTAGATTCAACTACACTCTTTTATTATTTTTTCTGTGACTTCTCAAGTTACTGGCATGAAATTCCTCACTCCATTCTTGAGGAGCTCAATATTACTTGCTCTAACAATGCAAGAGAAAGCAAAATCTGGTTAATTCTAGTTATAGCAACAAGTCTCTCCCAAGAATAATGTTTTGATGCTTCCAGACAGAATTCTTATTCTTTTTTATGATGGGCATTCATTAAATAAAATGCCAGTATTGGGCAACCAGGAATTTACACTCCTTGTGGAAACAGCTTTGCCCATTATTGATCCTGCTAATTGTTCT
Source organism: Vidua chalybeata (assembly GCF_026979565.1). Classification (NCBI taxonomy): domain Eukaryota; kingdom Metazoa; phylum Chordata; class Aves; order Passeriformes; family Viduidae; genus Vidua; species Vidua chalybeata. Next base: position 86,438,045 of record NC_071531.1, on the reverse strand, counting down.
GGAGTGAGATGTGAAACAGAAAGTGTTTCAGGAAATGTAATGCCTAACATTAAATGATACCTTGCCCTAATATTCAGCACCATGATATTTGGGCATCAGGGAACAAACACATTCAGTCCACTTTTAATGTGTGACCATGGTCCACACAACTAAGAACAACTAAAGGGTATCTGCAGTAGCATTTTGTACAAAGGCCTGAAGACTTTACAAAATTTTTCCCACTGAAAGAAATAGGTAAAAGCATCTCAGGAAGGCAATTGATAAATTAATGGATAAACCTGGTTGTTTTTAACTCTTTTTATTTTTAAATAAAAAAAATCTTTAAAACTTTTTAAAATGTAACAGATTACAGCTCCATCTGAATTTGTTTTGGCTTTGTTCATAACCTCCATCCCCAGGTATTTTCCCTCCTCTTATCTTTCAGAACTACACTACAGCAAAGAATATAGCAAGTCAAATGATTTTCAAACATTTTTTTTTCAGAAAATACTGCTTCACATATATATATATATATAAACTTCTCAAATGGGGTGTGAAGGTGAGAAAGATATCCCAGTGTAGTTAAAAAGCCTAAGGCAGAGACAAGTGATGCCTAAGTCAAAGTCCCTACTCCAATCCTAACTTGCAATCAGGACTTAAATTTCACAGTCCACTATATTAGACAAGTACATGCAAGACTTCTAAAATGAAGATGTCTTCTTGTGTCTCTCCTTGTACAAGTTCAGTTGAATTCAGTCACAGAAACAAGCAATAGATTTTCAGCTGAATTTTCTGGGTAGCAGTAACATTGAATAGTGAGAGCATCTGAAAGAGTCCATGCAGCCCAGCCTGAGAGCATCTTCACAGAGCTTGGCCTAGGCTTGGTCACTGCTCATCTTGGTCATGCCTCATCCTGCCCCACTTATGACCGATATGGTTCTCATGGGGTATCCTACACATACCTCACAGCAGATCAGGAAAGAAAATAAGGATTCAAGGTTTACAATTATTTAATCAGTCTCTCATCTAATGTTCATGGTTTTAAAGTTTTGTTTCTTACCTCAGTGGGGAGATCCAAGACATAAAGAATAAGTAATATGGGAAAAGCAGCAAATAAATTCACCTTTAAACAAATAAATGTAAAAGAACAGTGGTTATCCTAATAAGGGTACTTTAAAAGAAACTGTTTATTTTAATTGTATGTATCCTACTCTTTGTTCTCTCTATTAAAGGGCAACCTCAGTTGGTGTACAGAGAAGGGCATGGGGGAACCAAAGGAAATGAAATGATCATCTGAGTCATGCATGAACTTTGTCTTTCAGAATTAGTAAGACATTTTTATCTAATCTCTCAGATACTTTAAAGGGCTTACAAAAACATTGCTTACATACTCAGAGCTTTAAAGAAGCTTGCATTAGTTAGAAACACCATACATTATTTAGTCAGTGAATGCTATTTATAATAGTACAGCTATCATCACATTTATAGAGCTTTCCAGCCGTGAATATGTGATATACTATCTCTCTGCCCAAGTACAATGGCTAGATAAATGAGGCCCAAACCAATGAAAACAAAGAGTCACCAGGAAAGTTTGGTACTTTGAAATCAGTTACAAATTGCCTGTTCACTTGATTTCACTGGGACAAGGACTTCAACTAGAAGTATCATCACGGATCAAAAATCCATCAAGTACCAATTGAAAATGCACATTAATCATTTCCATTTGTGAGGCAAGTAATTTCTGATCCATTCGTTTGGGCATTTCTACAACATATTAAAATTAATAACATGCAATGTTTCAGAAAGGCAATAAAACAGAACTGCGGAGCTTAGTCTGAATCTGATAATTTTAACGACAACTTATTCATCCTACTCCTTGCTACATAATAACAGCATGGCTAGACAGTCATTCCTTCTCTCTTTTCCCATCTGCATGGCTGCTGTATTTACCCTATGAAGGGCCAGACTGTTGAATACACACAGATTAGGTTAAATAGTGAGAAAATTGTTCCAGTGATTATCCAGCTTCTCAGATGTCACAATTATTCCAAAGATTCAACAGCTGTTTCATGTTTACCAGTTACAGCTATAGACTGGTCAGTGAAAAGAAACACTGCATTTATTTTTTTTTTAAATTGTGGTACATTGCACTTAACTAAAAAGACAATTGTAAGCCTTAGCTAAAGTACTGAAGTAAAGAATTGAAGAAAGATCTTATTCTTAAACTTGACATTCAAATCAAGTGTTTAGAAAAAAACTCAAAACATTAATATAGGACTCAGCAATTGGGTTTGAAGCGGACCTAATTTCCAGAAGTGCCCTGACTTTCTTAGCTGTTGAGTCAAAAATCAATTATTGGAAACTGGGCTGATAAAGAGAAACACAGCTGTTAATGTTGAGTTGCTGTCCTGCTATTTTACTGTTTTCAAGTTACTTTGTGAATGTTTTGGGTCAATCAGCTTAATTTTCCTACAGGTCAAACTGTCAGGAAGAGGCAGGAGCATTTTACTGTGACTGGAAAAATTAAAGACAGCCTTGTTTGCTCTGAGCAAGGTATAAAAGTCCCTTTTTTTAAAAAGCAGTGGGTAGATTGTTTCAAGGGATGGAAATTCCCTAGAAATGGGCAGCTGAGATTTCAGTGTGGCATATGCTTTAGGTACAGTTATTTCTGTACTGAGATTTTCAAGAAAGTTAAACAAAGTGCATTTCCATGCTACACCCAAGAACCCAGGGGAGGAGATATACATACTGAAACTCAGTAATTCCTTCAGGCTTTCCCAGGTGGAGAGTGCTGCATTAGCCAATGCCACTGTACTGGCACAATTTACAGAGCTACAGCCTGCCTCATTTCTGCTGCCTTTCCTGACCTTCCCACGGACCACAGCAGATGTAGATGCTGCACAGTGGTTTGTGTTTTCATGCCATTTTATTCTCTGCAAGCCTCAGTCTCAGATATCAGACCATATGAAGGGAGGGTGGAGTCACTTGCCTGTATTTACTCCTGTACTTGCACTACAGGGAGCCCTCTGGCTGGAGAAAGCACTTGCAGGTTGCTCTGCTCTGTGGCGTGGAGTGAGTGGGATGGGGAGGGTGTGGGACCTTGCACTGTCTTTTAAACTGATTCTGCAACAGAGGTTCAATGTGGTGCACTTCCTTGCTTTCCTGTCAGTCTTCCAAAGCACTTGTTGCTTATATACCATTTCTTTTTCATATTTTGATGTCTGAGTGATGTCCAGGCTTCCAAGACAGCTATCCAACTGTACCTAATATGGGTGATGGACTCTATGGAATCAATGTAGACAAGTGAAATAGTCTGTGATCCAATAATTTTAGCCTAACATTCACTTCTAAAATATGGTCAGACAAGTCCTACCCCATGACTCTTCCAAATTATTGCCAAGGTTGCATATTTATAGCTTGCTACTTTTGTATCTAATTTAGGGGCTTTATTTCAAACATTTTTTCAGAACAGAAATTCTTCATGGGCAAAGGCTATATGGGAACTATATATAGGGCAGCTAGTTCTTTCCCATGCTTTTAGCCAAAAGACAGTTTGTTCAGCTATGATTTGGTAGGCTAGTTCCTCCATAAGCTCACTTGAATATATCTTGAACCAGTAGAAAATATATTACTATATCATATTTTAATTAGCACAAATAATTGTTCATTTAATTGGCAATCTCATCAGTAAAGAGCCTTTAATAAGAAGATGTAGGCAGTTTCAAGCTTGCATGCTCTTCCACAGTAAAATTCTCAAGGGCTATTTTCAATTAAATATTCTGTTAACTATCACAAGGCTTTCTGAATCAACTGATTTTGCTTTTCCATTCCAAGGTTAGATGTAGTCTGTGCTTTTCCCCACCATTTTAGCTCCCTGTAAAAGGTATAACAGGTACTCACCTGTTAGACTCAATCAAATAAGTTTAATAGATTTTGAAATTAAAGAGAACATTATGATCTTTAATAGCCTGACTCATTAAATAACACAGGCTGAAGAAAGTCTCCCAGCAATTCCTGTATTCAACATAAAATATCTGTTTAAATTTTAGCACATCCACAGGATAGTTGTCCAGTCTCAATGTAAAAACTTCAGAGGTAAAATCTAGCACATCTCTAGAGATGTTCTATTTGGTAAACTAGCCTGGAAGGTTAAACCATGTGCCAGACAGATTTAATCAGGTTTTCATACCACTTACATGGTAAGCAGAGATATTGAGTCACTTCCCATACTGTTGTTACTTGTAGATCACCAGCAGATCACCTCTTAATCCCTTTTTAATCATATTACATGCAGTGATCTTACTATTTTCCACACTATAAAAATACTTTTCAGATAGACATAATTAATTTAGCTTTTCTCAGACACTTTTCCACTTTTTTTTTTTTTTTTTTTTTTTTATTCTGGACATCAAAATGGAACCCAGATATTGTATGCACAGGTTAAATTTTCAACCTACTTCATCTTAATACTGTACAATTTGTATTTCAGAGATAATACTTTCTTTCCTAATTATAACAATATACTGACAGTTTCCCCTAGGATACCTGTGAGTACAACTAAGATCTCAGTACTGTCATCAAATTTCCCTGTCAACAGGGGGATATTGTCTATTGTTTGTAGACATCTGGAGCTCTACTTACTTCTGTTAATTAATATTTTTTTCAATGGAGATCACCCCATCAATTGATGCAGACCACTATGTAAAACAGACATGCATTAAAAACTTTTTACCAGTCTAGAAAATCTAGACAAACTGTCATTGATTACATCGATTTTCTCCCATAAATTTGTTAGAAACATTGAGCTACTATTAAGGAAAACTCAGATCTCTCTGTCAAGATTGTATATGAGCTATGATGATGCATTGGCAAACATTGGCTTTTATTTTTGCATGTAGCTAGTTATCATCCAGTTTTAATGATCTACTCTCATTTAGAGAAATTCTTTTTTTAACAACTGTGATATTAAAGTAAAATATCTTGTCAATATCTGCCATAATTTCTGAGGGTTTTTTGGCATCAAAATTTCTTATATCATAGTTGTTTGGCAGAGTTAAATAAAAGTTACATAAACCCTTTTTGATTGTCATTAGTTATTCCAGCATCCTTTTATTTTTATATGAATGACTTCTATATTAAACAGTCAACTGGTCTCACTGGAGCTTTGAATGCTCTATCTTTTAATGATTGCGCACCAGATTTCTAAAAAGTGTGAGAATGGCTGATTTTGAACATAAGAGAAATCAACTGAATATTCACTACAAATAACAAGAAAGCCATCAATAGCTTCACTATATTTGGGGAGTAAAGGACTGTTTCAGAAAATGAATATATTAGAAAAAAGTTGTGCTCTTTGACTAAAATTTGGAAAGAGGAAAAATAAATGCTTTTCCACAGCTTTAACAGCATTAGGCATGTATGTGACCAATTGATTTATTATAAGTATTCAGCATTTTTCACAAAAATACTCATTACTTTGACCTATTTCCAGACAAAAATTATGAGAGTCTCGTTATTACTAAGACCAGCTTTCCTGTATGCTTGTATAACATCAATGCCAATGTAAGTAAAAATTATCCACTCTTCATACATAATTTGTAATACCATTTTTTTCTATTTTTTTCTTTGTGAAAACTAGTTAATTATAAAAGCCAATGGCCACTTTTAGTCACTTCACTGGCCATGTTAGCAGTTCTGATGGTTCGGTTGGAGAATTGTAACTGCTGTAGTTTCTCAAAAGGTAGTGAATTTCATCAATTGTCTGCGTTGCAAAGTGTATGTGTAGGTTTGTATTTTGGAGAGGGAAATAACATCCCAGTTCTTATGATAGCACCACTTTTCTTCAAACTAATAATGGGAGAATTCCTTGACATCAAGTGATAGAGGATTATGATACTTTTTTTTCTGTTTTTTTTTTATGAGTTGTAGGCAGATAGTGAGTGAAGAAATTGAAGAGTGAAGAAATCCTGTAGGTCACTAAAGACTGAAACAACAGACTATACAAGTCTTTAGTCTCTTTATTTTTTCTTTCAGAAAACAGTATTACTTGAGAAAAATATAGACTTTTAAGGCAATAAAGCAATTTCCTTCGTCATTGTAGTGATTCCTGGTTATTTTCATACAAAGTGAGAAATTAGGCCCATTTTTACTTACAAATTGTCACAATTTTGCAATATAAAATTTAACTTAAGAAAAACTTTCCCTTTAACCTTGCATTTTTTCACTCAAAACCATTCTCATAGTTTTATTAAAATGATAATTAAGAATACAGCATATGTGTCATTAGAGGTTATTTTAAACAGGTTGAAACACAAACTACAAAAAACATGCTTTTACTATTACTTCAAATACAAAAAAAAAATCTGACATTCAGGGTTGTCTATATTCAGAGCTTTCAGTTTCAAAGTGATTCTGCTTTTGGCACTCACCCTTACTTAATTACTTTCTTACTTGAGGAGAATGATTTTTTCTCCAGCTGAGGCAGCAGCTGCATCATATTGATGTAATCCAAAAAATAGGGGGAAAAAATTAGTTATTTTTGCTTGGACAGATGACTTGAGGAGACTCTATATAGAGAATGTCATGTAAGTAACAATGTTGTCTCTTGGAGGCAAACCCATCTGCCACTGCAATTACTAAGTTTCTTCCACACACTGAGATTTCTTTTGATTTTTTTTACATTATAAACTTGTATTCCACTAATTATTCTTACTAAAAGAAGAAAAAAACCCACAAAAAACCCCACAAAACAAATCCAAAAATCCCATGTTGTACAGGTAAGGTATTTCATACTATCCAGTTTTCCCCAAGCAGTAGTTTGATTTTTTCTCAGGGGAGAGGGTATATTGTGACTTATAGGTCATGGATTTAGCACAAAATATATTACTGACACCAGGAAGTTTGGTAAATTACTTTGTGTCTGGTTTTGGGGTCGTTTTGTTCTCCTTCTGACCCAGCATTTCTTTGTGACACCTTAGCTGTCAAGTCTGATATCCTGTTTCCAGTGGTGACAAAAAAAACATCTGTAGTAGAAAAGCTCTGTAGGAAATCCCGATCATCATAGCGATTGCCACTTAATTTCAAGCTTAAGCTCATTATTCTCTTTCACATAAAATAGTTTAACAGTAAATATTCATGCAATCTATGTGAATATCAAATAGGATTTTGAATCCCTGCTTCACTGCCCTTGTCTTCGCTTTCAGAAGAAGCCAGATTCCACATACCTACGCTTTCAGCTACTGCCCTGAAAGCTAATGAAAACAAACAGTTTAACTTCCCAGCAGTACCTAATTTCCTTATCTGCAACTTTAAATTCTTGGTTATTGAGCCAATTCACTGACTCTTTTCCAAACTCTTGAGTTTCATTAAGGAAAACAATCTGTTTGTTTTATATCTCTGGCTATTTATAATAATTTCAGCCATCATAATTTAGAATAGCTTGCGGTAATTTAAGCTGCAGCCAATTATGCTCACTAGAGATATTTTAGCTACAGCAACCTCATATGACTTACTGTTAAATCATATCAGTTTGCTTTTTACCTTCTAGGTCTCTCTTATTTTTTTTTATTTTGTCACAAGAACATAGATCTTACTGTGGTATTTTTGTTAGGTTTATTTTCTGTAGGCAAGGATTTTTTTACTTTCCATTCTATTTTACTTTATTCTTTAATCTTTATTCAGCTTAAGCTCAGATTCTGTTTCTGAGGCTGATTAAGCTCTCTCACATAATCTTAAAAAGAACAAAATGTATACACGATTTGCTACTGAAGACAAATTAGTGTCCTGTAAATTTATTGCATTTTAATTTACTATGTTGACTTACACTGCAACAACAATGGTCTGCTCCCTTCATCTCCACTGTGTGGAAATTTGTGACTTTTCCAAAGCAAATGGAAATGGATGACCTAGGTGGTGGTACTGCACAACCACAAAGACTGTCAAAATTGGAGCAAAATAAAGATGGTATAAAAGAGGCAAATATTTCCATTTTTCCATTAGCATACTTGCTAGTGGTTTATACAGTCTCAGCAGCAATTTTTAATGCAATATTTGTATCCTTTGTCACACCTTTTTCCTCCTATTTGTTTCAGAATTTTGTCTTAATTCTGAATATTTCCCAGTTTCTTTCCTTGCATGTGTTATTTCTCAGACTGTATCTGTTTCAAGGTCACCAGGTATAATGAAATGATCCTGTTTGCTCTTTCTCTGATACTTCTTTCTAGCCTAGTTTTCCAAAGAACTTTTTAGGATTAGAAAAGGATCTTTTCTTTCCTATCTTCTCAGGAATAAGCACAGTGACTTAAATATTTTATAAGTGGAGTTCCTGCAGCGTTTAAGAAGAATGTTCTGCAAATACCACATGTGCTTTTGCATCTTCTAATGTGTGCAAAAAAAACCCCATTTCTTGGATTTTTCACAACTTCCATTATGGATTTCTTCCTTTATGATGACTGCATAGCTTAGCAGCCTCTGCACATACCATGCTCCTGCCTACACTGAGCAGCTGAGCCCTTATGTTTGGAATCATGAAAGGCTTCCCACATCCTCTGGATCTTCATCATGGTACTAGATTGCACCTAATGTAGTAGAAATAATATTTTAGCACCGTCACCTAGAGCTAAATTCCACCACAACTGTTTGCATTAATTAACTATTTACATTGCCAGTGATGTAAGTAGTCCCCTGTGTAAGGGTGAAAAGATATGGTTCTATATAAACCAGGTATGTCTTTTATTTAGAAACAGTAACTATAAATTAGTTGTCTGTAAAGTTGTCTGTAAAGGATGTCTTTAATTAGTGCCCCTTGGGCACACACAGAAATGCATGCATCAGGGTCATGAAGCTCCAGCGCGGAAGGAGATACTACCCATGTGGTGGACCTGACCATTCAGGATTTGAAAGCTTTAACTCAGCTTCTCCTCCCACCCACCACATAACTGCAGAAAGTTTGTAGCACAAGAACCCAGGTGCTGCTTCCTTCATCCTCTGTCCAAAACCTTGCCAGCAGTTTTCTACCAATTTCTTTACTTGATACCTCCTAAAAGGGCAAAAAATATCTTTGCAGCCACTCACAGGGACAATGTATGATGCAAAGTCCACTCATGGCATAAACATACAAGAAGATTTTAGGCAAATTATATGTAACTTAAAAAAATATTTTATAAAGATTAATGTCTTTTCACCTTACTTGATTTATGAGACTACCTGCTCTTTAATTTCAGGAGCTGGCTACTTCTGACAGCCTAGCTGCATACTTTGTGCTGGCGCCTGCAGATTTGTTAGGTCACATCAACTACAAATGCTTTATATCTTGAGTCTCAAGCATTTCATGATGCATTTTCATGAATTTCCAGAGGCTGTACAAGAGGCATCATGCTCCCTTGGTGTGTTAACTGGAAAGGGAATCACATTGCACTCCAGTTGCAAACACTTCATTTTTGTGAGAAATACACACAGCCAGCACTTGATTTCTTGAACAAAAAGGAAGATACCATTAAAAAGTTAGATACATGCACAAATGTTCTGTAGCCCAGTATAAGTCATCACAGTTCCTTTGTGTGTAGGATGGAGAAGAACACAAACATGGAAATAGGGAAGTGGGGAAACTGGGAACAAGGAGAGTGAATAAAAAGAGAGAGTACTTTTTTCTTCTTCTGTCTAACCCTGTGCCAGAAGACTCATTTCCAAGTGACTATATGGCACCATTTTAAATAACATATGTGCCTGCAAGTAGAGTAAGGCTCTGTATAAAGAATGTCCCTTCCCAGAGGAAAGCAAAAACTTTGGGATGGCTGTTCCTTGGCAGATGGATCCAGTGCCACTTGCTAGAAACCACCCTTCCTTCTCAATATTGCAGAGTATCCATTTTGCATGTGGCACTAATAAACTTGCTGCAGAAAACTATGAAAGTCCTTCCTGAAAATAAAAAATAACTTTTCTAGCATAAACTTGCTAATAAAATAAAAAACTTGATCTTTGCACTGAGTTGGTGAGTCAAAAATTCTCCAAATTTAAAAAAGAATACAAAGATGTGGAAAAATTATTTTAAAAGAAATCTGAAATCCTGACAGTTAGGGGAAAAGCAGTGCCCACAATATAAACTTAGAACTGATACTGAAGTCTTTATAGAGTTTCCTTTTTTTTTCTCACCCGGTATGTGGCCTTTTAACTTTCACAGATAAAAAAATTCATCACTTTTCATAGAGGCTAAAAGTTTTTTAGGGCTAGTACAGGGGAAAAAAAGGAAGAACCCTCCTGACTTTCTCTTGATCTCAGACAATCCAGGTTCCTCGAGTATTTGAAGGAGAATGAGGTGGGACAGGCAGCGTGATGGATGAGGTACAACTAAGTATGAGATAGAAAGGAAGAAGAATCCAAAAGCAAATACTTCTATCAATTTACAATTTGGAGCCTGTCATTTATATCTTTCTGAAGGGTAGATCCTCATGAAAATGGAACATTTTTGCTTAGTTTTTCTGTCTTTCTTTAAACATCCTATCAAGGAGTTATGAGAGATCTTTGAATTTCAAACAAATGAAACAAATATTTGAAATATTTGTTGAAATACATACAACAATCACTCTGGAGTTAATAGAGCTAATTGCTGATAAATAGTGGTGTTATTTTAATTATATGCATTTTTTCAGTGGAATCCAACCACCTAACTTCTCCCACTACACAGCTTCACCTGAGAAATGGGAATTTTAACCTATAATCTCAGCAGCTGGATCCTGAGCAACTATTAATATGATTGGAATATTTTTGTTTCAGCAGATCCCTTTCATTGTCCCGTTGTCCATTTTTGATTTTTAACAGGAATACAAAAATTCTTATGCATTACAAACAAGAGTGCTTGCTTTTAGTACAGAATAGCACAGGAGAGAATGACAAAGCATAAAGAAAGGTGGAAGAGACCTTGTTAAAACTGGAGTACAAAAAGGCACTGAATTGCTGATTGTTTCTGTAATGGATTGGTCTGATAGGAAAAGTTTCTCCAGGAAAGAGGCTGTGGTCAGTCAAAGGAGCAACCATTTGCTCTCCTTGGAGGAATAGTACCATATTTAATGGAAGCCTCGGTCTGCTGAACCACCATATCACTGGAACCAAAAGTCCCTGGAGCATTTACAACAGCCATAAGGGGAACTTCAGCATCTTGTGAAATCTAAAGGAAGAAGATGAGAAACTCATAAGTTGCTTCAGAACTGCCTTTAACAGCCTCAACACATTTTGGCCAATCAGCATGCTAGAAGAAAAAAACCCTTTTTAACTGTTGCCTTCTGGAGAATAATTGCATACTTTTATGTTCTTAAAGGTTTTTATGTAGACACATTTTTCCATTTGTGACCTGATCCAGTGGGGACTTAGTTCATGTTGGTGTAGCACAAGTTAACATATTTCGTTTTTTGACGGTGTCTAAAATCACAGGTACAGGCGTATGCAAGCATGCTCCTGGTCCAGAGAGAGCTCCTGCAGGAAGACAGTTTTCTACATTCCTCTACAGAGGCATTTGCTAGGTTATTCAGGTTTATGTGAAGACAGTGGAGAAAAAGAGAAGTTTCATGTGTAAGCAGATGGGTGGAAATCTTAACATTTGCCATAGGATCTGAATTTATTGCCAGTTTTTTTTTCTGAAGTTTTAGGGCCAGTGTCCTCTCTGTAGGTTTCTTATAAGCTTAAATATTTCCCATAAGACTTTATACTCATCAGTGTGAACACTTAAGCTTATTTTGCAAGATAGGAGACAGGTTTTTCTAATGGAGATAAAAATCTTGCTGTTGCTACTGCTTGCATAATCATTCAGTGAAGATTTTTAAACATCTTTCTTTTATGCTTTATGATTGTTAGTTCATGGAAGGACTTCTTCTATATTCTTCAACACACAACCTTCTGACCAGAAAAAAAAAAAGTTAAGGAAATTCAAACTACAGTCAAAATTCTCACTTTTTATTTAAATTCCTAACATCACTCTTTTCAATCTATGTTTAAAAAAAAAAAAAAAAGGATTCAGCATCATATATATTTGTGGGTTTTCTGCTAAAAATAATTGGAATATGGAATAGTGCTATACTTGGTCATAGCCATAAAGAGGAACTATAACATCTGCCTCTTTGAATCTTGAAATATCTGAGCAAGCAACAGCTACTATCTATTGCTCGACTATTGAATGAGATGTAGTGCAAAAGGAACAGGAAATTTGATCATGGTCTTTATCATTATACTTCCCACCCTCTCTAAATCAATTGCGATTCTAGTGTTCTTGCTTATTTTCTTAGGTAGGCAGTACAGACTTTCTTTCACAAAGAAGGAGCAAAGTTAGTGATTTTGCTTCTAAGATTCATTCATTTTCTAGTATAGCTAGATTTTTTTCTTGCCTGACACAAGTAATTTAGTCCAAAATACCATTTTCTGCTCCTAAGTTTGTGTATATTTTAAATTTTATTCCTGAGTTTACTTCTGCTACATGTCTTGACATATCTGCTGTGCATACACTAACAAAAAAATGGAGGAAACTCTGCATTGGTTCACCAGAGAAAATATTGGATAGGAGAGTCTGCATGGCTTCACAAGGGAAAATCTTGGATAGAATCCTCTAGGGAATATTGCCAAAGTCAAAAGAAGACTCACAGCAATGAAATAATTTCTTCTCTTGCCATGGATCAGTAATTATGCATAAATGGATAAAAGCATTGGCTAGAAATGTAGAATTGTCTCATTTTGCATTTTTTTTCAACATTTGGCAACTACAGATAATCCATTCTTGTGAGATTTAGTGCATGTTTCTAACAATTAATTGAACTTGTAGGATTTTTTTTTCCAAATGCTAAAGAGAGGGCACAGTCACATAGGAAAAAAGTTAATCCCTATTTGTGTTGGTTTTGGCTGGGGTAGTGCTAATTTTCCCCATAGTAGCTGATATGAAGCTGTGTTTTAGATTTATGCTGGAAGCCATGTTGGGAAGACAGAAATGTTTTAGTTACTGCTGAGTAGACCTTTTAGTTACACAGAGCCAAGGCCTTTCCAGCCTCTCACCCTACCCCACCAGTGAGTGGGCTGCGGGAGCACAAGGAGTTGGGAGGGGACACAGCTGGGAGAGCTGACCGCGAGAGACCAAAGGGACATTCCAGACCTTATGGTGGCATGTTTAGGATATAAAGCTGGTTAAAGGAAAAGAAAGGGGAATGTTTGCAGGGATGGCATTTGTCTTCCTGAGGTATGGGATGACAAAATGCAATTTTGTCACATGTGATGGAACCTTGCTTTCCTGGGAATGGCTGAACACCTGCCTGACCATGGGGAGGGGTGAATGAAATGAATTCCTTGTTTTGCATTGTTTATGTGCACAGTTTTTGCTTGAGCTATTAAGCTATCTTAATCTCAACTCATGAGTTTTCTCAATTTTACCCTTCTGATGCCATGTCTGTTGGAGAGGGGCAGGAAATGAGCAAACAGCTGTGTGGGCTGTTTGTCAGGAATAAACCCTGACATAAACCGTAAAGAAGCATAAAGAAAGCCTTATCCTACAAAGTCTTACTTGCACCTTCATTCCAATGATTTCCATCTAATTCTTCTCCTTATAAATGGTGCAACTCATCTAGAAGTTGTTGCTAAAGGTATTAATATCTCTTAAATGTATAAAGATACCTGGAATTTTTTTTAATTTTTCCTGATCCTATAACCAGTAAGTACTCTCTACTCTCTTTTCATATATTCAGTGTATAAACAGTTTTGATCCTGAAAACTTCAGTAGGGCTATGTCACAGGAGATACTGTGTAAATCTTCTCACATAAAATTTTAAAATGCAGTTTTTATGAACTACATACATCAATTCAGAGCACTAGTTTGAATTCACCACAGTAAACCTTATATACAGTATGAGTCTGTATATCCACAGTCCTACAACATCCAAAATAACTGTCAATAGTAAATTTGACAATAGTCAAACCTGTATGGGCCTGGTGACACGATTAAAATTAATAAAATGAACCTGGCACATACTTTCACTTCTTTGATCTACAGAGTTTAAAAAAAAAATCAATGTCCTATGGCAATAAAAGATTTTTGCATGATATTAAGAGGAGTTTCTCGTGGTGAATATTTGTCTGCATTCAGCAACAGTAGTACTAAGTAAAGAATACAAGTAAAGAGACAAGGGCAGAAATAGGTAAAATGTTATTTTCAGTGATATTGTTTTTTTGTTTGACATCACATTTGCCAGTTATTATGGGTTTTGTGCAGTTGGAAATGATAACTAGACTGTGCTATTAGATTTTCTGCTGAAAAATTACAAATATAAGGTTTTTTTACCTAAATAATATTTCCCCCTTTCCATTAGGTCTTGACTATCCTACACCACCATTAGACATTAGCGAAATCAAGGAAAATAATGAAGAATGGTATAATTTAGGATCGTTTAAGTTATGATAATTTAATACAAGATATCTTATTTTTTAAGAGAGGAGTAAATCCTTGTGAAGAGCAGAGTGGTTTTTTATTATATTATCTTATTGTGTCAACTGTTTAAATATTTTTTTAACATTTCTTGAGAAAATGTTTTTATTTTCATACGTATGACATTGCATGTGTGAACACAGTTTATGGACTTCCACACCCAGGAATTTATTAAAAAAAAAATTCTTATCCCCTTCATATTCAAAAAAGTTTTATTATTGTATTTTATTAAATGAGACATACCAGAATTGGAACACAATAAGCCATATGCTCACCTTTATGTCCTCTTAAAGTAGTGAGTGCTTGGATCTCCATTACCAATTTTGCTCTTCAATACCTTTCTTCACATCAGTTTCTTCAGAGTAACTGTTTTTCTATTGTTTCATCCTGTCATGACCTTTCAAACTATCCCTTTCTTTCTTCGTGTCCTCTTTCTGGCAATTCTCATTTGAATTAGAAAAAGCTGCCTCTGCTGTTTTCATCATTTCTTTCTTTAAAAAAAAGATTTCATTTTGATAACAAGTTATTTTCCAGATCATAGTCACTATAACAAACTTTAAAGCACAATTTGCTGAGTTCTAGTTCTTACATTAAATGTAAGTTAAGCCAAGCCACTTAATGTATTAACAAAAAAAAAAAAAAAACCAAAATAAAAAAAAAACAAAAAAACAAAAAAAATAATAAAAACAAACAAACAAACAAACAAACAAAACCAAAAAACAATAACTTAATAGGTTCTTGTGGATTATCCTTTGCTGCTGATTTTAATATCAAGGCTTCAGTTTTTAATTTTTTCTCACAATGGTTACAATATTGATATTATTTGTGGACTAGCAGGTACTTAGTTTTTTTGCTTTAACAGATGGTAAAATAAGTTACAACAGCTTGACTGATGCAAGTGAGAAACTGTACCAAAATCTATTAACTGCAGCTGTGGCAGGATGGGGGCTTGTTTAATTATATTTAGTGGATGAAGAGAGACAAACACAACAGTGGTTTTTTTCAAGTTTCTTTTTTTCCAGAGCAATTAAGATGACATTTAGTTTGTGCATGCCTTATGGTTCCTTCACAACTGAAGTGATAGGAAAGCTCTCCAGAGCATTATGGAAGAGCAGGAGTTATTAACAAACCTAGCCTTTGGAAACAGACTGTCGTATCTGCCGTGAAATTTAAGTTTATCCTGACCACTCTGTCCACAAGACTGGGAAGGGTTCCTGACCTCCTGTAAGGTTTTCATCTGAACTGTCAGCTTCTAAAAAAGCTGTGCTTATGTCCCAATGAAAGCAGAGTTTACCAGTGTTTTGTTTTTTTTGTTTTGGTTTGGTTTTTTTTTTTTTTTTTTTTTTTTTTTTTTTTTTTTTTTTTTTTTCCTTTTCCTCTGTAATAGAAGCAATAAATAAATCAGGCCTGTTAGTGTTAGGGAGATTTTAGAAAGTTAAATTAGTAAAGGGAATTTATTTGAGCTGTTAAGTGCCAAATTGCCACCTGGAAAGCATTACTACACTGTCTATAATGACTGAGGCACCTTGCAAATTAGGTCTTGTGTGTTCATGTTTAGCAGTACAGCTTTTGGTAAAAAATATGGGGTTGTTAGTTGTACAATGTTCTCTAATATAACTGAGTGGGATCATGAACACATTCCTCACAAACACAATGGACTTTTTTTGGACAGAATTGCATACACTAATGTGATCATTTCCTTATATTAATATGTCATGGACTGTTGTATTGTGTTTTTATATCTCTGTAACAGTTCTGTAATGGTTTGCCCCTTCACTCCCCATTTTCTCCCAGTGGTTCCACCCCAAGCATTCCCGCCTTTCCCTCAATGCCAATCTCCCTGAAAATGCTCAGTCACTCCCCTGTCCCCTCCCTGGCACCCTGTCCATCACTCGGCTCCCCATCCCACTCTCCCAGAATCTTCCACCTTGGGCATCGAGTGAGTGGATGAGGGCCAGGGTTCCCTCCCTTGAACTTCCCCCATTGGTTTGTGTGTCTGTCTGTCCCTCTGCCTTCCACTCCCCTAAATTCCCCCATAGGGTGGTGGGCATCCCCTCCCCCTTGTTACCGCCACGGTACTTAAGACAATTTCGAGAGCCTCGTGGCCACTTTTGGCCGCTGGGACAATGGCATTCAGAGCTCCCTGGAGCTTGCATTAAACCTGAGACTTTTTCCCCAGCCTTGAGTCAACTCCCTCATTACGTCCTCTCCTCCATACAAGGCAGACAGCGAAGCGTTCTGTCTTAGCCACTCCCCGAATCTCCTCATGAAACAGGGGAGTGTCCCCCGCTGCTGACTGTGCCTCGGTCAGGCAGGCAAAGCCAGGGAGCTTCAGGGTAGGCACGGCAGCAATGGACAGAGTTTCAGAATTGACTTCACAGAATCACAGAATTAACTAGGTTGAAAAAGATCTTTGAGAACTTGAAGGTCCAAAATTTGTTGCAAAGGACAGTTTAAAACCATTCCTGAAATCTGCTTTCAGGAGCTTTCCACATTGCCAATTTCCACCATGCCTGGGGAAAACATTTCTGTGTCTGCTGCATGCATGGAGCCCTCAAAGCTGAAGCACCAGAAAAGTCTTACAGTGCTCACACCAGTCCCTACCTGTGTACAGTGTCACAGTGGGTCCTGGCAGCTGCCAAAACCCATTGCTGCAGCTCAGTTAGAAAGCATCATTAACCATTCTTTTCGCACTAGCATAGGACAGTCACACACCTCAGCAGCCACAGATAATCCATTAGGAATGCATCCATACATTGGAGTAGGGAAATTGAAGATATTTTCTAAAATAGCATCATGAAAAGCAACTCATAAATGCAAGCTTTTAAATAAAAATATCTGGCTGTGGTTCTGCCATAGTAAGCAAAATTTTCCATACTGTTTTTAGCTCAGGACATAGCTGGGAAACACTACAGCAGTGAAAGCATATCCATTCAATTAATGGAAAAGCAGTTCAGCAGATGAAAAAAAAAAAAGATTTCTGGCTATCAAACAGAACAAATAATAATATTTAAAAACTCTGCTGTATTTGGCAACTGATTCCTGCCTCTGAGCCAGGAGCAATACTGTCAAACTTTATCATGTCCCACTGCAAACACTTCAATATGTTGAGTCTTGACTGCCAGTGTCATTGCTGACCTGTTACTCCTCCTGATCCCATTGTCCCCCTCTCTTTATGGAAACAAAACAGTTTTCATGACAACACATCAGTCCAGATTTCAAGAATGACTAAAAGTTTTGTCATAAACCAGCAGAGAAAATTTCTATTAATCAATTAAAGATCAGTTAAGAAACTTTTGCACATATTTTCATGGAAATTTGAAAACCTTAAGCTTTAGAAATTGCTTCCATTCATCCTAGGGACATTACCAAGAAAAAGCTGATTCCATAAGGACAAGTGTGGTAGGTTAGCCTTGTCTGGCTGCCACCCAGATCCTTTCTCACTACTTCTCCTCTCCAAAACCCAGAGAGAAGATGGAAAGGTCATTGGTTGAGATAAGGACAGGAACATCACTCACCAGTTTACCCTTATGGGCAAAAAACTCTCAGGTCAGAGAAGATTATTTTAATTTATTGCCAATTAATAACAGAGTAAACACAGAGCGATATGGAATGGGTGCTGTGGTCAGACCATAACACTTTCTGAATGGAAATTCCTTCCTTGTCCAGAATAGGGCCTTTCCATGGTATACACTCCTTTGGGAACAAATTGCTTTAGTACGACTCCCCCACATGTCACAGCTCTATCCAGAAAACCTGGTTCTGTGTGGACTTCTCTCCATAAGCTGCAGGTGCTGGCAGGAGCCTGCTCCAGCATGGGCTTCCAATGCACTTCAGCTTTCTTCAGGACATGTCTGTTTGCAGTAGTGCCATGCCCTCCAGGGGCTGCAGGTAAGTTGCTTTGCGCACCTGGGGAATGTACTTTCCACAGGGGAGTTAACACAATGCTTATTCTTTAAAACCCTCTAGCCTATGGAACCACATGAGGCTTAGTTTGCACCATCATGTTAAACATTAACCAAGAAGAAGAACTGGAGTAACCAGCCCAGTTCACCAAGTAGTCAATTATGACTTTGGTGTCACCAATCACCAGGGATCACCAAAGAGACCCCTGAGACAGAAGAACACATGTGCTGATGGGAAAGAGCACATGCCAGTGACTTTGGGGAAATGATTATTAAATGTGTGTTTCCTTTGGAAAAACCTATAAATATGTATGTAAAATACAGTATTTAAACAAGAGCTTTTTATGTACTCAGTACACACAATGTTTTGGAGAAGACACCCCGATTTGCATCCTGCTGAATAAAGAATGCCTCCTTCTTAATACTACATTGCTGTTAAGGAGTTCTGGTTTTACTGGGTTTTGGTAACAACACCTGACTGGAATAACCTGTCTGGAATCTGAGACGAAAGTTTTGGTCTTGTTTTACCTCCAAATTTGTTCCTCCTGAGTGACGTCTTTTCAAACACAAAGCCTGACAGTTGGAAATGTTTATGCTGAAAAACAATAATTGTAATTTTTTTCCCCTTTATAAATAGTTATTTTCGCTAATGGTCTGATGGCCTTCTTTAAGAAGTTTATTAATTAAACATAAGGTTGTTTTAGCCCATATATAAAGACTGATGGAATTAGAATAATGTAAATAATTTACCTTTTCGTCAGAGATTGTTCTGTAGTATCTTGCTGGAGAAAGTGAAGTAATTTATGACTGGCAGAACTTTCAATTTATATCACTCAGATGGAGAAAATAAAGAGAAATTTGTGTTTGTCAACAAACACAAAACAAAAGTAGAGTACAAAGCTAGGTCACAATTTATCCCTATAGAAAATATACCATCTGGGATTGTTCAGTCTTTATGGTGACATACTTGTAGCCTTCCAGTACCTGAAGTGAGCCTACAATAAAAAAAATTTAGAGAGACTATTTATAAGGGCATGTATTGACAGGGCATGGGGGAATGAGTACAAACTGAAAGAGAGTAGGTTTAGGTTAGATGTTAAGAAAATATTCCATAATGTGAGGATGGTGAGGCACTGGAAGTGGTTGCTCAGAGAAATTGTGTATGCTCCATTCTTGCAAGTGTTCAAGGCCAGGTTAGATCAGATTTTGAGAGCTTGAACCTGGTCTAATGGAAGATCTCCCTGCCCACAGTAGAAGGGATTGGGAAAAAATGATCTTTCTGATCTCTTCCAACCTACACCATTATGATTCTGTGATTCTATGATTTCTATGATTCTATGATAATGACATTATCATAGAACATAGAAATGCATGACATTTATGCATTTTCCCTGAAGATGACTTCAGGATTTAATTACTGCATTTTGAAAGTAGGAATGAACAGGATAAAATTCACACATAGTAACTTCTCTAAAAGGTTAGCTACTTCCAAAACCAAGTTTCAAGTGTTCAAATCAAATGTGAAGTTGTTGTGACAAAATTGAGGACAACATGAAATCTTCCTGCACACGGTTAATATGCATTTGTCACTTAAGCTGCTGTACTAATGCTTTGCATTACTATTGAAATGAGGTGATGTGTCTATTGAAGGAACATTATTACATGCTTCTTCTTTCACATTCCTGGAACACTGTAAGTAATGAAATTAGAAATATTTATTGGTATTCCTATAATTAGACATAGAAAATAAAATCACAGGCAGCTTTATTTCAGACATTTTCCTTATTTTGTACACTTGACTGTGAAAACATAATATTTCTCTTTTTTTCCCCTTGTTGCTGGCTATCTTATTTTCTCTTTTCTTCTTCTTTTTTAAGTGCAGCAAAGTACTTTTTCCTAAATCTTCAAATAATTTAGTTCAAAACAAAGAGATGTCTTTATATAAAATCTTACTAACATCTGTGTGGATTGATCCCCAGTGGGAATGACATTTTTAGGTACAGCAGTTTGTCTGTTTGAGCTGTCTGGGGCAGCAGCAAGCAGCCATCATCTGCATTCTTGGCAGTAAAGGGAAAATGACAAGAGGTGAAGATCTGGGCATTTGATTCCAGATGAGGGAAAGAAGTGTTCCATAATAAAGGAGGAACTTTCTGCTCCACCCACCCCATTTGACCTGAAAGTAGTCCTGGCACTGGAACTGGCTTTCAGCTTCAGCTACCTTGTTTTGTGGGATTATTAAATTAAATAGGGCCAGAACTCAGGTCTGTAAGCACTGTCGTGGGGCTGTCTGTAATGATTTATTGCTAGCATTCTCTCTGCTGTGATTTTAGGCAGACATCAGACCACCATGGAGAACACTCACTTAGGGTTCAGGGAGCAGTATGACAGGTATGATTCTGGGGGCACTCTGGGTAAAGCCACTCTCTTTTGAATGAAAAGGTGTCTATTCTTATCACATCATGCCTTACTGCTTTTCTCCTGGGCCAGAGGATGAATGCAGTGCATCTTTCTAAAGTGCAAAAAGCTCATCTATAAACTGCTACATTTATTTGATTTTATTTTAGACAGAGTGGTGTAGGGAGCACTCACACAATCAAACATAAGTGGATCAGAGGAGATGGTAGTGTCTCGTCTGGGAGCTGTAGTAAACAGTTAACAATAACTCAGTTGCCCAGTTGATACCTCTCATTCCAGCAGATCCCAAAAAAAGAGCCTCTATATGTAGGCTAAATTCCAAGGTGTAACATTTATACTTGAGGATTTTATAGCTTTTAGAACCCAATCCATATATTGAATATTTAAAGAGAAAATTAAGTGGTGTTTCCAAAGAGAAATTAAGTGGTTTTTAGCACGTGAACACATGAACTGTAACTTTGATCCTGTGATCACTTTAACATTAACATTAAAGAAAGAATCAAGTAGTTTGCATTATCTATTATTCAGAAATTGTCCTAAACGGTGGCCTGGTAGGCAGGCCAGCTACCTAGGGTTCTTACTAAATATTTATTTTTTAAAATTCATATTTTTTAAAAATGTCACTTACTACAGCTATTTATGGTTATTACTGACAGGCATGTGTAATAGGAAGAACAACACATGACTCTACATTATTATTATTTTTATTCAATCTGTAACCTGTTCAAGATAGTAATTTGCAAACATATTATGACTGACATTGCAAGGTCCCCAGAACAGCTGCTTTTGAACTTTGATGTGAAACCTCAATGCTTCCACTGATGGAGACTAAACCAAAAAGACCTGTAGGCACTGAAGAATTCTTTCTTTTGCTCATTATTTTTACAGGATCTCCTGTCCATGAGGGGTTTGCTCTCAGTAGCATTGTCAGGAACTCAGAAGGAAAATGAAGGATTGAATACTTTTTTCCTCATATGACTTGCTTTGACCATGTATTTTGCCTCTTTACTGCAAAGAGATGGGCAGTTAAGGGACCCAAATAATGTACAAGTATAAACATGGGGAACAGCAAGCATATGATAGGGAACACTTCTGAATGCTAGATAAGTGAATGATGAATTCAAAAGTCATACTAATAATGTCACTCAAATTTAGATGTGCAAAAAAAATTTCCTAAAGCTTTATTTTCCTCAAACCTTATCATGAGTATAATTGAAGACATTTAGCTGCCTAGTATAGGGAACATTCAGTCTCCTAAAAGTAATTTGTTTTACAGATAGTTGGCTGAACCATTGTTTATGGCTATTAAATAATTACTGAAATGTACAGCTTTAGCTACATAAATATTCCATACTTCCTGATGAAGAAAATCAGGTTAAGTGCTAAATATGCATAATACAATATTTAATTCACTTACTGTATTCTGGAGTGGTAATAATCACCAAGAGAAATGGTTGGTTTTCTGCTTGACTACCATCTTTTTTATGTAAGGAAAAATATATTACATTAGTCAGCTTCACTTCTTAACTTTAAGAGTGACACTTTCCTTTTTCCAAGGGATAACAGGTGACGCATGAAGTAATAAAAGATGTGTCCAAGCTAATCAAAAGATCTGAAACAACAGCTGTTAGTGAAATAAAGTACTGATTTTTCTTTGGCAGTCATGTTAGTCCCTCAGCCCTCCTTTATTGTTACTTTTTGCAGCTTATCAGTTTTATATTTTATAAAATGCTTTACCTCCAGTTAGAAATCAGCATCTCTCAAAGGCATTTCTTAATCTCAAATAAACTATTTCTTGGTATCAGTGTATTGTTCTCAACTAGCCCAGCCTGTTTGATAGGATTCTCATTCTTCTGTGCTACCATTCAGGTTTGACTTTTCTTTACCCTCAAACCTGGCATCTAGTGGTTGACTGAATTTCAAGACAGATTCAACTTGCATATTATTTGGTTAGGTTTTCATTAGTACAAAGTAATAGATATTATTTGGTTAATCAGTTGATATATAAGATTCAGTCAGGCACAGAAATCTTTGTAATACAGACATGCCTGAGAGTTCATATCTTCATGATTTGTGTTCCTGCACTTGAATTTAAATTTAGTAACTCCCAAGGTAAAGCATATTTTTAATCATGTAATCATTGAGGAACAAGGAAGAGTAGTCAACACAAACCTACAAATACCTACAAAGTAGAAAGGGTAGTTGATCTGCCTGTTTAATAACTGTTGGCTTCCTCCTTTTCCTGTATCCAGACACTCACATGAGCACACACCCTTCAGTGTAGGAGTGGTGTGTTCAGTCATCAGTCTCCTGTTCTGCAGGTATCACTGAGCTGCTTTATGAGGTGCTTCTTATGTCTCCAGGTATCCTTCTCAAAAAGACGCCCTGTAGAAAAGCTGAAGTTAAAATCACAGAGTCATAGAGGTCTACCTTTGTTACAAGCCAAACTTCACCATAAATGTTTTTTGTTAGATTTTTGAACAAAACTACAAACTTTGTGGAAGCTAGGAAAACTCATTAAAATGGAAATGTAAACATTAGAACAAATTAGCATGCTTGTCTTAGAAAAGCACGTAATTAGCTGTATTTCTCAGCTTCAGGCTAGCCATACTTTATTTGCATAGCATCACAGTGGTTTAGCTTTTTGAAAAGCTAAATAGTTAAGAAAAAGTTGTACCATTTATTTTATTGTCTTTTCCCTAATCAGTCAATGGTATAGTATGTTTCAAATCATTCAACATCCAGCAAATCATATTTATCTCATCTTACCACAAGGGTAGTAATATTTTCTTGTTCTCATGCATAGCTGGCACTGAGCATTTTTTACAAAAAGGAAACCATTTTACTAATTAGGATATTTTTGTCCAAAATAGCAAGTACTGTTGAAAGAAATTTCTGTGCTACAATTGAGAATGAATTCCACAGCAATGATCAGAGATCAATAGCATATATATTCCTTCCTTTGCATCTTAAAATCTTTTCTTCATCATCAAAAGTCTCATTGCACACAATGGAAATTGTCATTTGGAAAAAGAGGGAAAGGAAAATGATGTCTGGAGTAAGGAATTTGTTTAAGGTAATAATAGTCAAATAGAAGACATTCCTGAGAATTTGTAACTTTTTTGTAATTTCTAACTTGATTACATGTGGAGGAAGGCAGAGGTGAATGAACAATGCTTTTGCAAGGATGTCTTCCACCAGCAGTAAAATCAGAGCTGCTGGGACTGAAATGGACACCATGACAGACTAGGAAGGAAGGTCCTCACGAGAGAATCTTTGCATCAGGAGGAATATCCTCTTCCACCTGTCATTTCTTCCCTCTCAGCTCTTCCTGCCTGAAGAAAATGAGAAGAAAAGGAGTAGGAAAGCGAATAAAGATAGAGGAAGGATGACAAAGTTCCCTAAATCCATAATTATGTTGCACCAATACTTCTTGTGTATAGGTACAAATGACCAATCTAAAGCAAGAGTATGGAGACAATTTTTAGCGGTGGCTTAGCAGGCCTATGACCTGGACTTAGATTGCAGTATGTGTCAGTGTAGAAGTGATGAAATTAGCAAAATGACTACCTATGCCCAAGCTAAGGCCAAATCTTGAATTCTTACTCATAATGATAAACATCCTGGTTTTCAATCTGGTAAACTCAAGTCAGTATGGCACTTTCTGGGGAAAACTACTTATTTTGAGCAAGATGGCTTGGATCTGACTCTCAGGAGTAATTCAAATTACTGCTTATAAAAATCCCAGATCTTCAGCTAACACCTCAATTTTCTTTCAGCCATAATTACCCACACATATAGAAAATGTGTGGGTAGAAAATGTGCTAATCTCTTAACCTCACTTTTGACAACACACTACTTTCTTCTAGTGCTTCACAACTGCTCCCTTCTCCTCCATTATTTCAGTAGAATAAGTTAAAGCCATTGTGTTCAGCTTCCAAGTGTCTTGATCCCTCCATTTTCTATTTCAAATTTGTGTTGAAAAGTTCTTTCATGTTTTCCACCTATCCTGCATTTTAACTAAAGCAAATTACTTCTACTTGTAAATCTTAGCCCGATGACAAAAACTATAGAGGTCTGAGTCCTAAAGAGCTGCCTGAAGGAGCATAAGGCTACACTGGCATTGAGAATTTCAGAGTAAGGTCCGACTTTCTGAATAAGAATTGAAAGGTCTTATTTGAAGTTAATTGCTTGGAAGTAAATTGAAATCTACATCTCCCAAACAACATGGAAGGATATATCTAGGTTGGAAAAGTAGTACCACACACTCAGGCAATCTCTTTACATCCTAGTGGGTCCATGTCATTTGGGAGTGTAAAGAGAAGAATATTACAAAAACTCTGACTTTCTCTTCTATTGTTAGCTGCAGTATAATACTAAAAATAATCACATATTCAGATATCTGTACTATGAATTGTTCCTGGGGCTAATGTTTTGGAGGCTTTTTTTCCTCATGGCTAAGACTTACCCAGATTTTGGTAAACCATCTGTCAAATGAAAGAACATTGAGCCCTTTCCAAACTGCAGGGATAGTAATTCCAGTAGTTAATAACAAAAGATTAAATAATATATACTGAGCTAGGCTAGCAGAGTAATTATTGCCCCTTAATAAAGCTAAAGTAGAGAATAATAGGCAACTTATTTAAAAGGAAATTATATATTTTTCCGCCAGTGACAGCCAGTTTCTGGACAATACCACTACATATGAATCTGAGTACATTTGTCCACATTCTCTTAAACATAAATCATTGCTGACAATGACACTAACAACATAGTAGGAATATCTTCAATCTGCTTAATGGATGAAATTCAGTTTGTGCAGAGAGCCTGAATGGGTCTAGGCAAGAAATATGACCATTGCAATTTTAGGTAATGAAATAACAAGGGATTCAGAATATGCTCAGAGAATGTATGCTCAAATTCCTCTTGAATCTGACACACGACTAGTGAAACACTTCATTTTTCATTAATAATTTTCAGAATTTATACTGTGGGCATATAGCCATCAAAACAAAGCAAATTAATTGTTGTATGCTACATGTTTCTGTAAATGGTCCCAGAACATCAGGAGCTGAGCATACCTATGTCCTCAAAACACCTTTCTTTTCGTTCACTGAAGTTTATTTTGATTTTTGTCACAGTTTTTCCATCCAGGATTTGCATATAAGACTGTGCTGAGCACATCCTATAAAATTTTCAACTCCCATTGAAGCCAATGTTTTGAGATTACTCGATAGAACAGTGAGGTGCAGGTCTGTGGCTGATTCTGGGAAAAACATTTCTGAGCAGACTCATCTGCAACTGACCTCTTGGGCAGGTGAGGACATGGCTGTGTAACACGGCACAGACCTTTGCAGGGAGCAGGACTGTGTGTCAGGCTGGGAGAATACTGAAAGATATGGGGAATTTGGCCTCTTTTTAAAAACAGTATTGATGGCATTTTCGTTAAAAACCGTTATTAAGTAGCACTGAAGAAAAAAATGTTTCCTTAACTTGTAGGTATAATTCCTCTCTTCATGTATATGGCATGAGACATAACATATTTTTTAAAATCTTTTTTGTTTTTAGAAAGGAACTGGCTTTCCTAGATTTGGTTCTTAGGATATGGTAAAAATTTCATAAACCTTGTTTTCTTCGATTTTTTCATTGAAATTTTTATTTTTCCATTGAAATTCATATTTAGCAAATTGTAGTATTTTTGTGCTTTCATTTGTATTATTGAAGTTATACAGACAATCAATTTGAGGTGCAAAAGGGAGCTTTGAAGTAAATGCAGCTGGACCAACATATTTACAAATATTTTCCCAATGTTGTAAAAACTGGAGATTTGTAGATGTCAAAATATAAATGATCTGCTACAACAAAAAAATCAAATCACCAACCTCATTATATGTAGAGTCATAAGCTATATGGAGGTTTGAAAATTAGAAAATATTCATTCATACACTTGTGGTGGAACAGACGTAAAACCTAAATTGCAGCCACAGATCACTTCCTGCATAACTTACTATATTGATATTTCCCTGCGTGAGCTCAGCCAGTTTCTTTCAAAGTTAAGCCTAAGATAGGCTTAAGTCTGAGTGACATCAAATCTGTGATGTATCTTGACGAAGTCACCGGAATTATGCTAGGGTAAACTTAAATTTAAGTTCTGATGCATATAAACTGTTTTGGAATAGCGTATCTAGATTGTTTATGAGGGACTTTTAAGGGTATTTTCTTCTAAAAAAATATTCCCTTTTCAACACTGATGTCAAAAACTTTGTGACATTCAGTCTTTTGAGATAAAACTCTTTTATTCATGGGCTCATATATATTAAGAATCTGTGTTTCTCTTACAGGATTTTTTCTTTTAAAGGATACTTCTTACTGAGAAAAGTTTTCGGTAAGAAAATGGCTGAAATTTAATTCTCGATGGGGATACAGGAAGGAAATGTTAAGGAAACTGCTTCTTCCTGTTGCATAAGTACTGGCTTACCGTCTCATCTTTTTAAGGACTACAGAAATTATGTCCAACTACAATCACTACCTTTTGTCATAATGTTGAATACTCTTACTGAAATACTCTGAAATGTATGATCTTTTCCAAAACAGCTGCTATTACACATTGCTGAAATGCTACGATTTCGGCTTCCAGAAGTATTCACTTTCTATTTAAAGTTTCTTTTTTTGATACCTATACTCTTGTAATTTCAGGCTTCTACTTTATTGACTCCCAGGGCAAATCAATGCCATTTGTTTTAAATTATCGCAGAGCTTATATAATTCTTTCCCATGCCAGCATGTTATACATTTAAAAGAATGAGTTTATTGCCCCATTTTCTTTTATATTTTCTTTCTTTTTTTTAATCTTCTTTTTTTTTTTATTTTTGAAAACCACATGAATCAGACTATTTCAGTCCTTATATGAAAAAAGCTCAGTTCCCTT
This sequence comes from Vidua chalybeata, assembly GCF_026979565.1. Classification (NCBI taxonomy): domain Eukaryota; kingdom Metazoa; phylum Chordata; class Aves; order Passeriformes; family Viduidae; genus Vidua; species Vidua chalybeata. The sequence continues at coordinate 86,410,369 of NC_071531.1, read as the reverse complement.
GATAATTCTGACAGTTCTCTCATACAGCTCTCCCAGTCTGATTTTTTTTCTTCCTGAACAGAATGACTAAAATTTCACATGATATTCCTAAGGATGTATTACCACTGTGATGTGACTATTTTTGTATCTCAAATACAAATGTCCCAACTGATGCATCCTGCAATCTTTTTTTTTTTCAGTGTCAAATGGATGCTTTGGTCTTGTGATTGTTAATGTACCTTTTTTTCCTCTGCAAATTCCAAAATTGAATTCTCAATTTATAGCCCAAAGTTTTGGGTATGTATGAACATAATGCTTATTCCTTGAGATTATATATTTTGCTCTATTAAAATGATTCCTATACTTGAAGGTGTCTATTTTTTTCTCCTCATTACTATTACTTGTCTCCATGTTGTCTCCCACAGAGGTATCACCTTTGCACACTCTATTGTTGTTACTGTGGTCATGATTGTGAAATTATATGGAGAACTCCACAGTTTTGCAGCATCACTTCTCAGTCCCCATGTACAGCTTAGCAAAACTGACACAAGCTGCTGGCACTTTGAGTGTTTCCCTAAGAACAAAAATCTTTCATTGAAACGTGCACAGCAAAATTCTTGAGAATCCCTTAAGAAAACATGCATTGAGTATTAAGAATAATATTGAAAACCATTAGCTGTGAAGTGTTTTCTGTGCTTATTTTTCTTCTAAACTGTTTACTTATTGTGTTTTATTTTGTTAAATTGACATAGTGAATAATGTAGTAAATATAACATAGCAATATTAATATTTCTACTGGGAATGTAAAGCTTACATTTCCTGCTTAGAATTTGATGAGATATGAGCAAAACACATGTGCCTAGTTCTGCTAGAAGCAGCTCTTGCTGAGATCTTTGATATGTTGCAGAAACAAAGTAATGATATTTTTTGTGACTGGAACTGTCTCTCTCATTCATGATTGCAATGGTGAGCACAGACTGGGGCTTCTCATAGAGGAGCCAAATGCAGATCTATCATGTTAGAAGTGGGTATATACTGTTGCTGTTCAGTGGGTGTCTGGGCTGTAGAAGAGATCCCCAATATATTAGAAACAAAAGCAAACAGGTAAAGTTGCCTCTAAAACAACTGAGAGGGGAGACCTGATGTACCATTCACACCACTTCACTGAGTGTGGAGGCACCTCTTTTCTCTCCATGTTGTAAAATCACCCAAGAGGAGACAAGTAGAACCTGAGCAGGCAGGTCAGATTGGGAAGGTCATAAACTGACAGTAGGGATGGGGAAGGGAAGAATAAGTATGTTTCTGCTAAATAATTCCCAGATAGATGAAAATGCAACAATTTCAATCCCATTGGTCACTTGTAGTTTTTTTGTGTCTAAGACAACAGATCATCACTGATCAAAATTTTGCTGATATTTCCTATTAAAAAAGACCCAAAACCCTGGCTTGGGAGATTTTGAAGAACCGAAGCCAAAGGGAAGATGAGAATCACATCAAAACTCACAAAAAATGTTTTGCTTTCCTCAAATTCTGCACACTAAAATACATATCTAAGAGAGCAGTCCAGCGTCTTCATGGTTAATTTGAAATATTTAAATACCAGAAGCCATAGATTTATTCAATTTCTTCACCCCAATTAAAATTTATTTACAACAGATTTATTGGGAATAAGCACTTTAGAAAAATATAAGCGCCTGAGTTTTGGAACTGGATTTTATATTCTTTTTTGCTCTCTCCTTTGAATAGAAAATGGCTTCTTTGACCACCAAGAATAATGAATCATTCAGGTGATGTTATGATATAACAACTATCACAACACACAGGTCTCACGCTTTTTCACCCCACCTTGGATGTTGACTCTGTTCACTATATTGTGCACACTTTTGATCTAGCCCATAGCAATCAGAATGAAAGTTGGACTCCCTTAGACTGAGCATCTCCTCCAAGGTGCTGAGCTCAAGATTATAGTGGCCCCATCCTCAGTATGGCCCCAAGTATTAGGACTAAAATACCCAGTGACCCAACAGTGACCAGCAAAGCTTCTCATACTTAACATATCTGCCACATTTGTCCCATTTTGTGCAGATCAAGGTTGCATGCAGTGACTGTGTTGTTTTTCAGGGTTTTTTTGTATGGCCCAGCATTCTACTTCTTGTTTTTACATATTCTCTTGGCAGCATGGTATAGTGTTCCAAGTAAGACTTGACAAGTAGTAAAATGAGAACAGTGTGGCTGCCTCATTTTGTTTACACAGACCATACCAAAAAAGTAGAGGCAAAAATAGTACTTGCTTTTATGAACCTGTTATACCCTTTTTTGCTAACAATTATTTTGCCTTTGTGACTTTTCTGGTTTCTTTACTTCAGGTCTACTTCAAAAGCTAACTTTTTATTCTCATTCTGATCTCAATCTAAAGGGTTTGCTAGCCCTCTTTTATACCCACATAGTATCAGCTGCAAAGAACATAAATTAAACCTTTATATCATTTTCTATCACTATAGAAAATATCAAATATAGCTGAGCTCCAAAGAGTCCTCCTAAAGCTTTTAAGATGCCTTGAAACATTGGTGATAAGTATATGTTTTCTGGCCACCAATTGCACACCACCAACCTGATGAAGATTTCATCTTCACCTCACTTTCTCAGTATTATTCTGAGAATCACATAATCACAGAAGAATCATATCTGAGCATCATAATCACAGAAGTCAAAGTGTCTTACATTTACTACCTTTTCCAAGCTTGTTTGGCTTGATTTACTCTGGAAGAACTATAGTTTTTATCACTGTCTTACTTTCTAGATACTTAAACTGATTGCCTAATGATTTGTTGCAGGGATTAAATTTAAGTGCCGTGAGCTATAATTTTCCATGCCCTCCATACTATCCCTTTCAAGGATAAATAATATGTTTGGTATTCCATTTTTCACAATTCTTAAACATAATTGCTAGTGATTTAACTATGACATTGTCTAGCTCCTTCATGGCCCTGAGGTCAATCAAGACTTCCTCACTTTGATACATCTATTTCATCTAAAACACATTTAGCCCAGGTGGGGAGTTTTTGCACAATTTATTTTTTAAAAAATATTATTTAATGTTCTGGAGTCATGCATTCTCACAGTTTTTTTAATCTTTTACGCAACAGAAAACAGCTTAATATGCAATTATATAGACATCACTGTATCCTATATACTTAAAATTAACTTCTGGACCCCACCCTTTTCTTTGTAAACACAGAGCAAAATATCTGGAGGCTGAATGCAGTACAGTTCATAGCAAGGGTGACAACACTAATCTAACAACACTTCAGAGTTTGTACAGCTGTCCAGCTTAAAAGGCAATGAAACCCACTGGTCTTCAAGGTACATATAATACTCTGAGTTTTAAAGACTAAACTTTACTTGCCAAAAGGCAAATCAGAACATGACCCCAGTACTCCAGCTGCTGGCTTGAATACCTCCTTTAGTTTCTTTTAGTTTTGTTTGTTGGGGTTTGATTGGGGTTTTTGGTTTTTTTTTTTTTGGGCTTTTTTTTTTTATTATTATTTTTGTTTTTGTTTTTGGTGGGTTTTTTTTTTTGTTCGGTTTTTTTTTTTGTTTTGGTTTGGTTTTTTTTTGGGAGGGGGTGTTGGGTTTTTTTTGGTTTTTTTTTATCTTTTATCCTTACTCTTTCCGCAAACAAACCTCTTGGTGCTATCACTCTGTTTCTCCCAGACCACCGGCAATGCTGATGAGAAGTTGTATCAAGAACAAAAATTAAACAGTTAAGAACACTTTCTTTAAAGCCTTAAAAGCCTTAAATACATTTTAAAAAGCCTTAAATATATTTTATCCTTGGAGTCAACAGTTTAAAAGCAACCACTGGAATGACAAAGTTTCTCTTTTCTTGAAGCGTGAGAGTATGGTTTACTTGAAAGAGTTTGAATAGATTGCTTCCTTTCTTTTAGCAGATGATAACTATATAACTACATGAGGGTATCTCACTTAGGTAAGAAAATTCCTCCTTGAATCATATGTGACCTTCCAAAAGGCTATAACCACTTCTTGTCCAATTGAATTGACAAGGGTGGAAGTGAATGTGATAAGTCAAGGTACAGTAAGCACTGTTCGTGCTGTGCAAACAGTACAAATGTAGGTTAAATCATGACCTACAAAAATGACAAAGGCAGGGAAGATTCAGAATCACACACTCAGCAAATTGAGAAGATGCAGGAAAAATACTTTTGCTGTGTGGACATACAAAATTTGCTGAAAACTACAACCTACTTCTAAAGATGACTATAGTGAATTTACTGCTTAAAAAAACAGATTTTACCTTAAGAAATGCTGTAGCTTCTAATGTAAATAAATGAATTAAGCTATTTTCTCAGATATTGCTGTTTTCAGTGCTGCAAAAAACTCAAACCAGTTCCAAATATTCAAAACATTTCTTAGGTTTCTGCTGTACTGGAAGGCTAGGTACAGTTGAAGGATTTTATTTGCCATGCACACAGCAGTTCCTCTATTATTTAAATCTACCTGCATAACTCTTTAGAAATTTCTCTTTTGCATGCTCTGTGTTCTGAGCCAACTACCTGATAAACAAAAATCCCATGAAAATGTATCTGTAGATTGATATTTTGTAGATTAGGAATGTTACTATAAAATGAAAAATAAAAATACTGTATATAATTTTTTTTCCACATAAATAATTTTCTGATGACTGTGTTTCATTTACATCCGAAGTAAAAATATAAAAACTCTTGAAGACACAGGATTTCCATCTTCTGTGCAGCTCTAGGAGCAAGTATGTGTCTATGTTAAAGAGCTAAGTCACCTTGAAAAAAAAACTTAAAGGCATTAGAAAAATGAAGAGTTCTGTGTATAGAATATTCCACTTGCTATAGAATATGGTATCTCCATGTGTTGCTAAGTGATGAGACTGAGCAGAAGAAAGCTTCTTCCTTAGCTCCCACCTTATTTTTGCAGAAAGAATTCTGCTATGTCTCCACTACTGGTCTGGGAAAACTATTAGCATTAATAGGTAATACCTGATAACATGATAGGATTTATCAAGCTATTGCATAGTATCAGTCAGTGACAGTGTTCTGAAAGCAGGTGGTACCACATCCCAAGCATGGATCATCAGTATTTTACCATTATTTAATGACCATAGAAAAAGGGGAAATCACTTTAGAAAAAAACCCCAAGTTTAATATGAAAGAGGGCTTTTCAGGGGAACGGCTGTAAGGAGAAGTGCACCAGTGTGCTTTGTTTTCCTAAGAATGAGCCCACTTTCTACGTTTCAGAAGGAATATGGAGAAGACATTCATGCATGATAGAGAAAAAGACCCCAAAACTGTTTGTGCCTAATGTAATGGAAAATTTGAGAATTATTCATGCATGTGAGTATGTATGCAAATCTGACCCTGGTGATACTACCAAGGTCAGTGCATGATGATCTGCTGAGTAAGTGTTAATCATTCAGCTTGAAATGTGACTTTACCAGAAAAGCAATTTTGTAAAAAATCTCATGCCATTCCCTAGTAGTTTTCCTCCTGTGATCTCCGTGCCATGTTTGCTCATTTGTCAAGTTTACATTCAGGGCTTTTCCAGCTAAAATATCTCCTTGCCAATCAAATTGTATTTCTGCCTTGTGCAATGTTAATGCATCTGAGGGAACAACTTAAAATTACTCGAGCTCTATCTAATAGGGGAGTGACATTCTCTGTAGGACATTAACAGCTAAATCAAAGCATGGCACAGTAGTTGAATTTGAAGTACTATTTAAATTTCAAAACCAAGCTCTATACTGAAAATGGGCCATAGAAGGCCAAAATAAAACTGAATGAGAATGATCATAAACTTCTTGGTACATACAATCTGAGGTTTTACAGAAAGGAAGAGCTCATACAAGAGGATCTGGAGAAAGTAAATAAAGCAGAAGATAGTATGGTAACAAAAAAAATTGTAAGAATTTTTCCTTAACAACAGAAGAAATGAAGAATTGTTTGTTTCTTTAAGAGCCCTAGAAACTTCATGACACTACAAGGCACATAAGCCTTAAAAGCCTTTATTTAGACCCACTGCAACTGTGTTGGCAAAACCAGTGGGGTATGATTAAATTAACTTTTCTCTACTGTCTGATTAGAGCAGGTGCACCTACAAGCTCATGATTTAATTGTCATTGCTGTTTCCTTGGCCCACTTCAAAATCATCTTCTGGGAAGAATTACAGAGACAATAAAAAAGGGCAGGTGATATTTGTTAAATATCACCTTTTTTCATCCAATAAATGCTTTTCCACCAGTCAAAGATTTATGTTAATTTCAAATCTGAGGTCCTAAGAATATGCTAATTTATTCCTGATAAACCTCTTCAGTGATTCTCATGAAGCAGGTGATGAAAATGGAATTTCTTACTCAACATGAAGTGACAAAATTGCAATGTTCTGAACTGACTCTGTAGGCTGTAATGTCTGGAAGAACTATACGATAGTTTTAAAATGGAGATAGACATTTGGGATACTCCAGTTCTAGATTTTTTACCAGAAATGTTTACAGCTTTTCTATTTATTAACAACCAGAAAGGATACTAATTATTGATTTATTAAAGACAAAGACTAGAAATTTGGAATAATTGTGGACTTTAAGGATATGTTCACCATACTTAATATAACATATTAAGCACCAGATATCTGAGCAGTCATCAAAAGTAACCTCAAACACAAAAATCCAAACAGTTGCAAAAATCCAAACAGTTTTTAATTTTTTTTTTTTTTGCTATTTACATTATGTGGACTTGAAGAAACTGTGTGAGATTAAAAGGATTCTGAGCTGAACAATGAACAGCAGCAGGAATAGAATCAGAAGCTCTGATTCTTTAACCCAAGCAATTGCTTCTTTATCTGATTTGATTTTCAGCTACCACCTTCTCCTTTTGCTGTGGTCTAGCATGATAACAGATGTAAGCTGAGTGTTGGAGGTAAAATTTATACAATGCATGAAAGGAAAAGGTTGAAAATGTTTGTGTAACAACATTTCCTTTCTGTGCAGCTGCCAACACTCTCCGTGAAAGAAGCACATTCTCCAGTGTACAGTCTACAGCCATCACCTGTGCAAAGGATGCATTTAGGGAACAGGAAACAACATGACATAATTAGAATACAGGTCATACAGCCACTCTACAAGGCACATTACATTTTGTTGTTCATATTGCCCTGAAAAAAGATTAAATTAAAATTAATAGAATAACTTAAGAAAATATTAATTTGTCTGGCTAAATTCCATAAGTAGCAGACAAAGCTGATTTTAACTATTAGACTTAGACTAGTACTTTTGGCTGTAAAACTAATACCTGCACAGTATTTCAACATAAAACATGCAGAGACTTGAAGTCAAAATGTATTTGAACTATTTGGCAAGATAAGCTATAATAAAAATCAGTGATGTGAGCAAAATAGTTCTTCCCAAGAAATCATTACATTGTTTTTACTGTAAAACATGGATGGTATTAAAGAATAAAACAACTTTAAAGTCAGGTGGTACAGATGAATAATGTAACAGTTCTAAAAGATGAATGCTTAAAATAGTAAAAAAAAGGAATGGAAAACATTTTTAAGCCTCTTCGCTGTATGAAGGTTTCCAATAGAAAAAATTATCAAAATTAATTTCTGGAAATAGTTTTTTCTAACCATTTGTAAAAGATTATTTTTAAAAGAATTGGTTTTGATCACATTAAAAAAAAAAGAAATTAAGAAGTGATGGACTTTTTGGTTTGGGAAAACTGGAAAAATGCAATAAATTACTCTTCTAGAGAGCATGATGGAAGGGGATCATACACAGGGAGAGATCAGAAAGGTTCTTGCCTCTCTGAAGCACAAACCTAGACTCATTCTGCCAGACAATTTCCCCTGTACAAGAGAGCATCAAAAAGTAAATGCTTTTTTAATGTGGAGCTCTGTTTTCAATTATATAGGAAAAGTGCATTTCCAAAGCCCATTTATCTTGAATATGACATTGTCACCCTGTGCTGTTGGTTGCAGGGATGCAAGGAAAATATTGATTAGAAACCAATGTAAAGTTTGTTTTCCTTGGTTTAAGAAGTTTAGATAAATAAAGTGAAGTGCAGAGGGAGAAAAATACTTGTATGACTATGCTCCATGAAACTGAATAAGTGAAACTTTATCAAAGCAAACTCATTTAATTAACTCCTCGCCTGGTTTTTAGTTAATCTGTGCAAAATCAAAACCTTTTTAAGTAAGATCAGAGTATAGATTATGCATGAGTTGGAGCTGACCCAGAAATCTTAATAGAGCTATTTCGTCCCTGCTGGAATGGGCTCACAGCATCGTAACTGTCCTTAAAAATGCAAAGGAGAAAGGACATACAGACACTTCATCCATTTCCATATATACATACATTCCATTTCACTCAAGATAATGGAAGTCTTAACAATGTGATGGTGGTGTTTACTCTATCCATAGGTGATTCACGTGCTCAGGAGTGTGATTATCTAGACACTTAATGGTAGTCCAGTTTGTGAACAAGTAGTCCAGATATTTCAGCTAATAAAATTGCATCTTTGAGATGACAGCCCTGATGTATTTCACATGGACACACATGGACACTATTTACACTATGAGTTGTTTTTAACAGAAAACTAGAAAGAGTAGATAGAAGTATCTACTAAGTGTGAGCTTCTTAGTCACAAATGAAATGTCTCCTTATGTTCCCCTAGGGACACTCTAAAAGGAGTTTTATGAAACTGTCCTCCTCCAGGGAAGATATTTCTGGCCAGAAGTAGCAGTGCTCCTGTAGTCCACCAGTCCAAGAACTATTATGAACAGAGAGCAGGGAAGAAAGAAGATGAGCAAATTAAGGATATCATGGTTTAGATAGCAGCATGGAGAGCAAGACGTGCAGACATTATCAGAGGGTGAAAAAACTCTGGTCTAATTCTTCCTGCCATGCTTAATTATTTATATGAAATGAAATATCCTTATTAAGGACATATTTCTAGTTCAGAATATCCTACAATAAATTTGATTGGAGTCCTAATGTGGGTGAAATCCTTCCCAGAAAAGGACTGAATTCAATGGGAACCTCCCACATCCCACATTAATTCTCTATTTGTGAGACTGTGGAAAAAAAAAGGAGATGATATGTAGTCATGGGGTATTTGTGAATATTCTGGTTTTTTCCCTCTTATCTAAAACCATCAGTCCAATTCAGGTAGTTTACCCACATTGCACTATTTTTCCAGGTGAAACAGGAATAACTTTCCCAGATTTGCTAGGATGGTTCTCCTAGGAAAGAATATATTTCTGAGATACTGCTCTTGCCTTGGAAAAATTGGTGCTTGAACCTGGTTTTCTCAGAAATTAGAGGATCTAATAATTACTCTGAATAGGTTGTTTTATTAAAACAACTAACCAACCAAACAAACAAACCAACAACAACCCCCCAAAACTCTCTTGCATAATTACATTGAAGTTATATTACAAGTCACAAACTTTATGTGCCGGAAACACATTTCAAGCCTCACAAGAAAATATACTCCATCCAATCCAGCCCTTTTCCTTAACTTGGCCACTATCATAAATGAAAACAGGCAAGGAAAGGCCAAACCAAGTATACCACTCAGCTAGTGATCTGACTGGCATGCAGTACCCTCATCCCTGGTGTCACTTGATGCCATTGTCCAGGTTCCTGCACACCTGGCCATCACATGTAACACACTGGACATCAGCTCTGACAGCAGAGCAGAAACACCAGCCAAAATAGGAATCACACAGACCACTGTTATAGGGGAAACTCTGCAAAGTTTGATACTTAGGCAGAGTTGTAAAAGAGTGATGATTGGTCCTTCTCCTTCCCAGCTTCTTGTCGTCTTTGCCTGCATGTAACACCAGGCTCATCCTGGTACCACGGCTCAGTGGTAAATGGTAACAATCCCTGCAGGGCCTAGAGGTTGGTCTGTAGCAGCCTGAACTGTTACAAGTAAAGTCCAGGGTAAAGAAGCAGAAAGGGCCTTTGCATGGCATCCACAGATGTTTAATTCAGCCGTGCGGTGAGATGTTCAGAGTTCCCCCAGAACACACATCTCCCGGCTCTCCCCCTGTCCAGAGGGGTCGAGGATGGGGGGGGTGAACCTGATCTCGGGGCAGTACAGAGATGAGGGCCAATCAGGGAATAGGAAGATAGTGGCTCAGGGACATAGGAACAGACATAGGAATAGGGGAAGGAGCCAATAGGGTTTTAACAGCTTTGAGGGAAGCTTCTTGTGTCTCCTTAACTTAGGGGATTCCCCGCAGAGTCCTCACACTGTTCCTCCAGCTGGGTGACATGCTGGAGGTCTCCTGGGCTCATTAGATTCTGTGAAGGCAGTGGGGTGGAAGAAATTCCCAGAATTCCCAGTGTATCCAGAAATTCCCCAGAATATCCAGTGGATAAGCAGTAGAGAGCATGGCCTTACTGTGGCTGGAGCGTTGTCTGACAAATTATTGTCTCCTTGGCTCTATCACTATGCAATATTACTGATGGATTCAACACAGCCATGGCTTTACATGGTACCAATGCAGCAGGAGAGCTGGATACAACTCTTTCCCTTCCAGCCACAAGAACTGTCCAGCATGACACAATTCACGTCACATAACCAAATGAACCATAGAATCGCAGAATCTCCTCAGATGGGAGGAGCACACAAGGGCCATCGAGGTCCATCTCCTGGTCCTGCACAGGACATTGCCAAGAGTCACACCATGTGCCTGAGAGTGTTGTTCAAATATTGAACTCTGCCAGGTTGGTGCTGTGACCACTTCCCTGGGGAGCTGTTCCAGTGCCCAACCACCCTCTGAGTGAAGAACCTTTCCCCAATATCCAACCTAAACTTCCTTTGACACAGATTCAGGCCATTCCCTCAGGTCCTGTCACTGGGCACCACAGAGAAGAGATCAGTGCCTGCCCCTCCTGTTCCCCTCACAAGGAAGCTGCAGACTGCAATGACATCTCCCCTCAGTTTCCTCTTCTCCAGGCTGAACACACCAAGTGACCTCAGACACTCCTTGTACGGCTTCTCCTCTAGGTCCTCACCTAGTGGCTTCTTCGCAGCTCTCTTACAAATGCTTTCTAATAGTTTTATATCTTTCCTGTATTGTGGCATGAAAGACACCAAAGCTCATCAGAGCTCTCAAATCTGCAATGTGGTTGGAAACCCTAACCTATCATAGCAGCATCTGGTTCCCATCTTATTGACTCAAATAAATGCTCAGCCTAAATGTAAATCTACAAAGCTCAAGGAGATTTAGACACTGTTTATGCAAAAGCTGTGCAGAGAACAGCACTGTTCTTTCATTTTGTCTTTTATAATCCTTAAATCTAATCAGATTATAATGCAGACTCAGCCTTTCTCGGTCGTTTATTTTTAATGTAAAAATTTGTAGCTACTCTGTACAGTGCAAAGTAGTACCTGAAATTGTAAATTTATTTTGTTTTCATGCTTCTTACAAATTAAATTTGAGAAACAAACAAAGTCCTTAAAAATCCAGCCTGCAATACCTTGTGTGCATATTTTAGTAAGAAATTAATTTATCACTGAAATGATACCACAGAATAAATAGCATTAAAACCACACACACTATAAAAAGTGCATTTCAGATCTCTTCTGCCTTCAGGTTTTCCTAACAGAAAATGCATTTCCTATGTCTTGCATTTGTATGGACCAGCTGAGATATCCTGGACTAGCAAACATTCTACCTCCTGGAAACAATACCCAGATTCACCATTGATGGGAAGTTGGCTTCCTTTTTACTTTTGTCCCTAAAAATTCAATCCTGACTCTTGGTTGAGCACTCTACAACTCTTCCCACAGAGTCCTTATGAAATCATGAACTCTAGGAAGGATAGTGAAAAAGGATTGGTAAATGTACAGGTGCGCTCAGAAAACTTTGGAGAGATTTTTCTGAGTGAGAGAAAGACTCTGTGTGCTGTGTCTGGGCAGCAAAAATCTGTAATTGTGATAAAAAGACTGAAATAAAATTCCATGCATTTTAGAGGAACAATATTGATGAGAGAGTAAAGGAGGGGACAATTGGTATATATGGAACATAAGTAAATACGAATACTAAAATATCTCACATGCAGGAGATCTTTCATTTTTTCTCACATCTGATGAACCATTGCTTTACCACAGATTAATTTTTTCTAACTGCATTTTCTTTCCTCCACCGTTCCTTGACTATAAAGGTTAGAGTAAAGGTCAAGGTATTAATGAGACAGCATGTATGCAAAGGAGAGTCAGAAATCCTGAAAACATTGTAAAACTCTAAGTCTGAGTGGATCAAAGCCAGTATACCTGCAACCTCTTCCTTTATTTTATTCAAATAAATTCAGATCAATGCAAATCGATGAATTTTTAATATGCACCCCTTTGCTCAGTAGTGTAACAGATGTGTAAATCATGGAGCGCAGAAATTTCTCACAAGTTACTACTTCTTACAAGTGTTGAAAGAATCTAAAATGGTTTTGCTTGTTAAAGAACAGTTCAATAATAAGAAACTTTCAGGTAAGTGGAAAATGTTCTCTCAGTGGAGACTTTTCTTCTACTCATCTCCATATCTCTGCTTTTCCCCTTACGCCTTTGCTGTTTCAAATCCCTCTTTAATATATATTTTTCCACCTCACTTTCTAGAGATTATCCACTATAAATTGAATATCTACCATGCACCCTATATTTTGACACCTTGTTGAGCAGCCTTTTGTCGTTCCACAGGAAATGTGTGTGCTTGTATTATATCACCTAATATAAATCAAGCCTCTCTCCTGAGGAACGGTATGTTTTTGATACATAGTCAACACTCAAGAAATAACACATTTTTCCTTTCCATCTTTTAAAGTTTGCCAGTAGCAATTTGCAGACAAGTCCCTCAAGAAACCTTAAAGTGCCATAACAAATAAAAGTCCCGTTTAAACAATGCATTTGAACTACGTTCCTTTACAGGTCTTTAAGATAACAAACAATATATTTCAGGAGGGTTTGGATTGTAATCCGTATAGATATAAAACCAGGACAATTTCAGCTTATGGTTTCCTTGGCAAAGAAGGCTGTTTATTTTCACAAATTGTTGCAGGCACATTTCCATATTTCACAGGAGAGGAAAAGGACAGATCTACCATTGCAGCGGAGCTTTCAGAAGAGGAAATTAATCTTTTAAATGTGTTACTATTACAGTCGGATAAGCAATTTCTTTATTGAGACAAGTATTTTCCTTATATTTTATGCCTCAAACTCTCTTGGAAATTATGTGATTTCCCTTAATGTATTTATGTGTAAATGTCCAGATGAATTGCCATCCAGTGTTATTCATTATTTGTGGTATATGCTTTGGTCATTTTGCCTCAAGAAACTCACTTAAAAGCCAATATCTTTTAGCATTTAGAATGTCTTTTTTGGTTATAGGCATGGGAAAAGAAGAAAAAAAATCATGTGAGAGAGCCAAGGAAAACACACTTTTTGATTTTTCCTTGTGAAAAGTGGGCTGATGGCATTTTCTTTTTCCTTAAACCAGGTCGTTTCAAGGAAGGATTTTAGAGCACAGATGCATAAACAAGTGAGTCAGCACCATGTAGGCCAACCTCAGGCAGAGGGAAGGAGGAGTGGAGAGAGAGGACCAGCCAACTTCCAGTGGGGAAAAAAACAGAGATGAGGATTGATACACTGGTGAAAGAAGTCACACCACACCCTATAATGTGGAACCACTGCATTCATTAAAGTTCCTGTTTCTCCCTCTAGGATTCAATACCAAACAATAGCCTTGATTGTCTGGCCACTTGATTACAGACTTTTGTTTAAGAAAGGAGAAGGTAGGATCTGCTCTGTGCTCTGCCCTTTCCTATAACTTATGTAAAAAATTTAAATTTCCAGACAGCACCTAAGAAAGCAGGTCTAATTCATTTGTCTTCTACTTACCATTATTCATGAAACAGAGTTGTTTTTTCTTTTCTTTAGGAGATTAACTTCTCTGGTCTTCAGAGAATGCAGCCTTCTTGTTACTCTTAGGCTATAGATATTCTAAAGAAAGGACATTACGAGTGTGATAATGATGATGTGTGCAAAAATGCCCTGATCTGATATTAATATTTTAATATTTTAAAAAATGGCATTCAGACCACTTCTCAAATAGCAATAAACAATGTAATAATTAATCCTCAAATGCATTTTCCACCTAAGTGATTACATTTTTTTCCTAGTGTTACAATTCAGAAACCTTGATGACAGTTGCTAATAAATAAGGACCAAAAATTATTACAAACACTTTTTTTTTTACCATTTTGAGTATAGACTGATTCATTTCTTGAAGAACATCTCTGAGACCTGTAAATTTCAAGGCGCTGTTTTGTATGTCTTTCACACCAAGTACCACAGCATATATCCTAAATAGTGTCTGCTGAGTATATGAACAGCAAACCCCAGGTCTTTCTACACCACCTAAATGCTCCTGAGCTTCTCCCCCCAATACTTTCTCCCAGTTATTGTGTATGCTGATGCTACCTAACCTAACTAAGTTTTGTTGTCTTCAATAACTATCTTATTTTTCTCTCAGAATATACAACACATATTTTCCTAGATATACAAATCTAGCAAAAACACTGGAGGTAAATATACAAGCAATTTTGATATGAAAAACAAGGATTGTTTTCTTTTGGCTAACACATTTCCCTGTTACTCAGTCAGTGCTGTTTGTGTATATCGAAGACAAATCAGTTGTTTTTCACAAGAAGCACCTCCTTGCACTCAAGGGATTTCAGTCAATTTTAAATTTCTTTCAGTCAATCAACAAAAACAGTGCATGAAAATGTTCAGATGACTACTGTGGATTAGCATTCCTAGTTCCTAAAGTTTATACAATGCATTCAAAGTACTAAAACTAAAAACACCTGCCTTCTATCTCCATATCAGTTAACTGTCCTTTGCCATTAGGTTCCAGAAGGCTGTTTGTGGGAGGGTCATGAGAAAGAGAGACTTGGTGCAGATCTGTATTTATTGGAGGGTGTGAATAGAGCAGAAGACCTCCCTGCATCTTAAAAATAACATTGACAAATGTATTAATGCATCAATATCAAGTGAAGCAGTTTAAAATATATTATAGCCCCCTTGGAGCACATTCACTAAGACGGAAAACAGGAATGTATAGTGGAATATGCCAAAGATTTGTGGCAGGATGTAAAGAATTTGCATGCCTCTGAGAAGAGTCCCAGGAAAAAGTATAGGAAATGGAATATATACTTTGTACAATTTATCTTTCTTTCAAAATGAGGTGCTGTGCTAAGAATTCCAGCTATCACTTTATTTAATGACTGTATGTATAAAATTTATCATATTCACATATTCAACAAAGAATTGGACTGGAAAACCCCCAATAAGTTAAAGGCAACAATAATTGAAATAAAGGTGATCTCAAAGGCTTAGAAGCAGCCAGACCTCCCTGAAAAAAAAAAAAAAAGACAAAGATAAAAAATTCTGACCACTCCAGAGAAGCCTTGCATGCCTGCTGACTAATTAAAAGGTTTTTCTCTGAGTCAGATGCATCTACTTGCAAAATAAGAATCAGGCTACCCAACAGCTACTGAAAGACACACAGAGCAGAAAAAGGAATGGTCAGTTTGAAGGTCACCAACCAGGTGCAGCTATGAGGTTTAAATGTCCTCAGGTCTCCCCTCTGTAGGTCCAGCAGCCAGGGGTCAGTTCCTGCCATACTTACATCCTGCACATCCATTTAAAGAAACATCAATGAAACATAATCTAACCTAGCTTTGGGAAGCCTGAGCAATTTGGACACCATGCTCTCCAGTGGGAAGAAACGGATGCTGTGTTCCTTTTGAGAATACTGTTTTAATCATATCATCTAAGATGATAAGATTTGGAGTAGTTCAACTAGAAGAAATTTGAACTAAACAGTACCAGTCATCACTTATGCTGTATGTTCTGAAGAGCTTTTATTTCTGGCGATTTAACTTGTTGAATCTGGTGCAAAAACCAAATGCCACTTCTCATTTTACAAGCCTACAACAAATGAAGATTATGTTAAGGCCATCTGTTTATTTCAGAGAAAACTTAATGATGCAAGTAAAATTTAAATAACAAAATCTTTTCTAGGTGCCAATATAAAAAATAATAAATTAATTTTGTGTGCCTGGTCTCATAAAAATATTGTATATATGCGAAAAATTTTCACAGGAGATCATCTTGACAAAATAAATGATTCATTGATAACTTCTCAAAGAAAACCATGTTTGAGCATCCCATTAGTTTCCTAGTTCTTCTATTACAGATTAGGAAGATGGAGAATTTTGCATAGACAATGACACATCAATCTTGCTACCAAATAGAAAGAGACAATAAATTTGACTAAATAGAAAACAGGGCTGTGTGATTCTCATAAATCATAACAGTAATGAATTAAGTCTGTCCTGGAAATTCTTAGTTAAGAACCTGGCTCTTCTTCGAAGTGGAAAGCAAGCTCAGAGGTATATATAGACATTTACACCTGCGTTAATGATCTCTTGTCAATGTAGACAAGAGGTAGTTGTAGAGCACAGTCCATCCTTTTAATAATTTCCTTTCAGCTGGAAATGCTGTCCTTAATAAACTGTCCTTAGAAGTACTGGTTTGTCTTTCTGTGGACAGTAGAGTGCTCATGGGATGCTAGCCGCAATACAAATGTTGCCTGAAAAAGGTCCCTAATTCTTAATGTTTTGCCATGGTTTTTGTTTGTTTGGTTGTGTTTGGTTTTGTTTCATTTTGTTGGGTGTTTTTTTCTCAGAGTTTTAACTCTTAGTATATCTTCTGTCCTGAAGATATTTACCAATAGCAGTTAGGAACATAGGATCCAAGACCAAAGCCAGCACACACAGTATGCTGCTAGTCAGCTAGCAATCTTTTTATACATTTCTCTTTTTATTCATTTCAAGTTTCTGCCTTGCCACTAGGACTTTTGTCACATCATTCTTTTCTCATGAAGAACAAGTGGAATAGCATCACCTTCTGGTGGCTGTGAGCATCTTGTAAGGAACTGCAGGTCATTCCATTACTTCCTAGACTTGCTTGTGACATTTTTTCAGTCTCATACATGTCACCATCTCCCTGATTCCTGGATATCTCCTTTTTATCTTTTATTGTGATATTTTCTGATGTTTATTTCTTTTATGCTACAGCATGACTGAAGGTCAAAATTTAATTCTGTCTCCAAGAATTGGCATTTTGGATCTTCTTGTTCTTCTGCAAATCTTCAGAGAAGCTTCTTCACCCCATCTCTAGTCTTCTGACTCTTCCCTTCCCTTCCCTTCCCTTCCCTTCCCTTCCCTTCCCTTCCCTTCCCTTCCCTTCCCTTCCCTTCCCTTCCCTTCCCTTCCTTCCCTTCCCTTCCCTTCCCTTCCCTTCCCTTCCCTTCCCTTCCCTTCCCTTCCCTTCCCTTCCCTTCCCTTCCCTTCCCTTCCCTTCCCTTCCCTTCCTTCCCTTCCCTTCCCTTCCCTTCCCTTCCCTTCCCTTCCCTTCCCAGAACTTAAAAAAAGTTACTTGAGTATTCCAGAAAGAGTTGAAAATTACTAAGGAAAAACAATCTAAAATGTGGTGGGCTTACATTATTGTTTTAGGCCAGTCTTGTGAATTTTTAATCAGCTTACTCACAATTCTTGAATACTTACAGATGGGAATACCTTCTGTTTCAGGGAAATGCAGAGGGGCTTGGACTTCCTTAGTCAAGCTTGATGGCATAATGAACATGAGTAAGCAACACAAAATGTCTATATCCTCCAATTTATGCATAAAAAATCAGATGATATTTAACTACTTTCTACAGAAAATAATAGCAATAAATGGAAGAATCTGGAAAAATGCAAGACATGTATAGAAGAAAATAGATGAGTTTCTTTTTTGTCTTTTGTCCACACTATGACTTTTCAGGCTTGTTGCTTATATAGCTTTAATGTGACATCAATGTAATGTTTTGCATATTAAATAGATGAAACACTGCTCTACATTTCCATAGATTTAGAGTTGGAATTCAGCTGGCATACATGACTCTGTATATTTGACTCTGTCATTAAGTTTAATCAAGAAAAGGCTGCCCCACTTTCAAAAATTCTAAACATATTTCTGTTTAGGTGAAAACCTGCTGTATATTTGTGGAGTGAATTGCTAAGCTGAAATTAAGCAGGCCCATTACTTGTGTGATAAAAAGATTGAAGTAAAGTTCTTTAAGTCAAATCCGCTTGCCATTATCTGAGTATCTTTAGCATTAAATTGTGTAGTTCTAACAGAAGTACTGTTTTAATGCACTCATCTGAGAATGATATTTCAATATGAAAACAAGAGAGGCTGACAGGCTAATTACTTAATTAGAATGATTTTGTAAACAAAATTTATGTATTTTTTCCTAATTTCTGAACTGCTTACTCTCTCCCCGTATATCTATATCACATTTTGTGGGTATCCCAGCTTGAAACGTATTTCAGTTTGTAGCTTCTCCAGGATAGCAGAGCATGTTTTATTTGATATAAGACTCAACAGCTTTTCCTAGTTTATATTATCCAGTTAGCTCAAAGTTGTGAAGATGAACTGTGATGATCCTAAATGAAAATTTTAAACACATAGCGACATTACCATCCTTCAGCACTTACTCACTACATTCAGTGGTTCTTTTGTGTGAAGAATATCAAATTGTTCAAATCCAGACATGGCATACACTTCTCAGTGAGTACAATATCTCAGAGTTTTCTGAGAAATATCCAAATACCCTGCAGTCCTAGAAAAGCACTGCTTTGTGCAGAAACAATAGCTTGTGAAATGTGATTAAATGTGATAATGCCTTATGGCAGACATTACATGCTTTTGCTATAATCTCCCAGAAACAAAGAAAATAATCTCTGTCACGGATGTCCATCCAAAAGCTCATCTATTACTTTTATTTTTGTTATGTAGTCTTTTATATCCCACAAACATATTTTTTAGGAAGAGGCTCTACATTTTGAATGAATATTTCTTTATGTCCTTGGGGCCCTGCTTTGCTCCTTTATTGTCACTTTGCTTTGCAGATATTAACCTCCCACATATAGACTAAAACAACCAGGGACACATTTATCATTCCATATCTAATGTAAAACCTTATGTGTCAAACTGGGACACAACAGTAAAAATAAACATTTTACATATGCTTGAAGTAAATAAATGTGTCCCTTGTCACAACTTACAATGTTTTTATCATTCTTGTAAACACTCACCAGAGCAAATATGAACATGATAGGGCTGTGATATAGCAATTACTGCTCTATAAACTCAGTAGACATTAATTTTGTAGTAAAATAGTGGGAAAATAGTTTAATTAAGCAGAAATTCTTCACCTGCACTGGTTGAGTTACATCAAGAAGCTGTAAATGCACAAGTTTCAAGTTGCAAGCAGCACTCAGGTAGAGAATGCTTGGAGTGTGGCATACACTTTTCCCCTAAAAGGGCTGACAAAAGAGTAGTGATGAGAGGGAATTATGTCAAGGCAACAACAATCTCCTTCCTACATCTGAAAACATGAAGAAATGTGACTGAACCCATTAAAGACCACCAAAAAGAACTGTTAGGAGGGAACATGCTCAGATAACTCTACCAAACCAAAATTTTCACAAAAACTATTCCTTCATATCCATATGGGAAACAAAAGCACACTATAAAAATCCCTAGAAAATAATTTAAGGCAGTCCTTCTTAAGGAATGCAACTCTGCCTCCCCAAATGAGCATTAGACTTCATTCTCACACGGGGAGGATAAGGGTGCTGAGAAGTTACAAATAGCAGATCTGCTCATTTCTGGCCTTGGAACATATCGTGAACAAATCATGCCTGTTGCCTTCTTTTTCTCTTGGGAATGTTCACAAAACCTTTCTGGTGCTGAAACTTGAGCAATACCACTGCAAGATTACACATAAATCTTAATCCATCTAATAATATTGGATTGAGTTTTCTCCTTTGATCTTTCTCCAATGTTATGCTCTCCCAGGAGGAGTTTGCAAAGGCTTTGTTCTTTCTCAGAAACTAAGCATCCTTTGCATATCTAAACTATGTCATTTATTTCTTCTGGGGAGATTGTGCAGAGTTGATTATACAGATAAATAATTAAGTAGATTTAAGTGAAAAGCTCAAATAACTTGAGGAGAAATGTCACCTATGGGCAAGCTGACTTCTATAGATTTTTAGTTTATAGTGAAAAAAAAAGAGTAATGTAAAAGGTATATGTTCTCCTCTCAAGGGCAACAGGGGAGTCTTTCTTTCTGTCCAATTGCAGTAGAAAATTACTGTCTTCCTGCTATAATACTGATTCATCTGAAAATAAAGATGGAATAGAAAGAAAAAAAATGCATTCTTCTCATAGAACTAATGAACTTTTCCATTTGTTCTACCCAGAGAAATAGGAGTGCATATTGTACTGCCAGAATTTTTTTAAATGCCTGCAACAAAAATGGTCAGTGATTATAAAGAATACACTAGAAGAAAATGAAATATTGATTAAAAAGCACAATACAGATTTCTGCAAGATTGAGGAATGCAATTTGCATGTAATGCAACTTTTGTGTGATCATTTAGATTTGCTTTCAATCTGAAACTGCAGACTCTAACATTTGAGTTTAAGATTTAGGCAGTTACTTTGGAAGATAGACGTTCACCCTCAGCCTCAGAGGTATCAAACACAGAGGTCTACCCAGCAGCCAGGCTTCCCTAGACATTAAATTATTGCCATGGTGGAAGGAGTCTGTGTGGATGGAAGAAGGGAACAAGGTCCTGTCAAAAGCAGGCAATCTGTCAAGTCAGGACTAATAGGTCAGGAGGATAGCAAGCACAGAGGGTTAGGCTGCAGCAGCCCAATGGTGAGGAAGTTCAGCTAGGAGTGAGGAGATCGGGGCTCTTCCTGCAGCATTGCTGTTTATCTCCGAAGGTCTTGCTTGGGCCTTCATTTCACTGATGAAAGAAAACAAGAAATAAAATAATATATCTTTCTTGTAAGAATGGATTGCTTCCTCAATGGAATGAAACCACTTGTTGACAAACAGAAGCTAGGTGGTATAATATATGCGGTTTTACTGTGTGAACTATCTCATGAAATTTTTATAGAATCATATTGCCACTGACAGTAATATTGACATGCATGCTGAAAAACAGTTACTTGGTGGAAACAAGGCATAATGAATAATGATAAATATCTATCCTAAAGGCAGATAATACATGTCAGGTACTATGTGGGTCACCTTTCTGTTTGGACTTACTTAATATCTCACTGAACGTATTGAGAAATGACATAAATAACATGGAAGGCAAATCTGCAGATGATAGCACACACTTTTTTAATGAGAAATAAGCATCAGTTCTGTGAAGGTCATGGCATGGTGAAATTCATTGTGAGGACAATGCAGGTGAAGTGGGAAGACATAAATGTCAAGAGAGAAACCTGAAAAGTCAGTAATACACAGAAAGATATAAATTCCCAGTTCAGATTTCCTCTAATGAAATATGCTGTGTCTATTCTCTTTCACTAAACTTTACCACATATCAACTTCAAAATTATTCCTCCATCCATTTACCTCTGCCAAATTTTTTGCTGAAGTCATACTATCCTCCTTTCTTGTCTATTCCTGCTTCTTTCCCTTTGGTTTCTTTTCTACCCAAATGCTTTAGATTTCTAATGCCAGAGCTTTCATATGGGCAAAGAAATTATTCTCACACACCATTTCAGTGGCCAGCATCTTCTATAATGCAGAACTGTGCAGTGCTTCCTCTTCCCACTATCTCCTTTGTTTCATTTGTTAGGCTATGTTAGTCTGAAATGGAGGGAGAATAAAAGCATCTGGACAGAACGAGCTCCCTCCCTCCAGGGGAAGATATTAAATCATCGAATGGCCCTAACTGCAGCTTGGAGGTTTTAGATGAGGCAGTCCCATCTCTTCCTTTGGCATCTCTGACATGTTCAGTGTCTTGATTCTTATGTAAGATTGAAGACATCTGCTCCTCTCATTCTCCTGTCCTTGCATAATGATGCTGTATCTGCAATCAGGCTATTTATTTCATTCAGGCAGTCACTTTTCAAAGTGATTAGCAGTGATAAATGGGGATTTTTCATTTAGTGTTAAAAAGTACTGAGAGCTTATGCCTTCTTTGCTTAATCCTAGAAAAACAAAGGCTAGATCAGGTTTTGGCTTTGTTCCAAATGTTATTCATCAGGAAAAGCTGTTTTTATGACAGCAGTCATAAGATAAAATCAAGTGATTTCACAAAATAAACATGAAATAAAAATACATTATGTTAAATAGCCTGAGCTAAGTTAAATTCCTTACAATGTGTATATTACTATATGATTTGTTTTTCTTTCACAAGCATACATGTGGATCTGTGATCAGTGACAAATATACATTTTAGATTTGATAATTTCCTCTGTTTGTAGGCAAATTTCTGATATTTTCTGACCTATAATTTGCTCTTATTTGAAATTATTTCATATTTGCTGTCTTAAAGTTTTTTACAGATTGGAGGTACTATATTCTGATACACAAAAATGAAAGTCATAGCAGTGCCATTATTTTCAAATCAGTACCACAATATGCATTTCAACATGTTATTTCATATTTAAAGGGCTGCACTGAAGATATGATAACAGGAAGGGCAGTAGGAACATAGAAAAAATTCTAAATCATAACAGCAGGAATCCAGTTAATGTTTATGAAATTGATGAGATAATTATCACCATCCCATACAATTTCCCATTAGGGAATAATTCTGTAGCATGTGTGGTGCCAGGGTTGTGAAGTTACCTGCATAGATAAGGAGTGGCAAAGCTGCAGATGTTAGGAGAGGGTGGGTGTAGAACACTGCACTGCACTACAAGAATTTTACTCATCACTTACTAAAACCAGATCTCAGCAGTGTCATTCTGCTCACTGCCATGGGAGAGCAGAATTAGGGAAAGCAAGATCAAAACTTCAAAGTAAATAGTCATGGCTTATTTTTATTGTAAGTAATTTTGCATGAAGAATTACTTTGACACATTTTCACGGAGGCCAAAAAGAACTATGAAACTATCCAAATCTATCATTTCAGCTGTCATGGGACACTATTCTTATGCCAGTTATCCTATCCTGAGTCCAACAAATAAAGTATGTTTTGCTATGAAGACCAGTGTTATTTGCCCTGTAGAAATAGCAGGGCAGTGTGAGATGTCACCAGAAAAACCAGGCAGTATCATCAGATGTTCAGCAATAGCCAACATTCAATTTAGAAGAGGAAGGCAACACATAGGTAATATTTTCTGATCTAATGCAAGAAAAACCTTCTTCTTCATGACCCTAAATCTGGCCATCAGCACAGCAGTAAATTTGTCAGGCTGTCCACCCAGAGCCATGAAAGACATTTTGCTCTGCCTCATAGCACGGGTAAGTGCCCTTCCAATGTCCTCCTTCTGGCTCCTGCCAGTCCTTAGCACTCTGAAGGACCGCAGGAATTAATGGATTTGGCCCATACAGTGTATCGGAAAGCAATCCTTTTTGATGTTGGCAGCAGAAATGACTGAATCCCTGGAGTATTCAGTGCCTCAGTTCAGTGATGACAGTGTTCTGGGTGATGCAAGGCAAGGAAACAGCTTCCTCTCTTCCTTGGCCTGTGAAGGACACGCAGAGCTCATTTGCCAAGTTGGAATGAATATGCATGTGGAAAAAAAAATATTCTGTTTTCTTTCTTTAATAGTAAATTGCCAACTCCCAATATTTTATTTTCATTTTCCTCACACAGTGGTTGTCATAATGCTGAAATGCTAAAGAATATCTTTACATAGAACTTCACAGAAATAAGAGAGATTAGGTAGAGGTCAGTGACTGAGTAGTTTTGTACCTTGAGAAAAATATGGCAGTAATAATTATGATCAAATCCAAATTGATGATGTGGACTGTTAGCTTTATAACAAGCCATACGGAATGCCAAAATTTTGCACCTGGATCAAAAGTCAGAGAACTCAAACAAATCAAAAACAGTAAAGGAAGAGATATGAGACTCTGTAAAGGGTTTGGAACTGTTTTTTTCCCAAGCCTGATTCAGTTCAAAGGCCTGCCTTGTTCTTGTTCTTGTTCTTGTTCTTGTTCTTGTTCTTGTTCTTGTTCTTGTTCTTGTTCTTGTTCTTGTTCTTGTTCTTGTTCTTTCTTCTTCCTCTTCCTCTTCCTCTTCCTCTTCCTCTTCCTCTTCCTCTTCTTGCTCTTCTTTTTTGTTTTCCATGCCCTCTCAGAAGATCATGTAAGTAATGTCTGATGTGAATTCTCCAGTCTGTACCCAGGATGATGCAAATCTGACAGAATTCCCAGCACATTTCTGTTCAAGTGCAATGTAAGAAGAGCAATCTGTGCTGGAATTCTAGTTCAGCTGATCTCATTTAGGAAAGACTTGTACTTTTCAAGTTCTTCTTCATCTGGCAATTGTGTAGTGTCTCCCTAATGCTGTGAACTTCACCTTGTTCATTGAGAACATTGTTTAATGATTAATGCATTTGTGGTAGAGTTGTGCCCCAAACACATTTCAGCATTTTTGGCATAGGAATTTGAGGGTTGAATGAAGTCCTCAACATCTCACTCCTTTTATTTGGATATGACTATTTTCTGTCATCTCTCCTGCAGCCCCACTTCACATTTTGCATCTCATTTGTGTGAAACGTATCCCCACCAGTATGCCATTATCTCCTTCAGAATTCACCACTTCTAGAGTTTGCATAAGCCCTTCTCAGCTATGATCTAGCACCATAATAATGAAAAACAAACAAACAAACAAACAAACAAGAAGATTCAAAGACAAGCCAAATTTTCCAGAGATTAATATGACCACTGGTAAAGCAACACTATCTTGTATCATGCAGTCTTGTTCTCCTTTTTCTCATTCTTCTTAGTATCCCATGTAACCTTTTGATATGTATTGTTCCCTCTAGTTTGACCCTTCAATCCCAGCCTCTTTTCAGTCATTTTGCCCTAAGCTCCCTGAGTTTTGGCAGGAGCTCTGAGCATTAGGTCAGGCTTCTTAGCAATGACCACAAATTCGGCAGTCTGAGTATTCTTGAGGGAAGATCATTGCTCATCTGTATTTTACTGTTTCCATCCTTAGTATTTGAAAACTAAAGATATTATTATCATTCAATTCCCACATGGGCATAGACAGTGTGATTTCACATGACCCATCAAATATAAGAGAATGTTAAATGTTACCTTTGAACTTTTTCAATAATATTGATTCTTCAGTATCCTTCAGCAGCTGCCTCCATTATCTAACCATTCTTAGGTTTGCAAGAATTTCTTAATATTGAAACTGTCTTTTTTTTTCTCATACAAAGTAAGCCAATTATTTCTTATTCTGCTCTATTTGACAAGAAAGGAAGGTGAGGTATGTCTATCTATATTCACAGTGCACTTACAAAGGCCTTCTTTTCCTACTGCTCTCTTTTTATCTATTCTTCTGCTCTGTGTTACAAAGATTTCTCCTTCCTCTTTCTCTCCCTGAATGTTGATAAAACAAAACATTCAAAGCCAGCATGGCATTCTCTGAACAATTTCTTGAATATCAACTTTCTAATCCCCAATTTTAAAACTACTAGGCAAGCAGAGTTCACTGTGAAAAGCAACAGGAAACCAAGAGGATATTTAGGATCTAACTAAAAAAGTTGGAATCATAGTTTTGAAGTGTAAAACCTTCCTGTTTCTAAAATAGCTTTTCTAGCAAGATGAAAAATGAAACAGTCTTGTATCTGATAAAATTAAATCTTCAGGAATGCAGGATCTTGCTAGGAATTTTCCACAAGAATCACTCAACTCTTTAATATATCTATTCAATTTTGTGGAATGTCTCACGTGCTATTTGCTACTGAATGAGTTTTACATCATGAGGCAATAACATTTATCTCTAAAGTCTTGTGTGACTTTAGTTGTAGAAGGAGGTGCCAGAGTGATACTTGGAAAATTAAATTCAGTTTATCTATAATGGAGCAGCAAAGATAACTTATAGGTACTGCCCCATCACCATGACTCAGCCCTGATCTGTGGGAACAGACAAGCTCTGCTAATTTTCTTGGCCCATACATTTGCTGTCCTCACTGCAATTTGAAAGAAAAGGAAGATGCAGCATGTTACTGCTCCAAGAAATAAGTCAGAACTGAGAGCTACCAAACTCATTACATGTATGGGACAACAAATTGTAAAATAAGAAGAGTTCTCTTCCTCCTAGTGAAATAGTTAAGGCAGATGGACTGCATATGCAAAGATGCATCTCAGAGAAGCTATTTGAATTATTTAGTTCTTTCCTGTTATTCTGACCAGCAAAGTAGCTGGTGGCAGGTCTATGTACTGGACTCCTAGACTACAAATAAAATTCATGGTGGTTTATGGTGTGAACATTATTTTCAGCATTTTTTGAGACCTTGGCTTTTTTCTTTTTCCTTTCTTTTTTTTTTTTTTCCTTCTGGAAACAGTAGAGTAGGAAGCTCACATAATTCACAGATCTTGGCTGCAGCTGCACTCAGGATTCTTCTCATTCTAGAAACATCAAACAAATCTTATCAACCTCCATTTCTCCTCCTCACAAAATACTCTACTGTTTCACTCATCTGCACTTTGTCCTCTCCAAAGAAACTGTGATTGATGTTTTCTATCAGTTTATGCTAAACTACCTCCTAGGGTAATTTATTTTCTTAATAAAAGTTAAGAGCTGGTGGTTTGCTACTGCTTCCTTTGTGCTGCTAATCATCTTGATGAGTAGGCAGTCAAAAACAATTCCTTCCAAAAACAGGGGGAAAATGCAGAAAGCAGATATACAGACCTGCAGATAGGGTGTTGGCAGATAATTTTTCTTCTTATTATGCTTATTATGATTCAAGAGAATTGCATTGAACTAAGAAGGACCCAAAGGCTATGAATGAACTTTATGGTTCACCCAATTTGTGAACTTCTGTCCTAGAAAATATTGAGTATTCCTGCTTAAATACCTCTTAAAAGATTTGATCCACTTGGAAAAAAAATGGAAGAAAAAAATAGTAAGTTGAATTTATAAAGAAGGACTAATGTTCAGTGCAACATCTATTTAACGATTGATATTTGAGAAATACAAACATCTCTGTAGGCATGTTTCTAAGGAGGAGTTCAGTTTTCTCAGTAATTCATGAGGTGGGCCTACTAAAATATGAATTAAATAATGAAAATTAAATGCTGGATGAAAAATAGGTGAAATTTGCTGATCAAGAAACTTTAGATTATTAAATAACTATGATGGCTACCCCATTGGTAACATCTTAAAGTGGGGGAAAAGAAAAAGAAAATAAAAAGAAAAATATAGGTAAGGAATGGACTTCAGGAAATTCTAGGATTTTTTTTTTATTATAGTTTTTATTTTTCTCCCAGCATTTCTCTTAATGATCTCAAGAAACACTTTTATGCAAATTACAAATGACCATAGGACCTGGAATTGCCAGTGAATGGATGATGAAAAATCCAATGACAAGAAAAAGGACACTTAAGTCCATTTGGATCACCTATAACTTTCCTTAATTAGTTCTATAAATCCTGCTTGTACCAGAATAACCATTTCAGAAATGTTTACTGGCAATGCAGATACAAGTGGAATGGGAAGTGTTTTTACATTCAGGAAAGAGTTATATGAAATGTCATTTAAAAGCAGCTTTTATCACTTAATAGTGAAGTTCAGATTTATTAAAATCACTATTCCTCAAATTGTGTGTGTGTAGATTATTATTAGTCATAAAACTGATATATTTTCAGGCTGTATAAGACACGATTTCCTTCCTCTGGCAGTGTACACTAGATGAGGATTTTGAAACAAGTCTGCCCTTGACTAGGAGTTTAGAGGGTGAAAGAACTATTTCCAGTTTAAATTTTTCAATGATTCCTTGGAACATTGATCAATTTTTCAATGGAAACTTGTATATAAATACAATTGTGTGTGTGTGTGTGTGTGTGTGTGTGTGTATTTGCTTGTTTGTTCATTTTTTGTTTTTTTTTTTAACACACACATGAGTATGTCCAGACATAATGAGCAGACACCACTCCTTATGTTGTGTCAGAATATGTTCTCAGTGCTGCCTTGGTGCTTCTGAAAAATGATTTTGAGATTTACAGAGTGTGCAGATGGAACTCAGATAGTGATATATATTTTGCAGAATGTCTCCTCACTACAGGGAATAATAACTTGTTACATGCACTTTGTGCATTCTGGATTGTAAAGGTGGCTCAAGAGAAAAAAGCTTGTGGTACAATTTTTCAGGATGCAATACATACTGAATTTAAAATCAGCATTTCTTTCCTAAAGATTACACTATTTTCTGACAACAACATTCTTCCAGATATATTCTGCCAGTCATTATATGTACAAATAAGGTGTTTGTACAAAAAAAGAAAAAAAAACCCACCATATTTTCATGTCTCACTGATCATCTCATCCTAAAGTTGCAAGAACTGAAAGGCATTTTGAGAAATAAAACAACTTGCATGGGTCTGCCTGTACTATATTTCCCAGGAATATATCAGAAGGATGTAAACAGTATTTTCTATCCATTTAAGGCTTACAAATTCTGTCTCATGAAAGCTTTGTAAATAATTAATTTAAAAATCTGCTGTTCTCTACAAGCACCGTAGAAATAAATGTGCCTCATTCTGAAAGCAAAACATTTCCTTATCCTTTAAACAGTACATCTCTGAAACAGCACAATGCTGAACTATATAAAATTGTTATTTAGAGACCAATAGGAAGGATGTGCCCTGTAAAAAAGGGTTTACCCTTCAGTAAACCAGTTTCTATGTCTAAGATATTAATGTGCTGTTGGGTACTTGTCTAAATTTAAATCAGCAGTTTCTTCTATCTTGTTTTCCCATCAAAATAAACTAGAAATGCAATCCACTGTCCATCGAATTTAATCTTCACCTCTTCATGCCTAGACTATGAGTGAAATTAAAGCTCAGCATTGACATTTCTGTTAGTGGTTTTTAATTGTTTTGAAAAATACATGTTCAGTTTAAAAAATATATAGTGGAATTTTATATACTGACTGTAGTGTTGCAGCTTGCTGTTTCAGTTATTTAGTTCACCTAGACCAGACAGCTGTGATATTGTATCATTTCCTAGCAGCTGACTGAAAGATTCAAAGGAATTTAAAACCAACGTAGATGAGCCTATGCATTTAGCTACAGATGTGTGTACAGAGCTTTTTCCCAACCTGCAATAATCTCCAAGTAATTTTAAGGACACTGAATATTGGGTTAACCAATATTCTGCCATAGGGATTGTTGCAAAAAAAAAAAAAAAAAAAAAAAAAATCTTCCCTAAATAAAGAAAAGGTCTTCAAAACTTCTTGGAACAAGAAGTGATTTTTTCCAAATTATGTTTTGTTTCTTCTTTAGTGTGAGAAAGACTGGTTTATATATGAGCATGAGTAATCTATATCAAGTCAGAAGAGAGGATAAAAAGATAAAGGTAATGAAATTCCAGACTGGCCCAGGACTGAATAACAGATAGAACATAGAAAACAAAAGGATTCTTTTTCCTTGGTATGACTTGGGTTCTTATCTAGTATGTAAATTTAATCCCATATAAACCCAAACCAGTAAATAATAGCACAGAGAGTGACAAAAGGTATGAAACTGCTTTGATTCAAGCACCAGGACAACACAGGAGGAGGGACATTCAATATGTGATGCAAGAACAGCGTCAAAAACAATGCATAGACTGGGAACGCTAAGGACAGGTTGATTATACCACCCTCACTGCAAGATTTCAGAGGCATTAGTGGAAGCCAGCAGGTGACAGATTCAAATGAAGTGAGAAGATATATTTATTATATGGTGCATAGTTACCTTATAGGCCTCTTTGTTGTAGGACCTGGATCTAAAATTCTATGTGAGACCAAGAAGCAAAAAAAAAGAAAGCAAAGACTGGAATACATCAAGAACTGCTAAATGCATTATTCACAATAAATGCATAAATAAATTTCATAAATTAAATCCCTCCTAATGTCACCTGTGAACTGTTAGCCCTTGGAAGAAGGAAGAGAGCTCAGATGTGTTCCCATTGTATCAGTATCAGTACCACAGTATCTTGTCCCTTTTCTGTGTTCTTCTTTAGGCATCTGCTACTTGTCACTGCTGGAAAAAGAGGACCAGCCTTCATAGTCCTAACTAGACATGTGATCTCATCCAGTACAGCTTTCCTTGTGCTCATACTCCTGGAACATACAGTGGTGTTCTAAATGTGTTTGTGCATTCCAAACTGAAAAGTTAAATTTTAATGCACAGGAAACAAGCTGATTCACGAACTGCAAATTGGTGCAGCCAGGGTTGCTATGAGATTGCATTCTTTTTCTCATCTGCCTCTAGGATGAAATAGAAGGCAAAAGATATTTTCAAGGGTTTAAATGCATACAAGTGCAGCATGCAAAGCAAAGTAGGTGCAAAGCAATTTGACTTCTGGTCCTTCAAAGTAAATGAAAAGTAATGTATCAGCCTGTGTAACCTGTAAGGATTCTTTCCATTACCCACACCAACCTAATGCAATGCCACAGCTTTGATATTTTCTGTTAAATTTGTTTGAAATGGTCAGATTAGTGAGGTAACAAATAAACAGGCAAATGAAGATTAAACAAAAAAACAGAGATCTTGACTCTGTAAGCTTTATTCCTTTTGTTTTTTTTTCAGAACTTGCTGTGAAGTGGAATTACCCCTTTCCAGTGAGATCCGTAGCTTTATTATGACTTTCTCTACTGATGTAGTAGGATC
This sequence comes from Vidua chalybeata, assembly GCF_026979565.1. Classification (NCBI taxonomy): domain Eukaryota; kingdom Metazoa; phylum Chordata; class Aves; order Passeriformes; family Viduidae; genus Vidua; species Vidua chalybeata. The sequence goes on along the minus strand of NC_071531.1, from coordinate 86,379,580 downwards.
TACATTACATTCAGTCCCTGAATTACTATGCTTTTTAGATTCTTAGGAGAGATGTAGAGAACAAAGTTAGCTGCCTCATTTGTCACGTCTTTCTCCCATTACAACCTATTTGCTGTTACCCATCTGTCATCCACATGAAAACAAAACTCCTTAGTCTCTTAAATCTGCCCTGAAACTCCAAAAATGAGACCTGCAAGAACAAGAAGAAATATACTATTGTGTATAATCTGGGATGCCAGAGAGTCTGGAAACTCCAGACTCAAGGTGTGTTCCCTTCCAAGGTCTGAATTTCCTCTCCCAGTCATAAACCTCCAAGGTAACAGAAGAGTTGGCAATATCAGATGACAAAATAGTTGTCCCTGGAAGGCCCGTGAGGAAGAGAAAGCTATATCAGAGATAGGTAAGGCTGTTTTTGGCTTTATGAAGAAGACAGACCTTCCTGGGGAAAGCTAGTCTGTAAGCTGTCGTGCTTCTCTAAAATAGTGCCATGTGAGTTCATTAATGTCTACCTGTCACTTCCATATTCAGCTTCAAAACATTTTTCATACTGGTACAGTGAAGCAGTTGTGAGTGAGGGATCTGTCAATTTGCAGCACAGCAAGCTATTTATCCTGTAGGAGTCAGACAATGAGAGTCTCCTCCTTCAGGAGATATCACTTAAACTATGTGTAAGCAAATCCCCACTTACCACAGAATCACAGAGTATGCTGGGTTGGAAGGGACACACTAGGATCATCAAAGTCCAGTTCTTGGTCCTGAACAAGGCCATTCCCAAGAGTCACAACATGTGCCTGAGGGTATTGTCCAAATTCTTCTTGAACTCTTGAATCCTGTCTCTTGCTATACATGGAACCACCAGCACACATTTCATAAAGACACAGCATAAACAGCAGCTGATCATCTTATTCAAGAAGTGTTAGAGGCATTTTTTTTTTACTTCCCTCTGCCCCCTTCCCTTTTTTTTTTTAAATATCCTTTTCATTTCCATTCAGCATTTAGCAGCCTGACAAGGTCCTGGTCCCAAGTGCTGAAAAATATTATGTCCTGAGTATCTGAAATACATTAGCTAAATTGGATATTTTAGTAAATTAAGGAGTACAAGAGACAGCCTTAATATCCCTACTATGGACATCATGCCAGTGCACTTATACATGCTCATGCATATGTCTATTCCCTTGGAAAATAACCTCAGCCTATGCTGTGACCCCAACAGTAGAAAATAAAGCCGCTGTGCTCAAGCCATAACCCTGCAATTAATGCAGCAGGGAGCAGATCCAGCATCATCTGTCATCTGTGCAGAGTTAAAAGTGGAAGAACATTTGCCATAACTAAAGTATTAGTTGAGCTCCTCTCATCAGAGAGGAGCAATTTCCTTTTAAATGTTTACAGGCAATGCAAAGTTATTATTTTCTCAGTTTTCATTCATTTTTGAATTTTTTTTTCTCAAAGGACATAGCATTTAAGCTGTAGTTTAAATAAATATGAATATAGTGAAAAAAATCTATGTAGCATGCTTTAGCTCTCTTGTTTCTACAGAGCTACAGCTGAAATATCTTCTACAGATGAAATATCTTACCTCAGAAGGTAAAATTGTTTCATGAGATAACATTTTCCCTTCAGCCCCATGAAGGCCCAGTGGGCATATTTCTGGATGCACTTGAAAGCAGCAGAACCAGCTGTGTACCTCTATATGTGAAAGGTCTGACTAGAACAGGCTCATTTTAAAACCAACAGAATTGACAGAAATATTGTTTTGCTACAACAGAGCAATTCACAGCTCCAGTACAGTTTAATGCCAAGTTTTTAAATGCTTTAATGAGTCAAGTCGGCTAGGAGTCAGAACATGATGTAGCTGTGTGGCTTTGCTGCGGAGCCTGACATCCCCAATCAGCCATAAATTAATTTTCACAAAGGGTAGAGGGAGATATTCAGAAAGAAGTAATGTGCCCTGATACTGTCAATCTTATCAGTGTGATTTTGCATTGACATTCTAACCATTAGCTATGAACCTGGGGTAATGATTACAAATTAAGTAATAGAGTGAAATTAGGAAAAAATATATTTTGGAATGAAGAGCTGAAAATGTGTGAGGTCTGCAAGGCAGGAGCAATCTCAAATACAACTGTGGGAAATCTGATTTCCAGGACTACATTGGACAAAGAGCTAGTGAATATCCTGAGATATAAACCCTACTGTGCCAGGCATTTGGCCTCCAGCTTTAAAATTTGTACAGTATTGCTAGAAGAGTGAGATTAGAATCTTTTAGAAAACTGTTAGGTTGTTTTTTTTTTTTTTTTTTTTTTCCTGGAAACGTTTGGTTCATATAAACCAGAACTTTTCTTTCTGTAGAAATACAGCATGTTTTATGAAATATTGCCAGAGAACTGTTTCTCACATCTAGGGCAGAATCACAGGTAAAAACCTGAAATGGTCACTTTCTCAGCACAGGACATGGGGCCACTCTGTCTTTGATGAAGCCAGACTTCTACATAGAAACAAATGAGTGAGGCTAGAAAGAAAACATGTGAAAGGGGGAGCCTGCACCTGTAGTCTCCCCACTTACAGGGATGATCCTGCTGGGACCAGAGGTCTCAGTGTCTGGGCCTTTTTTTGACTGAATTTTATGTTTTCTATAAAGGCGAGATGTTGAAACAAGACCCTTCTCACCATCCAAGAGAGATTGAGGTTAAGCACCTTGGAAACATTTTCAAAAAATGGAGATATGGCTGTACTTCAGGACTTGGATTTAGGCAGTCCTGAACTATAGGGAATTTAAACATCATCCTGACACATAAATACTGCATAGATCCTTCAAAAACACTGCAGTCTCGAGTGGTTTGAAACCAATTGTTTAGTTTTATGGACAGAAACAGTCATTAATTAATTACACTATTTATCCCTCACCAAATTAAGCTGGTCTGTTAATGGTGCAGAATCAATATAACCCATATAGCAAATTAACTCTATTTTGTACATTAGTTTCCCACATTTTCTAAAAGCAGGGGAGCAGTAACTTGTTTGCTTCTAAAGGAATTAGTAGAAACAGGCGTTTCTTATAAAATTGTAACCCAAACACCCCCCAGTGAATGTGGGTGTGCTTATGAAATTCTAAAAATATGAATCTTCCCAGAAAGTATAGGACATTGCCAGTGATTCTTCTTTGCACTAAGACATGCTCATTGCTCCATGGTGGCATCTGCTACCTTACAGAACAGAGCCCATCTGCTTGTGAATCATGCCATGCTGGTAGTCTGGGAAAGTTTAACTTGCTTATTCTTGCAAAAGTGCAAAAGCCCCACGGACAGCTGGGAGATCAATGGTCTGATCCATAAGGACCAGGCTCAAGAAGCAGCAAAACCCTGCCTAAGCCCTATCTCTCATTCAGCTGGAAGGAGGCTGGAACAAAACAGTCATGGCTTTTTAGAGTCCACACACCAGCTGGGATCCCTACAGGGACAATAAGGAAGACACCAGGTCTCAGGGGCTCACTAAAAGGTGCCCCAGCCGTTCAGTCTAAATATGGATTTGATAACCAGTCCTTCTGGGTTTGTTGCTGTTCCTTAAATATCGTGTTGCTCTGACACCCTTGAAGTCAGCATGCCTTGCAATGACAATGTCTGCACCAAAGCAAAGCATCTGTGGGGCACCTCCAGACAGAAATTCAATCATTCGTCTTAGCAACCTGTCTTTGTAAGAGTAAAGCCAGACAACTACCTGAGAATAGACTCCAAGCCCTAAACCTGCTACTTTACCTGAATGTCTCTCCAATGGAAAGGGCTACCCAACTTTCTTGTATGATACTTTTCTTCCTTAGGTTCCTTCCAGATCTTACATAACTCCTATTTATGAGACTCCATCCATTTCAAATTCATTGGGGTGAACTTCTTCCATAACTTTAATAAAGTTAAGAGTGTTATGGATAATGTAACCACACAGACATAATTCAAATGTGTGTTTTATGGAACCAAATAAATGTTTCCTCTTAGTCGACCTTTAGCATTACTGAAGATATGACCCTTCATTATCCTGAACTGTAACTGCTAATATAAATAATTTATGTATCCATTAAGAGAGTTTTCATAACAAAAATAGGTTTATAGTGCAATTCTATTATGTACAGGCTATTTGCAATTGAGACCATAGGGTCAATAGATATTTAGACTTTTTTATGAGCACCTCTTCAGCTAGTGCAGAAAGTTAATGTTTTTGTTGCCTTAATCTCTAATACTAATAAAAAAGGGTAAAGAAGAAAATTATTCTTACTATGAGTTTCTAGAAAAGAATTTATTTTTTCCTTTAGTATTGCTGCAGAGAAAATCAAGATAAAAGAAATTCCCTGCTCTAACACATGTCTTTAAAAATGTGTGCTACTTTTCAACATGTGCCATGTGTCATTAAAGCTCCTTCTGTCATCGGTTGTAGTTTACACAGTTGCACTTTTACAAAACTTGAGTCACAAAAGAGAAGATACAAATTAAAACTTCATTAAATTAGGGAAATAAAATGAAGTTAAATCCATCCCCAGCTGGATGGCACTTATGTGTTTGTGTGTGTGTGCATGCAAGTGTGTGTGGATGTGCACAATTTTAGTGTGGGGTTTTTTCATGGCTCTTATCAAAATGTAGAGAACAGCTACTTCTGATACACTTCAATAGGAGCATGGGAAAATTCTGCCTTCTTCACTGGGATCTATAGATTACAGTCACATAGCAAAAAACACAGAAGACAATTTCCTTTCAGTATATTAATGAGAAGAGCTGCTTTGTACTATAATGCATAACACTATATGCACAGTGATTGCAAATTTAATTTTTAACTAACACACACAAAGCTGATGGTTTGCTTTATTAATCTCTGCATGAGCCTAAATAGAGCAATAGACAACCTTTTATCTTCTGCAGATGTTAGAGCAATGCCAATGGACCCACACAGCACACAAGCTCTGCCAGGGACACACAGGATGGACATGCCTTCCTTGTCATGCACCGATGTCTGAAATACATTCAGGGCACCTAAGACACCTGCAAAGAGCTGGCTGACAGAACACCAGCAGGATCCATGCCTTGCTTCAGCAGCAGCTAGACACCTTCTGAAATGGCAGTAGAATGATTGAACAGAGCTAAAGGAGGACTGGAACGGGAATCAGTTTAGGAATAAGTTAACTTAGGTAAGGTAGGTGCCTGTATATGACATGTTCCTGTGGTCTCACTGAGATCAGTTCAGTCAGTGCAGATAGGCTGCCCAGCCTTCAATTGCTGCCTCTGAGGCTCTGGCTCCCTAAGATCCTGCCTATGTTCCATCTGCCAGTTACCTACAGATATCCTGCTTGTCTTTTGGCATCAGTAACCCTCTATGTTAAGGAAGGTCTTTGCTAGCTATAGGGACAGCTTAGTTATCTATTTGCACACTCCCATGTAGATACCTAAAGGTACGAGTCTGCGATCCATCTGTGAATTCCTTACATCCTTCACAGAGAAACCTAGGTTTCTCTGTGAAGGATGTAAGGTTTGCATGAAAAATACTCTTTGGATTCTGAAAATTATATTTTATTATTCTGTAGATCTTGAAAATTATAATTTTATTATATACAATTCCTCTAATGTATGGCAAGTCTGGATGTGCAAATCCTTTTCTATTATAGAAATCAGAGGAATGACTTGCAATGCCAGTAAGCATGGACTGAAGGCTTAGTATCAAAAATAATCTTGGGATCTCTCCTGCAAAGCATATAACATGTTTCATTAGAGAAGAGGCATTGCTAAGACTGAAAAGAGACTGCAGAGGATTATCAACACTATTTAGGGCTTTCAGCTTCTGAGTCATGAGGCAAGATTAGTGGTACAAAAAGAACAGAGATTTCACAGAACTCCATCCCATCTGGAAAACAGCATAACAGAGTCATGCTGAGAAACTCTTTGTTACTGTAACTAATTCAAAACCATGATGCCTTGATGTTGGCTTACATTTGGGAAAGTGCTTTTAGCAGAAGTTCTGCAAATCTTCACGTACTGCAGTTTATTCAGACCAAAAGGAATCATCATTTTTTCAGTGAGGGAGAAATAACTACAAGGAAAAAATGTCCTCTATTTGTCCTTTAAACCTTTTGATTTTGAATTCCAAAAACCTAGGCTGGAGAGCTGACAGTTTTACAGGTAAAATGGTTTTATAATAAATAAAGAATATAAGTAAAAGAAAGGGAAAAGATGAGTGTTGCTGCTGAACATGGTGTAGTATAAAACCAGAATTTCAGACAGTGATGCACAAAGCTGTCAGAGACCAAACTGGTATGAATAATCTCAAATTTTCCAGCATTCACCATTAAAGACTATCAGTATTCTGACTGAACCCAGAGCTCAAGTAACAAGAACAGCATGATAACATCACATTATCTGTTCCTCACTGCACATGTGTTACTAGTGTAACACAGCCAGAAATCCTGCTGTTGCCATCACATTAAACCAGAGAAATGCATTTCTAGAAGGCTGTAAGGGAGACAAGCCCCTCTCTTCCTCATGTGCTTTGGCCTTAAGCAATACAAATAGTGGATGCTAGATTTATGGAAACAGTGTAAACATCACTGGTTTTGTGATTCTCATGTAGAAGTCATAGCAACCAACTAGCACAAAAAATAATGCTTTTATTTTGGTTGCTCTCACAGCAAAAGTGTTTTGGCACACATAAGGTACTCTGCACAGAGGTTTGAGATATTGAGTTTAAATAAAAGTCATCATAATTACTTTGACTTCATTGAAAAAACAGGAGCAAAATAATAAAATTTGCCATGTGGGAAGAAGAGAAAGAAGGCTGTACAGGGAAATTATTTTCAGGTTTCTTTTAGGCCACATTCAGTGATAAAAAGGAAAAAGCCCCAAACTTAAATCTATTTTAAAAAATCACTTGAGAAAAAGCTTTCAAATTAAATTATTTAAATTCCTTTCATAATGAAAGTCTCGTAAAATTAAAATGCATTCATCTCCTCCAGTTGTATTCCACAAAGATTTCCTCTTGACTGATGAAATAGACTTCGCCTTGAAGGGCTGTCACATTAACATTCTCATGCATTCTTTTTATGGGAACATGCTGCAGAAACAGTCAAACAGAAACAGTTCTGTTCTCTATGAAGATTTAACCTATGTACACAGAGCTTTAACAAGGCCCTGCTGATGTGAGTCCATACCAAGACTAATCAATTTAAGAAAAGCAGTAAGTATTTAGAAATGAGCAAACCCATGATGGCTCAATCATTCGTGCTCTAGTTTGCTTGGTGTATAAGCGTGTTCCTCATATAACCTCTGTGTTTTGAGCTGGAAATTTGCAGAGGCTGCTGTGCCAGCTTGCACAGTTATTCTCCACATCACCCCACTGACAAGTCTGAGTTCATGCAGGTTTTCCTTTTCTACACCAAGATATCCCTCCTGCAGTGATGCATACTTCAGTAAATAATTTCAAATTATAATTATTATTCAGTGAAATTCTTTCTTTGCTTTCTTTTTTAAACTAATATAAAAGTGCAGATACTGTACTTTTCTAGCTCTTATATTTTCCTTTCTGCATTGTTTTGCTGCAGACCACAATGACTAGAACAAAATGCTTTAATACAATTTAAGTATTTTTTTCTCATCTTGACTTTTATACAGAGGCAAAAGCCCCCACTTACACAATACATTCAGGAGGTGGTAAGTATTTTGAAAATAATTAAATGCTCAGGTTAAAATTATCAAAATTGTTTATACCTTATATTAGAAGGAAAGTCAGTATTTCAGTTAGTTTTGCTTATTAAAGCAGGATAACATATGTCTTCAGAGTAACTCATCAACATAAATTTAAAGTGAAGGACTCTTTGGAGATCCAGAGAAGACAGTTCCAAGTCTGTTAGGAACCAGGGACTCCCAGTCAATGTCACTAATGGAATTCAACGTGGGCATCCCCAAGGTGTGTCTCTGCTGTTGAACTGCCAACACAGACGCTTGCAGGTGGAAAAATTCACTTGTCATCCAGCCCTAAATTCAAGGTCTGATAAGTGTTTCTGAAAGAGGCCACCAATGCTGAGGAAAACTGTGACCTTGTTTACACATAGCACCTACACAACTTGTTAATGTAATGATTAAAGAGGAGAGTAACTGTGTTATTTAATTCCAGGTGTCAGACTCAGGGCCTTTGGCATACAGACACTTCATCAACAATCTAAATAAGGAAAGGACAAAGGAAAGCAGCCCCCTACCTCCAACATGAATCTTCACCTGAAATTTTAAATGGATCCTGGCAGATTGGCCCTCCCTCTGGAAGCTGCACACACACTCCTACCTCCTCACAGTCAGACAGCTCAGGTGTTTATTTCAGCAGGATGGTTTCAGTGGCTAACTGATAAGCTAAAGTTGCCAGCTCAGTTGTCTGGATGCCAGCTTAGGACCCTGACTGGGGCACTTTGGTTCAGTGAGTAAATCTCAGCAGTAAGCAGACTGTAACATTAGTATCACTCATCTTTTCCTCCATTATATCTTCTAGGTGAGAGAATTTTGTCTTCATTTCCTAGAGAAAGCTTTTTTTTTTTTTTTTTTGTACTCCTTGACATCTTCTTTGCCTTTTAGCTAGTTTTTCTCTTGTCTTAAACATCATTTTCCCCCTTTCTGAAGTGCCATGTTAGTTTTCTGCCTGGATATAAAGGCTTGATTTCAGCCACTTGATTAGTGGGCTATAATTTATGCTTACATAGTGTTTTCAATCCTCAACTACCATAGGAATACTGCTTAATGAATCTTTACAACTTGCCTGTGAGATAAATCTAGCAAATCTTATTACTGCATTATTTCCTCTTCTTTTCTTGCTTACAAAGAATGGCAATATGTAAAATGAGATCCCACACAACCCTTATTCTCAGTTTATTTAGGTTCTGTTATTTTACTTCATTATTAATACTCTTCTGCCTTCTCTTTTTTAAAAGCTTATTTGAATCTCCATCTTTATTTTAATTCTATTTATTTTCTAGTTGTCACATACAGAGGTGACTATTATAGGTCTATTTTGATCAATTTAATATGCACCTGACTGACTCTGTGGTTGAAACCTACCTGTTATTATCCATAACCATTACAATATCTTTACTTGGCTAGAATTACTGTGTTTCAGAAATTGCTGCTATTCTGTCATTTTTATCAAAGGCACTTTTTCTTATTTCATTTTAAAATGCCAGTTCTTTTATCCTTTTCAACTTTCATGTCACCTTTTGAGCTGCAAGGCTTTTATAAATTGAGTTTGAAGTATCTCCTTAGAACTCTGTTATTAGTCATAGAGCAGAGTCATCTCTGCTTTTTTGTCTTTAAAGAGAACAATATCTCTTCACAGCAGTACTTGATAAACACTTCATACGTCAAATAAGACCATATTACAGCACCATGGACCTTTAATGATCTGTTTTGTTTTCTTTTGGATGAACCAGAGGAAGGACATAGCCCAATGCTGGCAGAGTCAGACAAAGACACATGTAACTCATTAGGAATGTTGCATCGTGGGGTGTTTTCTTCATGTTATGCTTTTGTGGCTAAGGGAGCCAAGTCACACTTGCTCCATATTTGCCAGAAATAACAGAAAGAAACTTCACTGTTTATTCTTTTAAAAAAGACAAACTGTGATAACAAGATGACTAAAGTTTTATTCATGTTTTTAAAAATAAACAGCCTGAAGCACATGTAGATCATGTTGGTCTGAATCCATGCAATTTTGTGTACAAACCACATTGTTTTACTATTTATATTCTTCATTGCACTCATGTCAGCACCCATGATCAAGATAAAGTCTAATCCAAGGTTAGTCTGGAGTATAAGAGAAGACAGACAAAGAAAGAGCAGAAAAAAATTCTGTAAAAGTGAAGTGACTCATAACACACAGGTCAATGAGCGCCTCTGATTTCAGCAGAAATAATAATTTTATATCACAACCTGACAATTTATTGTCAAAGCTAAGGCTGCTGGGGCCATGAAGTCCAAAGCTGTGTATCTCCAACGTAGCTGATTTTCCTGCATGCTGTGTGCCGGGATCATGATTGTGCAGCCCTAATCCGTACTATTTTTGAGTTTCAATTCAAATTTTAGTTTACTTGTCTAGTTGTTTATTTTTATTCAAAATTTCTATTTAGAAATACAATATTTTTGTGATCAGGTTCTTTATCATTGGAAAATCTCAGATGTGACTCTACAACCTTTTTTTTTTTAGCTGCAAATGTGGATTCTTAATTATGTAACTAATAATTTTTAAAGATGCTTGCCTACCTTTTTCAGTTAAGACAAAGGACTTCTGTTTTAGTCTTCTTTAATTTGGGTAGAAAGGACAGAAGGATTGCCATGTCTGTGCTGGACTTCTCTTCCATATGGTATCTTTACATGCAAGGAGTTGGGAAACTTGAATAAATGAAGTATTGTTTAAAAGAATAAGAGGGGGAGAAGGATATAATTTGGTATTTTCCAGAGTCACTTGCCACATTTGAAACACAGGATTAGAATTGAACAAGATATCATGGTTTTCAAGATATCGGATTTTCTGGGAACAAAATACTTACAAGGCACATCACCTGTTAGATGGCCAAATGTTTTTGGAGTGAGAATGTGCGTGAGTATCTGTATAAATGTTCTGTTATTTGCCCTCTTAAAATCCTTGTTTATAGTTCCAGTATGTTTTGTTTTTTTTTTTTTTAAAGAGAAAAACAGAAAAAAAAAAACAAAAAAACAAATGAAAACTTCACAGGCACTTGCTACAAATGCATGCACTTTTGAGACAGAAATGATTGTAGGCATTGACAGAGTAATTTCCACAAAAATCTGTGGAAATGCAAAATACCAGGAATTTTTTTCCAGAATGTCTTTTATGTTCATTGGAGGTTTTTCCTGAATGTCAGCTAGTCCCAGAAGCAGCTGCATTTGTGGCCAGTGAGCACATTAACTTCTTCCTTTAGGGACTCCCAGCTGCAGTCCTCAGCACCACTTCCTGAGTGTTCCCAAGCCCTCTCACTATAAATACAGCTACACCAATTCTCCTCCTGTCCTGCCAAGACCAGTGCTTCATGACATTTTTGTATGAGCAACATCTTTTATAAATTTTATGAATACATCAATTGCAAATTGTTCAAATGCTACATTGAGGGGCACAGAAGTGTCTTTAAGAGACTTTGCAGCTTTTACTGAAGCAAAACACCATCTGGAATAAACTATATGCTTGCCTACACAAGCCCACTCTGCTTGCTTCTGTCTCCTTGTAAAACTTTGGTATCTCTGTCACAGGCATTTTTATTCCACCTACTATCTGTGGGACTATCTTGCTTCCTTTTAACTGCCAAAAAGTTCAGCATCTGGTCTGAGCTGGCAGGCTGAGTTCCCCTTGAATTCAGTGAAGACAAAGAGGTCCTCTGGCTGTGGATGGCTTGGAGAGGAGTCTTCTTTTGGAAAGATCTACCACCCAGGGTCGCAGAAGTAGCCTGAGCACCTAGCTCAAACACTGCCTGCATTAATGGAATCCATACAACATTGCTTTCCAAAGCATTTTGCAGTTAAGAACACTGACTTTCTCTCCAGTGATAAATTGATGTGAAAATTACATTTACTTGTTATAGGAAATGGTGGCATAGAAAATCTCCACTCAGTAATATATGCTGCCATTTTTCATATGTTTTCATAACCACCATGGAGCAACAGTTCCTTTGTCTAGGGGAAGAAATGACAAATATCTTAAACGTCTTCCTCAGAGCCCCTGGGTCTTCTGTCTCAGCAGACCATTTCTGCCAGGACACCTCAGGCTGAGTGGGGAGATGTCGCATACTCCCTTTTTAGCACAGGCATGGCTGTTCTGCTGTTATCATCGACAGGATTTGTGAATGTCAACCTTTGCTTTATATCTTCTTCATTCTTTCTCTGCTGAGGCAAAATACCCAGTTATAAAACACCATAGAGAGTTTTCTCTGGCATCTGCTACACCTGGTTTCCAGGTGGATTCAGACTGCACAAACTTTACCCCAATCTCACACGTAGTTGAAGGCACTTGGGAACACAGAGAGGGCTATCAGCCACGTGAATCTCACTGGATTATATTTCCCAGCATGAAAATGTTATATATTCATACCAAGGGCTAAAGAAAGAGCTAATTAGGAAATATTATCTCTTAAATATTCAAATTTTACTGAATAAAAAAGTCGGTCTGTTAAAAGATCAAAGGGTTACATTTATTTTATCACTCTTTATGTTAACTTTGTTGTTCTTATTAACTATATATGTATTTGTATTTTCTTTTTATCCTGAAATTATATTTCTTCTCTCCTTGGGAGAAAAATGTGTTTTATTTCCCATCCTCTATTTCCTGGGTGATCATTACCAGCTCACATACAATGTTTGGGTACACAATGTTTGATCATTCTTCTGGTCATTAAGCAATGAGTTGTTCCCTTACACCTTAGAGAGTATTACAGTATAATCCAGGGGACACCATTCATACATACAATCAAGGAAGATTCATGTTAGCAGGACCGTTATCCATTGCCCTGAAGGTGATGAGAAAGAGACCCCACACCCTACATCTCGAGCAGCTTTGCGCCCTTGGTCCCTCAGAGGCAAGCTGACCTCTACGCAGAGCCAAGTACCCCTGCCAGGGTGCTCAGGCTGGGGTCTGGCATGAGAGCCAGCACCTCTGGAGGAAAGAGGATCTGTAGGAGTCAGCCCTGAAACAGCTCCTCCCCTCTCCACCAGCACCTGCATCTGCCAGAGCCCAGGACAGCCTTCTGGGATCCACCAGAGCAGCACGATGCCTCCGAAAGCAAGACTTTGCTCCTATAATGCTGCGCTCTCTGCCGTCCTCAACCATGGGGATTTTTCCCTAATTTCAGTAGGAATGATTCCAAGATTTGGTACCACAGTGGAAAAACATGAGAAAATGAGAATTTACAAATGCCCTACATTTATGCATTGTGTTGTGCATTAAAACATGTAATGACACTGAAGGGTTCCAAGGAATCTGACAACAAATAAAGACCAGTTGTGTAATAAAGGTGCAGTAATTCATACCCAACCACTGCTAGATCTTGTCAAATTTGTTGGAATTCAACAATAATCTTCCAGAATATTATGACTTCATCCAAATGCATGGATTTTATTTTTTTAAGTATATTCCTTAGAATTTTTCTACCCTGTGTGTTTTGGCTGTTCTACCCATGAGCTGTAAGACATTAAAAAAATGGTCCTATACTTCAGAAAATATCTACCAATGAGGGAAAGAATGAAAGAAAGAACAGCATGTTGGATTTTTCAACATAAATATTCTCATTACAATTTCTAGCTCGAGTTCTGAAGATCCAAAAGATTTTGGCTCTCCTAACAACTAGAAGCAGAAACAACTGCAGAAGAGGGATCAAATCAAAAGATATGTGCCAGGAAACTAACTTTTATTTTTGAACAACACTTCTTCAAAAAATCATAGTAAAATGAGAAATTTAAGAAAGCATTTCTGTTCATTACAGATGCTGCCAAATAACTTCTCTTGCACATGAGATAGCTATAAGTTTTCGATCTGAGGAGAAGTAGTAACCACAGCCATTACAAAGCTGAGTTATAAAATTATCAATGTCCAAAAAATAGTAATAATTATTTCATAATTAACCACAAGTTAATTTTCATATAATATAATTTTAATGGGTTTGATCTTTAAATAATTAGCAATGGTGGGCTATTTAGAATAGGGGTTACTCATTGATTTATGTTACACATTTTTATTTTAGTTTTCATATAGTTCTATTTTTTCCTTTAAATTAGGAAATACATTTCTGCATTTAAATATTAATTATTTTCTTTAAATAATAAATAAAAGTGTATTTAATGTAATTATTACACAATTTTAAAAACCTATTTTAACTGAATAAATAAATGCTCTTTATCCTGCTTTAAGACCAGTTTAAACTTCAGGCAGAAATCATAAAGATTTAAGATTCGTGCTATGTATTTAATTCTTAATGCCTCAAATTCTTTTTATGATTGTTAAACAAGTTCAATAACCAGCTTGGTGTGGGATACTTGAATTCAAAATATAAAATTTTGTGTTAATTTTGCAGTGACAGGCTGTACATTTAAACACAAATATGATGAAGAGAAAAACCTCATACAGTTATTTGAACATGAGTACCTCAGACAAACTGCCTACTGCACACATTTATATCTTGCTGGACCAAAATAGAAGTTGAACTTAATGATCCTTGTAGGTCCCTTCAAACGCAGTATATTCTATTAATCCATATGCACTTACAAGAAGTCATTTGTTTAAATTATAAGAGAACTTCACATCAATCCAGAAATGTTATTGGAGACTACTAGTCTAGGTAGTAAAAAGCTCATGCTGAAGAACCTCACCCACCAATATTTTCCCTCAGGCTTTACATTGAATTTAAGATGCAACATATCTTCTAAAACAGAGATCTAATCTTAATCTACAGATACAGAAGAACAGAGGTCCCTGGTTGTTCTCACCACTGAAATGTCTTCATTTCTATTATTGTGATGGTTTGTACTAAATAAATTTGGACTTTGTTAACATGAATATTGTTGGATAGCAAAAGCTTCAATGGCCCTATAAACAAGGATAAATCTCTGCTGTTATTGAAGTAGTATTTGCATGTAGTGAGAAGTCATAGGATAGCACATGAGAATCTGAGGTACTCAACCCATAAGGCAGCAACCAGCATTAATTACTGACTTGAGCTACTGGCTATACTTCCTCTGCTCTGAGGGCTTGATATTACACAAACTATGAATGTTTCTGAAACACATTTCAAAGATGAAATAAAGCCAGAATTACTTTTGGACTGAAAAAATACAAGGATGATCATTAAAAATTCTCAGCAGAGACTAATCACTTTTCAGTGCTGTTTTTTTCCAGGTTTTCACAGTGTCTCACTTTCACCACTAAATCTTTATACATCTGTTTTCTCTTTCAAAATTAGTATTGCCTATCTCCCAGATTTTAGTTTGCAGAATCACCCAGACTCCAAGCACTATTTTAATATTGAACATTTAGTAATTTTTATAAGTAGCAAGAGGATATAGACCAAGAACTAGGTTAATAGAGTTCTGGTTTGCTTATATTTCCGCTACTGTATTTCATATGAAGTCCTAAAGTCATAAGAAGAAATTCTACTAAAGCTAATTGCATAAAATTATTAAGTGTCTGGATTTATCAGCGTTAACCTTGATGTATTTGATAGATTCCCTGACCTTGATTGACTGACCTTAGCTAAGTCTCACAAGCATCTGGAAGAGTATATTATGAAAATACCAGACTGGTATAAACCACAAAGCTGGTTCATATCTTGTCAGATAAACAAAAGAAAAACAAAAGAATCCTGAGGTTTAATTAAGCGCACAGCATATCTCCACGGATGTACCACAAACTGCAGAGGGAGGCTGAACATGTTTTCTGATTAAAAGCCAATTCCTATGGTCTTCTTGCAGCAGTAATATTCCTTTAAGAAGTAAAGTTATAAACGGTCTGGAATTGCCACATGGGAAGAATCTACACCTTACAGAGTTGATGCACTGTGAGGACTGTTACAATTTCTGGCCACAAGTGACAGCCTCAGAGGTGACCCTTTCAATCCTGCTTTTCTTGTGAAGATGTGGTGACCTGGAGGGAGAGCAGAGCAGCTGCAAGTATTGCTCTGCCTGCACAGCAGGCAGAGTTGGATTGCTGCACAGAGAAATGCACTGTTTGGATTTAAACAGGTAAAAAAAAAAAATTGTTACATTTATTGGTACATTCTTACCTTGTGTTTTTCAAGCAAATCAAGATATTATATCAGAATGCTTATGAAAAGCCTGTACACTGCTAGATTTCTACTGGTGTAGCTCAGCTATTTAAAGTACGCAAAGGACAATCTTTACAGAAATAATTCATAAAGAGATAATGGGTTGGAATATTTTTGCCTGGTTTCTAAGGAAATGAAGCTTTTACAGTCTCTCTTCCCATTAGTTCCCCCACAGTCCCCATAACTTCTGGAGCTGTCAGGCAACTTCAACCACGTTTGACAGGAACAGATGTCTCACATTTAAGAACATAAGAAACCCCTCTCAGCTCATTGCAGTAGCACATCTACCTATCCCAAGTCCACTACTGCAGGAATGTTAAAGGGCTCATTCCTGCCTGTACCGCCCCTGTAATTAATAAATAATTTCTTACATATTTTGATAAAACCAGTAGGAGGGCAGAAGAGAGACCTCAAAATTAATGCCCTCTCTGACATCCTCTTTGCAATTAAGTTTGATTAGACCTTCCTGGCAGCAGCCAGCTAATCAATAGATGGGTATCATGAGCCAACTACTGAATGTGTGTTTTGTAAATGGTGCCTCTGTCAAGCTGGCAGGCCAGAGGAGGACAGCTTAAGGGAGGATGGCTGGTGGAGAGGAGCCAGGAGTAAGTATAACAGAGCTGGTGTATCTTGCCATGTTTGTTTGCTCATGCTTTCTGTGTTACTCTTCTAAAACATTTATGGTGCTGACTGGCTTTATAACTAGGTAATGGCAGTACTTTCAGAAGCCAAGCTAGTTTGCAGTAGGTCATCCCATCTCCTCAACATTAAAAGCAGAAGACAACCTAGCCAAAGCACAGTGAAATATGTCTTCTAACCCATTTGTCTGAACAGCAAGTATATATAACTTAACTGTGAGTTGACTAAGAGAAACAGTAGATGAGAACAGTCTTGAAACTTGGGCAACAGAAAAAATACTTGATATGAAGAAAGAAGGTAAAAATCTAATGAAGACAAATTATATGGGTAGAAAGCCATTTTGGGAGTTATAATCTTTGCTTCCTTGTGGAAAAGAAACATCAAGGCTTCAGATGGATAATTAAAACAGCACCAAACATGGAAACCTGGACTTTAGAGAACACTTGCAGAAAGGTAAGGAGATGCTGTGGGTGTATGTGTTTCTCTTTTCAATGATTTTCTATGGGGTTTTATCCATGTGAATTTGATTTTTTTCTTTTTTTTTTTTTTTTTTTTCAGATATAGCTTGTATTCACATAGAATTTGGGAAGACATCATTAAAATTTCAAAAGGACATTCTCTTTGACTTAAATCCAACTTTCTGTTGGTCAAGAGGAGGAGGGATTTGTCGTATGAATTGGAAAAATTAGTCATCATCTGGTACCCCATGTCATCTGCCATGACAGCTGGTGAGGGTGTACACAGTAAGGGGTGGACATGGACAGATGTACCACATCTGAGTGAGTCAAGCGCGTTTCACAGACAGGCATCCATAACCAATCTCACTTCCCACCTGCCCCACACCACCCTCTCTGTGTAGTCAGATGCTGCTGTGCCTCCTCAGGAAAGCAGGAAAGTTTTTCCTTTCCTTTCCTTTCCTTTCCTTTCCTTTCCTTCCTTTCCTTTCCTTTCCTTTCCCCTTTCCCCTTTTCCCCTTTTCCCCTTTTCCCCTTTTCCCCTTTTCCCCTTTTCCCCTTTTCCCCTTTTCCCCTTTTCCCCTTTCCCCTTTCCTCTTTTTCTCCCCTCCCCTCCCCTCAGACAGAAATAGCTCAAATACTTCAGTCAGAGCAGTGCTTCTCCTTGTTTTCCAACTGTTTTAAAATATTGGTGGCATACATGTGATTGCATCTGGGCATGATCAGTGTTCTCAGAAAATTATTAATTAAACATCAATTATTTATGTAAATAAGAGACTACAGGATTTGCAAGTTGTTTTGTTTGCCATTTAAAAATGTCACCCAAAATTCAACACTTCAATTCCCTCCCCAAGGATACAGCTAAGTTCCCTGGTGTTTTTGATGAACACACAGCTTAATTGATTAGGAGAATACTTTCCAATTTCCTGCCAAGTTTTTTTTTCCTTAAATGCAGTGCACCAATTACCAGGTCAAGGCAACGATCACATTGACTGTGAATTTATATTACATTAAGCCAATACAGTAATTCTTTTCTATAGCAACCTTCAGAGCTGCTCAGAAGTGAACATTGGCCAGGTGGGAGTGATGCAGCAATACTGTGGCATTCCTCACCATTACTGTGTGAAGCAGTACTGTGTTCTTAGCAGGCAAAGCCCCTTCCTTTTTTTAATAGGTGCAGTTTGAGTGGCTGATTATGAATTTAGAAGACATGAGGATCATTGATTTTAGTGATTAATTCCATATGGATATCAGTTATGAGAGGTGATGGGTGGAAGCATTGAAAGCACTTTCTTCTTGCTCCTCATGGCACTGTTTTGTTTTTTTTTTTTTTCCACCACCACAACACTAGAGATTTTTGGCCCAAGGTGCAAAATTGACCTGAGAAACGAGGAACTGCCTGTGGGTTATTTACTGGGCAGAGGAAATCTCCCTCCATATGGATGGAAGCATATCATTCCCCAGACCACTCCAATAACATCAGAATTGAATCCCAACCTTAGGCTTTGAAAGGCTTTTAGGAGAATTAGCATTTGTAAGTAAAATGAGGGGTTGTGTCTTTATTATAGGCCTTTTACTATGTCTGTGGGGCCTGTGGAAAATTCTGCTTGTACAGCAGTGGAAATACATATGAAAAAATATAATTGTATTTTGACATGTTACAGGCAGTTAGATATGTTGATAGTTGGGTAGTTATGCATCATCTGTAAATAAATGTCTTCCATCCATCAAGTAAGCATACAAGCAAAGTGTCACTGGAAAAATACACATTGCATTAATGCAATCTCTGATGAAACGTTTTTCCATCTGTCACAAAATTTGCCATAACAAATGGGAACTCTGAACAAGCTTTATCTTAATGTATAATTTAGCACCAGGCTTTTTACATTGCAAATAGTTAGTAAAAACAGTATTTCAATGAATTTTTATTGACCATTTATTTCTATGTGTAAGGTTTGATAATATCTCTTTCTTCTTTCAGAAAGACTGGCGCAGCATTCTGTCTAGCTGGCATAACCCCAAGAAAACATCCTCTCTGTGCTCTTCAACAGCAGATACGTTCTCAGCAGAGGTTCAGGCATCACAGTATAACTTACCACATTATTAAATATAAGGAAGAAGTCTTTTACAATGATGGTGGTAAAACACTGGAACAGGTTACCCAGAGAAGTGGTAACATCCCTGGAAACATTCAAAGTGAGGTTGTTCAGGTTTCTGAGCAACTTGATTGAGCTAAATTTGTCCCTGATCATTGCAGGAGGGTAGAGTACATATTTAAAGGTCCTTTCCCCCACAAACTATTCTATGATTCGACAAATTCTCCTGGAATGCCACAAAGTAACACATGAGGCAAAGAAGCCTCTTTCTTTAGTCAGTCTAGGTGGAGCAGTTAAAATGGGAAGGTAAACTGTCATTGTAGGTACAATGTCCAATTCCTTCTCATCACTGGGCTGAATGGTGGATGCCCTGCCCCCGCCTCTATACCAGTGTCTTCATGTGCTTCATTGCTAAATGAGCTACCATATGAAGAAGATACCAAGTGCTTCCTGTGTTTAGTTCAAAATGCAAACGAGTTTGGGCACATTTCTTCTGGTTTGTCTGGCTTCTCTGCATTGCAAGAAAGTATCAAGTATCTACAGCTGCACTACAGCACCAGTGCATCTTTCACCAAGGTTACACCAGGAATGGACTTAATATTTCACCTTTTGGATAATGTGAAAGAAATAGATTCATTTACAGGAATATTTCAGTATTTGTGATTAGACTATGACCTGGGCAGTGACAGTATGGCTGACAGTGAGAATCCTAGAACTTCAAAATCTCTAGACCTAAAAATCCTGAAAGAACACTTAAAGATCAAGAGTAGTGGGCAAGCACAGCACTACAGTAGTGACACCAGAGCTCAGTTTAATCAGGAACATTAAATACTCATGCTGTAAAACTCTGGCTTATTGTGTTAGGATGTCTTCTACATGCACAGACTGTAACAAAAGGCTGGTGGGTTGGCTGTAATGTAATCCCTACCAATACAAAGAAAGTTAAAATTTAGGATTAGAGTGTGAATTCAGTGATACAGAGTTGCACTTGAATCTCTTTGGGAGTTCAAGCCAGAAAACTAAATTCAGTTTTCAAAAGAGTTCCAGATAATGAGAGAGTGAGAAAAAAATAATGTGTTTTATGTTTTGTCTACCTTCTTATTTATGTATATTTGAATATTTTAAGCAATAAGCTTTTTTGGTATTTAAACATAGTACTTCTTTGCTAATATCCACTGAATTTACTCTTTGAGTTTGCATAATAAGTTTCTGGCTCTATGAGGGAGGCTATAAATTCAGTATATTCTTTTCTATTTTTAATGCTTTTTCACCTCTGTAGTAAGTACACTTGTTGAGAAATCTGGAAGCTCTAAAGATAAGAGTAGGTTATATATATTTTAGTAGTTTAAGGAAGGTGCCTGTTCTAGACTCTGGAAAAACCTTGTGAACAAACTCACACATTCATACAAGGAACCCACTGAAGGTTAAAAATTGTTGACACATTTCCCTGGTGAATTCTGAACTGAAGAACAGAAAGTGAAGAGCTGAGAGGGAAAAAAAGCCAATTCTTATCTACAGGGTAGGTACACTTTTTTCAGCAGTATGCCTTAGTTCTACTAGAGCAAATCAATGATAAATGTGTGAAATTCCTATAAAACCACTATTAGTTTATTTACAGACAAAAACAGATATCCTAAAATCCAACAGGTGAGATCCTTAAACCTCAGTTCCTTTGTCTTTGCTTGTGTTTGCTGGAGATCTATTAATGCAAAATCATTGTTTTTCTGGTTTTCCTCCTTCTGGGTGATATGCTCTGAAATTTGTTACTGGGTTATAACTCTTCTTCAAGAACTTTTCCATATACTCTTCCCTAGTCATTGGGTCTGACGTAGCTGTCCCTACATACTTTTATTTCATCCGAGTGCTTCATTTCATTGAGGCCCCATCCAGGAGATATTTTGAGGAAAGACAATGCAGCTGTTGGTGTTCTCGTGCAGTGTGCACTGCAGCCCCACTCTCACATTGGGGTGTGTCACGGCTCCCCACATTGCATAGCCTACATGGCCTTTTCAAATAAGCCAAGCTTCTGGGGAAGGCCTTGTGAATAGCCAGTCCTCTCTTGACCGGCTCTGGGTACACAGTCATAGAACACAGATCTGGGACCTGAGAATCCTTAAAAAGCTTAGCTTAAAAAGCTTAGAGGGCTTCTAGAAGTGAGGTCAGAATGGATTTTCTATGGGACCCTGGGACAAAAAGACACTGAGCTATGTGCTCTGCATACATCTTTACCATTGCTGTTGCCATTGCAACAGCTCAAAGTTTCAGTACTCAGTTCATAGATTTTATGAAGTTTAAGATATGAAAACAGCCGAGTGAGCAAATGAACACCTTCTGAAGAGAAAAACCAGCTGGCATGTTAAATAAAACAGTTCTGTTCTGTTAATACAGCCCTGGTGACATTTGCACAATGCACACAGTGACACCTGACGCTGATGACTCGTATTCCTACGCTCTTGGAGTCTTACAGAAGTGGTTATTTCCTGCGTTAGGATGATGGTTTTGATTACCTTAAAGCCAGTGCTTTCTATTTGCCCTTAACAAATGTCATTGCGTTGATTTTTACGCATTCTCCAGTTTATATTTTTTGGATTTTGCCTCCACTCTTCAAAAGCTTCCCACCCTTTCAGACTGGTATCATACAGACATTAATGCAAATTACTGAATAAGTAATTCCTTGAAGTATTGAGTGTGAATAATCCTAGGACAGATTCTTCCTGAACAAACCAAGACTTCCCAGGAAAATAAGCCATTGATAACAGTGCATTGAATTAGACATCAATAAGTAGCATCACAGATGGAGGAAGGATGAGAGCTATGACTCAACAAAAGACAATAGCTGGAGAGCACCAGGCTGTGAAAGGTTTTAATGATAAATAGATTTTATTTGACAATGGGAAGTCTATGTGAAGAGGGACACACCACTTTGGGCTTTGGGGTTATTTTTCAGCAGTGGCATATGGAGAAAATTCCTTTCAGCAACAAAGTGAATCAAGTTCAGAATGAGAAAAGAATGTGCAATGGTCAAATCAAGAGGGTAAAATAGACTTGCATTAGAAGCTGATGTGTTTAGAAAGAAAAAGTCTAGATACTTGAGATACTGGACAAGAAAAACCTATTTATTGCCTAGGTGCAAAGTAATACCTAGGATGAAGCAACCAGCTCTCTGCATGTACTTTGCTTATAAGCTCTTTAATAAAGATACTCAACCTGATTCCAGATGGGTGTTTAGTCATCACAGTATCATGTAGGGATAGTAGCTTGCATGGTACATTTAGCTGTGGATATTTTTTGCCTCCTATCTGTAGAGTTGTTTAGCTGCCTGAATATATTTAACTACCTAAGTGAGTTACCTCTGCATGATTTTTCATTATGCAGAATAAATTTGCACCAAACAACACAGCAATTGCATAAGAATTACATGCTTTGAAATGCAAACACAAAATTTCAGAATGCTTGCTGAAGTCGCTGAAGTAAAAGCAGCAATAAAAGACTATTAAATTCTCAGTATTAGCTTAAGAAGAAATGTAACTCCATTCTTTTCACATATTTGTTAACAGTAAAATCATCTCTCACACAATTAAAATTTTGCAGGGATGTAAACTTTTGCAAGACTGTACCCTCAGAGACTCAAGATGCTCATACTCTCCCTGTCCACTTCTGGCAGAATAATTTCTAATCCCTGTTTTCAAAAGGAGGATGAACATTTACTTTTTTAACAGGTAAAATTTATTAAAACCTTTGCAATGCTGTAAAACCAAAATCTATATCTGCCAGTTTAATCTGGCAGATATAGGAGAATGAAGGGAAATAAGAAAGTTTTCTATAGGTACATCAGCAGCAAAAGATGAAGACGAGGGAGACTGTGGGTCTGTTGCTGAGTGAGAGTGGGGACCTGGCGGACACAAGAAAGGCTGACATACTCAATGCCTACTTCACCATTGTCTTCACTGGTAAGACTGGCCATCAATAATTCAAGACTCCTGAGGCCAGAAGGGAAGTCTGTAGCAAGGATTACTCCTTCTCAGTGAAGAAGGATCAGGTTAGGGAACATTCAAACAAACAAAATATACAAGTCAATGGGACTTAATGGGATACACCCAGCAGTCCTGATGCTGCTGCACTATGTCATTGCAAGGCCACTCTGGATTATCTTTAAAAGGACTCAGTGATCATGGGAGGTTCTTGGGTCCCAGTCCCCCCTGCCATGGGCAGGGACACCTCCCACTAGACCATGCTGTTCAAGGCCTTGTCCAACCTGGCCTTGAACACTCTGAGGACTGGGGCATTCACAACCTCCCTGGGCAACCTGTCCCAGTGCCTCACCACACTCACAGTAAAGAATTTCTTTCTAGTATCTAAGCTAAATTTCCCCTCTTTCAGTACCCAGTACTCCTTCTCCTGTCACTACAGACTCTTTGTCAGGACAAAGAGTCTCTATCCAACTTCCCTATAGATGCCTTTCAGATGAAATGTTGCTACAAGGTCTGTCCAGAGCTTTCTCTTCTCCAGGCTGAACAGCCCCAGCTTTCTCAGCCTGTCTGCATAGGACAGGTTCTCCAATCTGCTTACTCTGGACTTGTTCCAACAGTTCCATCTTCTTCTTATGCTGCTGGCCACAGAACTGGATGCAGCACTCCAGGTGGGGTCTCACAAGAGCAGGGTAGAACAGGATCACCTCCTTTGACTGGCCACACTGCTTTTGGTGTAGCCCAGGATGCCGCTGGCTTTCTGGCCTGCAAGAACATATTGGTGGGTCCTGCTGAGTTTTCATAAGCCATCAACCCCAATTCTTACTCTGCAGGATTACTTGCAATCCATTCTCTGCCCAACCTATAGGTATGTCTGAGTTTGTTACATCACAGGTGCAGAATATTGCACTTTGCTTTTTTGAACTTCATGAGTTTTATACAGGCCTACCTCTCAAGCCTGTCCAGGTCCCTCTGGATGGCTTCCTTGCCTCCAGCATGGGAACTTTCTTTCCAGCATGTCAACTGGACCACACAGCTTTGTGTCATTGGCAAATTTGCTGAGGGTGCATTTAGTCCCCTTCCACATCACCAACAAAGATGAATGCTGAATGCATGCCAGTAGGTATCAAACTCTGAGGGACACCACACATCGCTGGTTATGTGGACAATGAGGTCTTGACCACAACTCTTTTCACAGATTAGAACCACAGGTGATTATTCTTAATTTCTCCTGTTACAAAAAAAACCCAAATCCTCAGCATCCTATTTATCAATAATTAATTGTATGTGATTAGTAGGTTATCTCACACTGCAATCTTTAATATCTCATTGCTGCTAGTACCAGATAGGCTGTACAAAATGCAGCAACTGATACAGTGGATAGGCTGCAAATGATGTCAAACTTCTGCAGCTCCCAAATACATGAAGTATATTTAGTTGTCTGAGAAGACACAGACGTAAAGTCATTCTTGACTGCTGTGAGTTAAATATAATGTACTTTCAGTGAAGCCTTTCATTTATGATGCCTAACACAACATGAGCTATGACCTCTAAACTAGTAAGATTAAATTGTTCATCTGAAAAAATGTTGCCAAGCATTGCATGGAAAACATTGCAAAATCAATACGCTTGGTAACATTACTGCCACTTAACAAATCATACCCGGGCCTCATACAAAACAGCTCTAAATAGGCTAACATATAACTTTTATGGCAGAAAATGTGTAATACAGAGCAATTGCAAAAACAGAACAGTTACCGGTAAGTTTAAATGTGGATATAATTCCAAGGTTACCATTTTTTCTATGAAATATTTCAATGTTGTTTGGGCTCAAAGACCTAAAACTTCAATGTCTTGATTCAATATTTTTAATTTATTTTAAAGCACTGAATCAAGCACTATTTCTTTAGCCTTTATCTACTAGTTTTGCTCTACATCATGAATGTAATGGAAATTATTGAGGAAACAGGTAGTGGTATAACATGGCACAGTCACAAAACATATAAATATGTGAGCCTAGGGAGTTAGGCTGATCTCTGGATGCATAGATCAATAGGAGACATAATATCACCAATAAACAGGTGTAAGGTATAAGGAATAAACATAACTTTTTCAGTCTTGCTGCCATAGTGACTAAACTTAAATCTGCATGCCAGCTTTATCACAGTACTGGATGTCCCCTCTAGTGTGTATGCAGTGTATGCTAACTGTACTTAGTGGTGTTTAAAATGGTCCAGATTGTGGCAGAACAGAGAACTGGGCAACATAGATTGGAAACAGCAAGTGGGTCACTGCATACTTCCAGCTTCCCCTCTAGAGAATTTCCAGTCGCCTGGCTGGCTGCCCTGCTGCCGCCTGCCCAGGAGCAAAAGAGACAGGAGGGCCATTGCAAAAGGTGGAGAGAGCTTCAACCCCTGCTCCCATGAGCCTACTCCTTAGGCAAAAAGAGGAGAGAGAGGAAACAGAAAATATCTAGCAAAACAACTTAACTCTTTCCTAGCAGCACAGAGCAAAGAAGGATGGGGAGCTCAGAGAAGGAAGCAGGAGGAGCAGCCAGTAATTCAGTTGGTGCTGAAGGACTGGGTGAAAGGAGCAGACTGGTGGGGATGTGGGAAAGACACAGTTGCATGCTGGCAAGCTATTTAAATGCAGTAATGGTGATCGTCCTTATACACATTTTTCAGGCTACCTTAAACACTGAGTTATCTACTTTAAACATACACCCAGTCTTTCTATCCTGCTCCTCCCGCCTCCTGTTTTCTCCCTTAATCACTAAATAGATATTCCCATTAGGAGCTGTGGAAAACAGTTGTTGTCAAGGTAGCTGAATATCTTCTTCTTCCTGTGTGGAATTTTAAGTTTTATATTCAGTCTCTTCATCTTTTTCCTCTGGCTCCTTTGCAATGTTCCACTTAATCTGATTTTCTGTCTTAGTGATTTTTATTACTCTTATATTTTACATCAGGACTCTTATTTATGACTCAGTCATCATAGTCATGGTTAAATGCTGGTAGTCCTCACCATATTTAGACAAGAAAGGAATCAGGAACTTACTATTCAGGAATCCAAATAATATTATGGATTGAATAATGCCCTGATTAGTTAAAAGTGTATGCCTGTCAACAAGCAGAAAGTCTGTCTCAGCATTCAGAATACAGAGGACTGTTGTGTTCTGGTAAATGATTGATGAAAAGCCTTTCAAACAGCTGAGAGAAATCCCCAAATTCACACCTCAACTACTGCTCCTAATGGATCCCCCAAATACTTGAGACTCTGGAAAATACTGGACATTCTTTTATTTCTGTTGCTGCAGAGTATGAGAATTTACATTATTTTTAATATTATGAAAGCAAAGTTAGCTTGAGAGACAGACTATATTCACAGAATCATAGAATCTTAGAAATGTTAAGGCTGGAAAAGATTATGGAATCCAACCATCAATCCAGCACCACCACGTTCAGCACTAAACCATGTCTTCAGAGACTTATCTACATGTTTTTTGAACATTTTCAGGGTTGATGACTCCACCACTTCCCTGTGGAGCTAGTTCTAATGCTTTGAAACCCTTTCAGTGAAAAAACGTTTTCCTAATATCCAATTTAAACCTCTCCTGGCACAGCTTGAAGCCATTACCTCTTGTCCTATCACTTGTTACCTGGGATATGAGACCTGTGCCTGGCTACACCCTCCTTTCAGGTGGTTATACAGAGCAATAAGGCTCCCCCCAAGCCTCCTTTTCTCCAGGCTGAACACCCCCAGCTCCCTCAGCTGTTCCTCACAGGACTTGTGCTCCAGACCCTTCCCCAGCTCCACTGCCCTTCTCTGGACACGCTCCCGCCCCTCAGTGTCTTTCTTGCAGTGAGGGGCCCAGAACTGAACACAGGATTGGAGCTGTGGCCTCACCAGTGCTGAGTGCAGGGGGACGGTCACTGCCCTGCTCCTGCTGGCCACACCAGTGCTGATCCAGGCCAGGATGCCATCGGCCTTCTTGGCCACCTGGGCACACCCTGGCTCATGCTCAGCTGCTGTTTCCCAGCACCCCCAGGTCCTTTTCTGCCAGGCAGCTTCCCAGCCACTGCCCCCAGCCTGTAGTGATGCATGAAGTTGTTGTGACCCCAAGGGCAGCACCTGGCACTTGGCCTTGTGGAACCTCATACAATTGCCCTTAGTCCATCTATCCAGCCTGCCCAGATCCTTCTGCAGAGCCTTCCTGCCCTCCAGCAGATCAAGACTCCCACCCAACTTGGTGTTGTCTGTTAACTTGCTGAAGGTGCACTTGATTCCCTCATCTAGATCATTGATAAAAATATTAAACAGGGCTAGCCCAACTACTGAGCCCTGGGGAACACCTCTAGTGACCACTAGCACTCTCTGGTCCCAGCCAATTTGTCCCAAAAGACTCAGAAGACTAACCAGATATTTGTTATCAGTTATGTGAAGACTTGCACTGGTGGGCTGCACTTAGGTTCTTTTTACTAACATTTCTGTATGTGGCGTACAGTATATATGAGTCTCAATTAACCAGCTTTAGAATTTTTCTCAAGACATTCTGCATTGTTCCAAAATTGTCGGCATGCATATTATGTATATGTTGGGTAAAGTTGTAGTGGAATACATCACTTGAATATTTCATAAAGTACATGTAAGTTGATGTTTAATTTAGTTTCTGCTTGTCACATGAAGTAAAAATGCATTTATTTTATTTAGAGTGATTCCCTGCTAACCAGCTAAGTCAGCTGAAATCGGTCATTTATTTTTAAAGTAAATACGGTGCTCCTTCTGTCCTTATTTGTTCTTTATTTATATATACAGATATAATTATGTGTCTGGATGAAACTGTAACTGCATTTTCCTCTGATTGTGAACTTTAAAATTCTGCCATCTATATTTTGTTTCTGTGATGTCACTTCAGGAACATTTTATGATTTCAGTAAGCATTGCCTTGAGGTTCTTGAAAATATATGGCCTCTTTAAACCAAGATGGAACAGATGGAATCTTCATTGCTTAAACAAATGGCTACAATTTTCTTCAGGGCACAAAATAGTGTCATAATTTGACTGAGAACCTAGGAAGCTTCCAGAAGCTTTTATTCTTTCTTTGCTGGCAAATGATAGAATTCACGAATTTGGTTCAAGAAACATTTTACAAAAATCCCCTTGTGTCATTCCATTTTCTTGTTTTCCTTTTTATTTTCTTCTTTGAAGGAGAGAACTGGCATTCCTGATTCAGATGACCTTTTAGATTAAATTATTATGAGATAGATTTTGCATGACAACACATTTTCTTGTTAGCTGTAGAAATTACTCTGCAGGTGCAACAACCTAGACTATTTTAAATGACTTCACATTACTCAGTTACCAATTGTCACAATTTAATCTAGCAAAAAAATACTGTCAAGTAGTGTTATGAGCTGCCAAATAAATTTTCTTTGTAGCCTTTTTCATCCTTGAAAGAAGGCATAGAACTTATTCTTGTAGAGGCTACCAGGCAGAAGCAGGACTATCATTTTCCCATAATACACATTAACGTAAATCTCAACACATCCTCTGAGTCAGGATCTTTATTGATCTCGGTTCAGAACATGCTTGTATCTTTGTGTGTGTGAGAGAATAATCCTAGTGCTTTTACAGCTGTTTTAATTTAAACTCCACTGATAAAACACATCTATAATAAGGTCTGCTGGAAGAGTTCCCAGCCCTGACAGTTATCTATAAATTAATGGGAGTAATATACTTGGGCTTGTTTGGAAAATATGTATGACAGCCTAAAGCAGATAACAGAAGTCACATCTGCTGGAGGATGCTTGCAACAAAGGTAATCCAGGTAAGCCCTTGTTACAAGTTTCTAGTTCTGGCAACACAGTCATGGCATTAATACAGTCAAGAATAAGGTATGAAGTTTAGTTAGAAAAACAAGCTCAATATGTTTCTGTGAATCAAATATAATGAGACTAATTACCTATGGCCCAGTCTCTAAGTTGCTCTTTATGGTACTGTATGTATTAACTTGATTTTGGCAAAAGTCCAGGCTTGAGTTCTTTGTACCCTCAAAACATTTGCTAAAGCTCTGTATACTTCACATTCTCTTGGCATTGCTTCAGCATCTGCAATTTAGTAAGAACAGATGAATCCTTAGCATCACATAGAGCAGATTTCCCAGGTGTGACTTACACACCAAAGGTTTTTACCTCCATTAGTAAGTTTTGAGGGTGAGGAGTGTGATACAGCAGCTATATGTACCACCTGTGTTTTTATCCTGCAGGCTCATTTCTTAGAATTGACAAAGCCAAGACAACTATGCTGTGCCTCAGCTGTGCTTATAAACCAGGACCAAAGCGTGGAGTGAAAACTGAACAAGGTGACACTGACTACAGGTGTTTACACAGAAGACAACAGGAAGGCACAAAAGGAGTATGAGGTAGCCATGGGGCAGTGCGGGTGAATGTGCTGGGGAGTCATCATAACATAGTTGCAATCTAGTCAAATATGTGAATTTTGTTAGCATCTCTACAGGATTTTTGTGAGGGACTGGAAAAAAGATAGTGAGGCAGCTTTGTTTAAAGGCATGAAAGGTAAAGTTGGAGGAAAAGGTATGTAGGGTTGTTTGGAAATTAACCAGTGCATGAGAGAATGGTAGCATAAACTGATTGAGAATGACAGTGTGACCTCCCAAAACCCTTAGGATTAGGGAGAAAATATTGTGTGAAAAACTGAATGTGAGGATAACCTGACCAGGCTTAATGCAGTAGTTGTTGCTATTGGAAGGGCTATATAGCCAAATATAAGTCTATCACTGCAATGGCATTCTGCATTGATAGCAGGAGGACAAACTTCATTTATTTAGGGCAAGAGAAAAGGATATTGTAAGAATTGAGTCATAAAATCATGTTAGCCTAGATAAATTTAGCTATGAAGATGGGCTTTAACCAGAATTTCAGGAAATAAATGAGCATGCACACTGAAGACCTGCAGATAAGTCAGAGTCTGTGACAGGGCCTCAGCTTTGAGTCCAGATGATGGGCGGGTTGATGATTTCCACACTGACAAAGAAGACAGTTGTTAAAGATATGTTGGATAAAGACAAATTAATATGAGTTTAGCCATTTTTGAGATTTACGCTTTGACTACTCTCTCTGTCAGATGTGGGAAAGGGGCTGAGATTTTTACTTCACTATATTTGTGCTTATTTATATTAGGGGATTATCTGGCTCATTAAGATAAAAATTGGATAGTGTTAATCTTTCCTTTGAAATGCCTACATGTAAGTTCTGTACCCCATGGACAACAGTTCAGTTCAAAACACATTGAAATACGTTAATATACACACACTTGTTTATATAATAATAGAGATATAAGGCTCTGCTATGCAGAGCACATTTAAAAGTATCTCTGAGTATTGCTTTAAATTGCCCTATAGTAACAATTTTCATTAGCAGTTAATTTGATGTTTTCTTTAACTCAGAGGGGACCTAATTCCAATCTTAGTTTGTATAACGGCTTATTAAACAATCCTGAGTATTGTGATTCTCTGTTTTTTGCCTCAGTTTCTGTTAGTGTGTACGAAGAGAATAGCAGTGCTGACTCCACTTGTCAAATATTCTGAGAATAGATGAGAAGCACTATGTAAGATGTAGGCTCATCATTAGCAGCTTTATCCACACATCAGAGTTGCATTTTCACATGAGGCGAAATGTCATAGAAGATGAGTTTGTTTCTCATCTATTTAAAAATCTTATAATGAAGTACATAAAACAGAGTTTGTATTGCAATTTAGACACGGAAAGAAAAACAAAAAAAAAGCAATAAAAAAAGAAGCCTTATTCTAGTTGATGTACTTCTTTCTTGAAATGTAGCCAAATCCTAACACTAAACTCTCCTGTTTACCAAAGCCAAGTCTCAGTCATTTAAAAAATATTCAATGGTAAATGTACCAGACTTTCCATTGCCTGTGCGCACAATTTCAAGTCAAATAAGCATTTTGGGCTTGCCTAGGTTGTATGATTGAGGCCTTATGGAATAACATTTATCCCTCCAAAATCTAAACAAATTAATCATTTTGACAAATAGACTGTTTGAAATGGTATGCTGAAGAATATATAATAGTGGATGTTATATTCATTCTGTTTCAGTCTGTGGACTGCATGAGAGAGAACACTGGAAGTTGAACCAGCAGTTGAACCTACACTCGTGTGTGTAGGTGGTGATGACAGAAGGAATAGAAAGGTGGCAAAAAACCCCCACATTTTTCATTTTAAATAACAATTCAAATTTCATTTTTAGGGAATAATCACAATTGATTATTCTGCCTATAATTTTGAAAAATGGTAGATGTGTCTCAGAGAGAATTATGG
Source organism: Vidua chalybeata (assembly GCF_026979565.1). Taxonomy (NCBI): domain Eukaryota; kingdom Metazoa; phylum Chordata; class Aves; order Passeriformes; family Viduidae; genus Vidua; species Vidua chalybeata. Next base: position 86,348,245 of record NC_071531.1, on the reverse strand, counting down.
GGTTTATCCAAAATCCAGAAAGTCAATGAAAGGACAACTGGGTTGGGTTTTTTTTTGTCTATTAAAAAAAAAAAAAAAAGAAAAAAAACCCCAACACTTCAGATACCGTGCAGAGTGTAAAAAAGGTAGTACTATCAATCCCCAAGCTAATGTGCAATTTTCACAATAGTTATACAAAACCTTGTCAATAACAGTTATACAACCTTCAGAGCCTATTCCCTTATTACTTGCCACATACTCCACACTACCACAAAGTCTTCTTCACCATGCAAATGTCCTCATTAGCCCCCAAAACCTTTCTCCTGCATAAAAAATGACAAAAATAGGATTTTTACTCCTTCAGAACATATTAGTTAGGAAAGCCAAAAGCCCATGATATCTTTACAGCATAGAATTGTACTCACAGCTGTATCCTGCTGTCCATCACCCTAGGTAACACTTGCAAACATTTCTTATCCAAACGGCAACAGCAACAGTCACCCCACGGGCATTTCTGACTCTTCCCTATTCATTAAGGCATTATGCTGTTGGGACACCTTCTTTGGAGAAAGTGGCCAATGATACCTGCTCTGTGACAGCCAAAGGATAAGAATTCCTTCATTCTTCATGAAATGTGACTAATTTTGGCCCCTTCTTGAGTTCCACTGTGGCAAGCGGAATACAAGATTTTGACACAAAATTTTGAAAGCACAATGTCTTACTTCGCTAGAGCAAAGAATGGAGGCATGTTTGGGGCCTCTCTTTAGAACAACCATCACTTTTTCTCAGAGACAGGGAATGAGTAGGAACCTTCCAGTGTTTATCTTGTTATAAAGTACTGAGCAGTGCTTTTTCTTTCAAGTATTAGAAATTGTGAATATAATGGTTTTCATTACATGTTACATTAATAATTCCATGCATTATTCATCAGCCAGTGAAGAGCTCAAGTTCATCAAAGAAGGAAGTAAATAATAACAATTAGTCTGTTCAATGTTACTTAATAATAGCAAATCTACTCCATGAAGCCAGGAGTAATCACCACTAAATGCATTATATAGCAGCTGAGAAAAACTGATTTATAAACCCAGATGCCAGGCTGCAATCTAATAGTAATGTCATATTGTAGAAAGCTGTAGTAATCTGGAATATGATCCCACTGACTATTTTGGAAGAGCTTGCTGTTATCAGTAGCAACATCTACACTACTCTTTCTATAGTTTTCAAGAGCTGTCCCCCAATCCTGGCTGATGCTCTTAATTTCTGCTTCACATATGCACTCCAAATGAAAGGTCCTTGGGGCTGTCAGCTCTTCTGCAAGATTTTGCCTTCTAGCTTTTTGCTGCGCAGGATCTGTATCTACCACAGTCTCTCTGGTAAATATCACTGTCTTTGTTCCAGACCTACCTACAGAAAAAGGGCATCCTTTGGCATCCTGTCTAACATGGCCTTATAACACTTGCACTGGAATGGTCCAGGTTGCTCAAAACTTTGAATCCTTAAGGCACGATAGAACTTTCACTCTGTTCTTAGTCTATTACACTAGGAAAACCTTTCTTTGGAGCAAAACTATCATTCAAAGTCCAGAAGAGAGTGAGTAGTGTAATTTTTGAAAATTAGCTATGCTGCACCCTTAGATGACATGGTATTAACATCAGATGCTCCCTCTCTGCCTTTACCCATCCCTATCACTGTTTTATCTTCCAACCTTCCCTCCAACCCCTCTTTTCCCCACAACTCCTTTTGTGGATAATGCTATGAAGCTGAAGTCTCCTCTGAGCTAGGTGATAATTTGGGTTCTTTGGCCAGCTGACTGTCCCGGAGTATTCCTGCTGTCACATGTAGCAGCTCTTCTTTTTTATCAGTCACTTTGCTTTTTCATCTTCGTCAACTCCTTTAAACAGATTTTCCCATCTGGAATGTCACTCTGTCCCTGGCAGAGCAGTCCACTCAGGGCACAAGTATGATTACGCACATTTTCTTCACCATCTTTGGCACACTTTCAGGTCAGAATGTGCTTCCTGTGGAGAGAGGCTAAAAGTCTGCCAAGGTGTATGTCTGTGTGTCTACCCAGACAGATCCTTCTTGCCCAGCACACTCTGAGCACCCATTTACAGTTCCTGGAGGCCAGCAGGGGACAGAGCAAACCATTCTCTGAATGGCACAGGTACATGGAGACCTGCTGTCCTGTGTACCTTGTCTATGGCAAAGACCAAGGTCTGACAGCTGAGCTTCAGCTGGAAAAGGTCATTTGCATGGCAGCAGTCTCCCATCAACTTCAGGGCAGAAGAACCACTTCAGTCTCCTCAAACAGCAGTCTGTGGCCTGGCCTAGGCAATTCATTTTTCTGTCTGAACTATCTTTACCAGCAAGTAGTGTCCTAACAGTGTGTGGCTTGGCCTCCTGGTATGAAGAGGTCCTGTGCAGTTATTCATTTAAATGTAGCCTCCCCTATAGAGGGTCTCAAGAAGATGGGTATCCAAATAGGACTGGCTGGCCATGAGGGGTATTTAGACACTTTTAAACAGCATGATTACAGTCTTGTAGGCTCATCACAGTGCAAATCAGTGGATCATTTTTACAGTTATGGATGGGCAGGCCACAACCACTATGTCATCCATCCAGAGTGGTCAGGTCTTCAGTAGCACAGCTGGCATCTTTCCTGGATGCTGGAAGACAGTATATGAGTGATACAAAACAGCTTCTGAGGAGCCACAAAATGTAATTTGGCATTATTTCCTGGTTAGGTGGACTGCAAAATCCATGAGCATCTCTCTGGGAGTTCCATATCAGACAGCAAGGCCAGGGACAGTCAGGGTGAACATGGCAGCTGAGCACATGAACAGATGTTTGGAAGGTACTCCTGTGGCTGACCAGCATGAGCAATTGGCAAACTTGAGGTTGTTTCTACAAAGCAATGTGAATGTTTTACTTCTGAAGGTGGTATTGCAAACAACTAATGAGGGACTACAGTGCCACTTTTAATGACTAAAAATAGGTAAGCATAGATCTCTTAGTCTGTGCAGACAGAACATACAGAAAGACACTGCAGTCATTGCAATGTGACTCATTTGTGGCAATAAGGAACAGAATAACATACTTTTCAGACAAAGCAATGTAATTGCTCAAACAGAAACAAACCTTCATAGGGCTTATTTGGGAAAGAAGGAAGCTTCTTGCTTTCTGATGCATCATTAGGAAAATGTTGGATTTGTTGGAGATCTATCAGCCTAAATGGCCAATATGACATCTTTCATTGTGACAGTTTTGCAAAGATCTCATTGGCTGTTTCACCTCAGGTTTTTTTTGGTACCTTCAGTTGTTTCTTGTTAATGGTGCCTTTTGCTCTAGTTCAAACCCACTTTTACCCCATGGAAATACCTGTGCTGAAGTCCATGCTGTCTAAGGCAGCAGGGTATGGTATATTAGCAGGAAGTTAGGAGACCTCATTTCCATTCCCACATCTGCCAATACCAGCTTTAGGACCCAAATCACCAGCTCCCAAATTCCTTCACACATTTAATCTTTAAGGGAAAGTTTACATGAGATATATTATTTTTCTCTCTCTAGTATTTTGAAGTATTTTGCATAATAGTAATAGAACATAATTTGGGATAGAGTTAGAGGTTGCCTTCCCTCAGCATCCTCATTTTTTCCATGCCAATCAAGAGACATCACATACTTTCAAATCCCCGAGTTTTCTGTGTAAGATTTCTTTTGTGAGAATATGCCTGTTGATATTACCTCTTATCAGTTGCTCCCTCATATGGGGATCTGTTAATACGCATGAATGTATTATATAGTAATATAGTTCATATAAAGCTTTGTTTACATACCATGAGTAAAATCAAGAGTTTACAAGCTGAGGATCCATTTTAAATGCAAATATGGGTAGTATGAGTAACTGGGTCTCATAAATGTTATTGCTCATTCCCCTCAAGTGAGCCAGCCTGTTCTACAGCAGAACAGATGCTTTGCAGTAATGATAGGTCTGGGAAGTCTGCAAACCAAGAAGTAAGCAGAGTGATACTGTCACTGCACACTGTATTTGGGATCACAGTGTGGCTATTCTTGTTGTGTTTACAGATGGATGTTTCCTGTAGGTGTGCCACTGAATTGTGGGTTTTACAATAAAAGTTCCTCTCATCATTCCATCCCTTACACATATCTGATAATGAACAATAACTGGTATAATTTTTTGTATTCCAGGTTAGTTATTGCAGTATATATGAGAGAGATTGTCAAATTTCAAAGGAAAAAAAAAAGCCATGACTGTAAAACATGCTCGAAACTATAACAGCATGTCTAGTGAGAAGTTAGGATAAAACAGCTGGTACGACAGGCCAGAGGTGAGTATAATTTAGTCATTATTTCTGACCAGTGTTACCCTGGGCCCATCACATCAACTTCTTTCTCCCAGAGGCACCTCTGATTGCTAGCACTGATCTACCCTGCATCATACTCCTGTATCCTAAGCATGTAAAAATTGGCTAATTCTGCCATTGCTGATGTTTCAGAAGGTTTATCATATCATAGAACCATAGAACGTTTTGGGTTGGAAGGGACCTTAAAGATCATCTCATTCCAACTCCCCTGCCATCGGCAGGGATGCCACCCACTAGACCAGGCTGCTCAAAGCCCTGTCAATCCGTTCCTGAACACTTCCAGGAATTTCTTTGGGCAACCTGTGCCAGTGCTTCATCACCCTCACAGCAGAGAATTTTTCAACAATATCTAATTTAAACCTTTTCAGTTTAAAGCCATTCACAAATTTCCTATTACTACACTGCCCTTGTAAAAAGACCTTCTCCAGCTCTTCCCTCATCCACCAGTGCTGTAGCCCCATCAGAACATAACATTTTTTGGGCACAATTTTCCCTTAATAAAGTCATGTTGTTTGTCACCAATAACGTTGTTATTTTCCACGTGCCTTTGAATAGTTTCCAGAAGCATGTGCTCCATGATATTTTCCTTCTTTAAAAATGGGGATTATGTTTGCATATTTCCAGTTTGTGGTGACTTCATTGCCACAGTTTCTCAAATATGATGAAGAGTGACAGTCCCTACAGGACACACAGATACATTTCATCATGCCCAATGGACTCATGCACTTGAATTTCCTTATATGGTTCCTCTTCTGCAACTTCAAAAGGTCTGGCTTCAGTCTTGCCTAATGGGTCCAAACTTTTGCTTTGCATCAAAATAAGCAATATGAGTGATTTCAAGCATAGTTTTAAAAGGCCATTTACATTTTTGCTTTTTACTCCTTTCAAATGTCTTTAGATTTGGATTTTTATTTTAGTCACTAGGTAGATCTCTAATTTGTAGACACAGTTCCTCTGGGGTTTTACTTTTCTATAAGTGGTATTTATTTACAGAAGATTATACAAAAAATAATGAAGGCATTTTAGGCACAGCTTCATCCCATTGTTTTAATAAGGCAAGTCTGGTGAGAGATTAGGTAAGAAAACCTTGAGTATTGAGGTGAACTCCCAGAAGTATAGAAAACATACAAAAAACTGGCTTATAGTTAAGGTTATTGAAAGGAGACTATGTCCTATACAAGGATATATTTGATAGAGCTATATTTCTATACATCTCAGTGTCTTGTATGCGCTGGCATACAATCAGTAATTTATATATGCTAGTAAATTATATGTATTACTTTACTTATAAAGACATAAAGTAAACTAGAGATTTTGGTTATATTAAATAACCTTAATTCTGTTATTTGCCAGTGTTATAAAAAATAAAAAAATAAAATAAAATCTTTACTTTTTTCACCTGGCAGGATATGTAACATTGACATGCTGCATGGGACATTTCAGCTTTATTTATGTGATGGACAGCTTGTATGAAAATTTCTCTCATAGATTGAATCCGAACATTTTATTGTTCAAGTTGGAAGGAGAAAACTCAGAATGACCTTTGAGTATCATACCTTCTTTTAAAGTCAGATTGATGGCTTCCCTTCTTTTCACTCTCCTGTGCCTTTTTCTCAGTAACGCATAAAAGCCTGGAATAAAATCTCCAGTGTGTAATGCATAACTAATTTTATTTTTTTTACTCCAAACCCTAGCAATTCAAAGCCAAGTAAACACCAGCAGGCTGCATTCACTTACACTATGCATGTTGATGCTAATTGCAGTTCCCTAAACATTTTACATTGTTTGCACAAAATAGCATTGCTCTGCCTTCAAACAGTCAGTTCAGTGACAGCTGGAATGAGTTTATCTCATACTGCTTAGTGTCAGGTGCATTCTTACAGCTTTCCTGTCTCCTTCTGAGGGCTAATTAAGGCATTCTTCTCTCTTGTTTAACATTTACATTTAAACAGCTGCATCTCATTTGGATATAATGCAACGATGGGCACCTGGCTTTCTTTCCCTGAGATAATTCTGGGAGGGTTTTTTTGCGCCCCCTCCCTTCACCAAAGCTCCAAAATGGTTATTTTTGTGCTTATGTAGGGATACAAACCAAAGTGGCTGTAAATGGAAAGAGCTGCTCTTCATTCACAATCAAGGTGCATCTTCCCAGGATCCTTCACAGCTAGTCTCCGTAGGATGCTCAGGATGAGAGCAGAATGCAAAGCAGAGTCCTAGAGCCTTTCATCAGCCTGCTGCCTTTGTCAGGCTCTGGTCACCTCAGGGGCTTCTCTGTTCCAGATCTTTTTGCATCTTGGGTTGTTTGGTTGTTTCTTCCCACGTGAACAAAGGTTTCACAGGAAAAAGGAAAAAAAGAAGCAAAGCCTAAACCTTATCCCAGAAGAAAAACATGGCAAATGTAACCATAGCAGTTCCATAAAACCTCTTGTTCCATGTTAACAGGAAGGGCTGCAGAGGTGCAGCCTGCTGTGCTTTCAGAGGTCCACACAGGGCCAAGTTCTCCAAGAAACACGCCAATTTAAAGAGAAGTGGCCAGGACTGCAGCCCAGCCTTCAGGCACTAAGCATTTTGGCAGATTCAGCAGCACCTTTCACAACAATCTTGGTGCAAGGTACAAGCCTGTCAGATGCAGCACCTTTTGTGGTTCTCTCCATATCTGCAGGTTTCCAATAAGGTGACCTCTTAAGATTATGAATGAATGTTTCCAAGAAGTTATGGAAGATCCGATGGCAAAGGTCTATCTCCATACATCTCTGTGGGACAAACATCATCATCTTTGCTCAACTTTTAATGATTATTTTTCTTGTCAGTAAAAAATTACTAGGGACATTATATATTAATTCTGTGCTTTAAAGAAATAGTGTATTAGGCTGCAATAATCCAGATAATAATAATAGTATATATACACATGTAAGAACTAATGAAATAGGAAAACTAGACTGTGATCATAAGTTTAAGAGCAATATATTTACTGATACAAGTTAATGATGTCATGTTCTTATTTTTATGCAATTGATTTCATTTCTCAAAAGGAACAGGGCAGGAAAAGCCTTCACTCCTTGGAAAACATTATAATGGGAAGCAAAGGAATGCAAGAGGTGTGTCACACCTGTGCTGCCAGGGGCCAGCAGGACTGCAATGCTGATGCTGCAGCCTTGCCCACTTGGGGACCCGGGATAACTGAGGGCAGCAACAGGCCAAGACTCCAGCTATATAGGACTGCACACAGAGTAGTCTTCTTCTTTCAGGAGACTTAACTGTGAAGCTATAGCAAGTATCAGCACGTGTAAATTGTATTTTTTCCTAAAAGGTTTGTAACTGTAATTATTGAAAATTACAAATGGCACATCTGGTTTGGGGCTAGAAACTTCCAATAAAATTTTCAAGTTTGTATATGAAATTATGGGACACTAGAGCATCTAAAGATGAAAAGGAGCCAGGAAACATTCATCTGACTACATATGACAGTCTTTATCTGAGCTTGCTGTCACTGAATATTCAAAGTACTAAAGAAAGAAAGAGGCATGTCTACAACAGACTACTAAAGCAGTAAAAACATTCATTATAAATGTGTCCTAGGAGAATTAGCTCATATAAAAACCTCTAAAGTATCTGAAATAAGGTGAAATTGATATCAAGATTCAACTTGAGCAGCCTCCTTTCCAACCTGCTACTTAAAAACACCCAATGGATAGTTACTGAACCACTCTGTGCAGAGCAATGTGAGTCCTGAATATAAAACATTACTGAAGCATTGCATATGGAATGCACCAAGCAATCCTGAGAAGGCAAACTGCTTCTTACAACATAGAATTTTATTATTAATTTTTTCACCTAAAAAAATCAACCTTTTATGTTAGCAGAAATACACTGTCTCTGAGGAACAGGACTGCACTGAAGACAGATTGTTGCTTCTCATAACCCATTTCTGCATACATAAGTTTTCTGTTCCTCAAATATATTAATGATTTAACCACAGGGGAATTATCTACATTGATTGCTGTGTAAAAACTGAAGCTTTTTAAACAGCCTATCCTTGCACAAAGGCTTATTATCAACTTGGACAGTAGCGCAAAGTTTGGAATAAGTACCTAGGTTTATTGCCAGATTTTATCATGAGAAAAAAATGAAGACAGATGAGCTGGTTGTCATTTTGTTATGGTTTTAATAGAATATTTTTCCACTGGAAGAGTCAGCTCCTTCAGAACCTAAACTTGCCTCAGGAACTTATTGATTTTAAAAAACAAGTATCTAAAGTCAGTCTTTAAATCTCTCAGTTTAATTCAAGTGATGTTAAAGTGCTTCATGAAGACTAGATGAATAATTTCATTGAATTTGAGTAATTGCATTCAATGAAGAAGTATTTTACTTGGGTTTGTAATTTTTCTTTTTTCAGTTCAAATTCTAAATTACAGTTTTCATATTGTGGCTGTGCTTTGCATTTTCCTCTATCCAGCCTGGTTGATATCTTTAACTGTAAATTCTTTTTTCATTATTAATAATGAAAATAATCCTGACCTTTTCTCTTTTTGATAAACAGTTCAATCTGCATTAAGGCTATAGCTGGGAGAAATAATACATGATAATATGTGATCCATGTTAACAGAGCATGGTGGTGTTTTCTTTGAGCCACAGTAAAGCCTTTCTATGGGGCAAGAGATTACATCCCAGTGAAATTTTAACCAAAAAGAAGTTTTTCAAATTTGTTTTTCACACACACTAGAAGACACATTCTTGAATCTGTTTCAGCTCCTGATATTGTCTGAGCCATACATCACTTCCCCACTCAGCATAGTTATCCATTCCTCTCACCAGTACAAGGCGCAGGATGCCAGTGCTATGACTAGAGATCAGATGAGCACGTGCATACCAGCAGGAAATTGGCACTGAGTTTGAGATGTATTTTGTCCTTTCTGTGAATGTCTCTCAGGCACCAGAGTTCTTCAGATGGAGAAGCCGTTTTTGAGAATACAGAAAAGCAAAAGCAAGATGGGGAAGAATGTAGAAAGTGGGAGGATATTCAAGTGTGAAAAGAAACAAAGATTTGGGCAGAAAAGAAACTACTTTTAGGCATTACAGGAGAGGAAATTGTCAGAGGGATGAAGAATATATATTGGATATGCAAACTGGGACTAAAAACACTGGTGTGATTCTATGACTAGAAGCTGATGAAGGTAACAGGATACACATGTGGTAGGGAGAAACCAAGCTAAAATCTCTGGCAGTTCATGCCCTCTTATAAAACACTTGGGCAAATGGTCAGAGGGTACCAAGGAGGTCAATAAAGCCACAAGGAAACAGGGGAGAAGATTAAGTGAGTGTGATGGAGTAAGACAAATACAGGGCTTGGGCTGTGTGCAGGGAAGAAGACATTAATGTCAGTAAAACACTGACAAGAGCAGTCTGAGAGGAACATGAAGGTTTCTTGTGTCAGAAGACCTATGCAAAGATTAGGAACTTCTGTGGGGTTATATGATGACAGCTTGTAAGGATGATAGATTCTGTGGAGGCAAGTCCCTCATCTGAAGTTGTGTATACTGAGTTCTGGTTTTCCTGCAGCAAAAACAGTACAACAGCAAAAAGGTGGTTCCAGAGAAAATGGCTTTCAGGAGCTAAAACAAAACAAAACAAAACAAAACAAAACAAAACAAAAAAAAAAAAAAAAAAAAAAAAAAAAAAAAAAAACCACAAAAAAAACAAACAAAACAAACCAAAAAAAAACCCACAAAAAAACAAAAAAAAAAAACAAACAAAAAAAAAAAAACAAAAAAAAAAAACCCCAAAAAAAACCAAAAAAACCCCAAAAAAAACAAAAAAAAAGTGTATTTTACTGAAAGATAAAGAGAAGATAAATAAGAAGGTACAAATTAAAAGACATGCTAAAATAATGAGAAGTATTCAGGTGGTAAATTGAATGTTGATCTGTACCTTCTTCATTACTTCCCTGTAACAAGGGGACATCTGGAGAAAGGCAGAAGATGTAAATTCAGTAAAAGGAAGTGTGTTTTTCCTGCTTGGGTTCTAGAACACCTGCTCATGAGACAGTAACACAGCCAGGAGCTCAGCATGACTGAAAAAGGGGTTGAACATTTGCATGGATGAGGCCATGCAAAGTTACAGGCTTATAAACTGTAAACAAATAAAAAAATTTGGAAAGGATAGAAGCCTCCTGCCTCAGGCTGTTTCCCAGCTTTAAACAAAACAATAAGAAAGATGTTTCTTCCTTAGGGGCAGTTTTTAAGATTTCCAGTCTCATATAACTCAAGACAAGTTTATAATATAATAACATCAAAATACTCTTCTCCAATGTTAGTGATTCTCTATATTTATTGCCAGTAATTATATACTCTTTTAGCTGGCTGTCGGTCACGTGCACATTTCTGTCTATGTTTGGGCAATCCCCACGATGTGCCAGTCACTGGCTGATAGCTCTTGTCTAAATGTGTGTTTACAGAGTCTGCTACCCCTGGTCACTCTTGCTAGGGAGGGCCTTTAACACACCATTCAAATATGGCTTGTACCCAAAGGTAGAACTGCTATTGTTTAGCACTCTGGAATAGGTGTCAGTCATGCATTAGTTGCAAATCTGATCTCTCTCACTCAGATTAGGATTGGTCATCTCATGCCAGGGGCAGACGGGTGCACAGCCATCTACTGCAGGGGGTGCCTCTGCCTTGCTCTGGGGAAGGCTTAACACCACTGCAGGCAGCACGTGGGCCTAGCAGACTCCCTGTTGGTATCCACATCTCAACATATGGCCAAATACACAGTAGGGATAGATAGGTGAGGACTACCACAGGAAAGCATTATTGTAGATGCCCCAGCCTTTAAAAGTCTGAATTTTGCATGGGTTCAGATTCAACAAAGAACTAAATAATGTGAGCTCTAGGAACTGTATATCCTTAGGTACTTTATTAAATCAATGTCTTTCATTCCAGCTCTCCCACCTCTATTTCTAGCTCCTACTTGCAAACCATAATGAAATAAGAATATTCCTTGCTGCTAAAAACAAGCCATTCAGTGCTTCAAAATGATATATGAGCTCCTCAGTGTGTGCCAGTACAGGATCTTCTGTTGAGTTAGAAACAGTACATTCCATCCAAGTCCCAGAGGGATGCCTATTTTGGTGTTTCAATTTAAAGGAAGAGTGAGATTTTGAAACAAATGCCTATTGTCTCTTTTTGTTGTGCTTTGATTTGCACCACAAAATGGTCTCAGAGCAAATGACCTGGATTCCTTCTGGATGGAACTAAACTAGATGTGCTCCTGGGAGTGCACTTAATGCACTTCAGCTGTAAAGGACAGTCCGGTCATGGGACCAGTTTAGTCCTAATATAAACCCACTGAAATGTGCATATCGCAGATGTCGGGCCCTAAACATCAACATTACTTCTACAGATCCTACTTGTCCACATTACTTAATAATACAGACTTAGCAAAAGTCACCAAATGACCCAGGGAAGTATAAGAAAAATGACTAGATAAAAACTATTATCCTGTTGCTCTTTCAGATTCAATATTCAGGCAAAATTACCATATACTGATGATCTACTGTACTTCAGAGGTACCAAGGCATTTATCAACATGAAATCTAAGTACTGTAAAAGACAAAAAATGTTGTGAGCTCAATTTTAAGACTCTAGTTTTACTATTTCTTTTTTCCCATCCTTTTTCCCCTTCTCCATATTTTAATTTTTTTTCAATGTATAGACACCTGCAATTATGATTTTTATAGCACTCCTTTAGCAGGTATATGCCTAACTACTAAAAAGTATTCTCAATTTAGGTACAGTGCTTGGGGGATGTAAAGCATTATGTGACTGCTAAGTATTATTAAGATGAAGAGAAGGCAGATTAATGAGGAAGCCATTCTGCTCTGAGATTAAAGGGGCTGTATTAGCTTTTCATACAAAACCTTGTTGGGAAATCCTGTTTTTGTGAACATCACAAGCTCCTGATAATTTGTTTGTGTAATGCCATCAGAATCAAAACACCTTCCCTGTTCATCTTTAAGTCATTAAGCAGGTTACAGCAAGATGTTGAGGTAGATGGATGGCATAGTACTTCATAAGACAAACAGAACAGGAAGTACTGATTCTCTGGAAAATAAAGAGGAGAGCCTTGACTTGAGTTTATTTCATTATTGATGACACTTAGGATTATCACTGAAGTTTTGAAACTTTTGAAATTTTGAATTTTTTCTTAAATTTACTATTTCTTTATGTTCTACTTTATTAAGAACAATTTTAATATTCCTGTGTGCAAATGCAATTATTTAAAAAGATTTAAAATTTTCCAGCATATAAAAACCAAACAAAGTTAAAAAATAACCCAAACATTTCCTTTAAAACTTTGTGATGATCACCCAAAGATATTTTGGACCAAACTGCTTGTGAAAAACACTACAATCAGATGGCTATAAGAAAAGAATTTTAATTAACTTCTTACCTTCTGATTTATCTTTGGATTTCTATAAAGCAAAGCTTTGCTGTAGTTCAGCTCTCAGCCACTTCTCACCAGTTTTACAAAGGTACAGCTGGGCACTGTCTCAATTAGCAGGTCAGAACCAGACCCATGGGGCACTCTTTCAGTTTGACCCTAATACTGTGGAACCTGGCATAGACTGAAAATGCCAGGGAGGAGCAGAGATGGGCTGCACTGTTCTTTTAAATAATGGCTATTATTCATTGAAAGAAGAATCCTTCAGGACATATGAATATGTGCCTAAAATATGTCAATATTTAGAGATATCACAATATTAAACTGAAGTAAAGCATTTTCCAGATATATCTGCAAACAGAGTTTATTATTCATAACTTACCCAATGTGCAAACATTCTCATTCAACAGGGAATATACCACATGGAGATTTTATTCCCAAGTACCTTCATGTAGGCAAGAATTTAATGAAAACATGATGGAAGCCTCTGAAAAGTAGAAAATAGCAGTGTCTAAATTTAATAATGACTCCATTTCAACTCAGTGGTACTGGGTCTGAAAAAAAGAATCCAAATAATTTTTCTCCATAAAGATCAACAACACATCTGTTAATTGAAATGGTATGGGGAGGTAGGGAGAAGTATATAGTCACATGTTGTAAGGCCAGAAAAGGCTTTTTTCACACAGTCCTGCAGTACCTCAAGATTTTCAAAAGGTACTCTTGCATTGTACCTTTCACTTCCAATATTCTCTTATCCTGCTAAGAATGGATTAAATAATCTCACTCTGAACTGATCTGACTTCACTTCAACAGAAACACTTAAATTCTATTATCAAGTTGCTCTTAAAATTTCTCTCAGGTTGGCTAAAGTGGGTGAGTGCATTATGACTCTAACTGTAAAAAGAGCCTCACTGGAATCACAGTGTAGGTCATTCAGGGAGCCCCTAACTCAGTGCATCTCCTTGCAGCTCTTGGCCACAAAATGGACCCTGGGCTTCTATCCCATTCCTAATTTCTTCCCTACAGAGTAGAAGTACCAGATCTGTACTCCTCCTCAGTCATACTTTCCCTATGTATGTTAACTCCCTCAGCCATAACTGACTGCTCCTTATTCAGCTGACTCTTTCCAGGCTGCTGCTTTCCACAGCATGGTCTCCCACGCTGCCAGTACAGTCTGTGCTGATGGCAGATGTTCGATCTAGCACTAAACTGTTACAAGTTTTCAAAACTAATAAAAGTTTCCTAGCAAAGGTCTAGAAGATATCTCTGTGAATATTTAATAAGCGTTAATATTAAAAAAGAAATTTAATTTTCTTTTCCTGAAAAACATTCTGTGTGATGTCTGACCTTAAACTTTTTACCATTACATTGTAGAAAACTTGAAATCAAGTAATTTGTGGTAATGTCCTGCTAATGCTGCCAAGATACATATCCTTAAACAAATACAGGTTTCATTCCAAACCTTAATTTGGGATTTCAGACAGTCACGAGTCGGATTTTCCATACTGCTAACACCCAGGCTGTTCCAGTGGTTCAAACCTTGGACACAGCTATGCAGCCCAAGGACCAAGTCATAAAGTTTACATTTCTCAACTGGACTGGCACTATACCATTTCCTATTATCCATCTGACAGGCCTCCTACCTGCCATAATGCTGGTATCAGCTTTGTATCATTGTTGAAATGCTTTTTCAAGAGAAAAATAGTTTTGCTACACAGCATAGCTTCTGATTATTCAGGATTGATAAAACTCAGTATTGTGTACTACAAATGACTACTTCTGGCAGCTGCTGCTATCATTTCTTAAAAGTGCTGGCATCAGACGGGAAAATAGGCAATAGGAAAAATCAGTTTCTCTCACCCACATTAACACAGCAATGTATTATAGCAGTGGGAAGTTCTTTTTGGCCTTACAAATGATAATACAGAAGAAATATTAGCAATTTTCTTTGAGCATTAATTGAATTGATCTAGTTCTGATTACCACAATCTGCAAACAGCTTCTCCAATGTACAAAGGATCTAATTATTCCCAGAAGAAATGTCCTGTAAATCTAAGGTATAGAAAGTATGTGAATGGACTAAATATTCTTGCAGTTCATAACCCTGTAGGTATTTCTCTTCTTATATGGCAGAAAAGCAAACAGAAACATTAGAGACACAAACAGAAAGAACAGCTTGAAAAAAAGGGTTTTATCTAGCAGACAAATGTACACCATGTACTCCCATGTGCTTCTCTTTGAACTCTAAAGATGCTTGAGGATTTCAGACCATTGCAAGGAGAGTCAGAACAAGGACACCAGGGCACCTCACAAGGCTTCAGCAAAGAACAGATTGTTAAAAAAGAGGTTCCAGATTATCTCCTGCAGGACAAAGACAAGACTGTTTTGTAAAGGCTGCATCTAATGCCACGTGGCTGAGGATAAAAAAACAGCAAGAGTCATTACCAAAAGAAGCAAGTCATCAGCTTTCTCAATATGCATGCTCAATCCTTTAATCATTTACCATACGCATGCATCTAAATGGGAATTCTGCCAAAGTATAAACTGTTAGATTAACTGCTACAAAATCCTGAAAAATGAGAACAAATGGTTGGTGCAGGAATAGTAATGCACAAAAAATATCAATAACTTTTGCATTGTCAGCTGACCCAGAAAAGCCATGAGCAAGAAAACAATAGGAAAGCCACTTGGTCATACCATTTACTACACTAATCTGCTCACTTTATGAAGTATTTTCTGAGATGCTCCTACCATGTTACCTGCTAAAAGAAACCCACCCTAAATGTCCTGGGCACAATATCAGGTCCAAAAAGGTACAGTTTCCTGAGCTAATTTGATTAGGCAGACAAAATGATCTTTGTTTCACTGTTTAATAGCATGCTACTGATATTGTGTCTGTGGTAGAGCTTATGTAAACCAGCATGGCATTTCTGATTTCATTCGCATACTCTCTAGTGCAAGAGTGACTACCATTGCTCACAAACCTCATTTCAAAACCTCAGGTGTCTGGGATACACACCTCTCCAAGGCCTGAGAGGAAGAGACATCAAGAGTAGCATTTGATAAGTGGGCAATGACAATAGATTCCCAAACTCTTTGTTGCAGAGTAATACCTGGCTGAACATTGAGCTGAGATCCAATCAGCATCCACCTCATCACATTTTCTAGTCTGTTACTTCCCATATTTGGAGATTCAGACTTCCTTCCATGTCAACAAGGCCCAAGACCACTCCCAACTTAGTGACTCTATAAAATGATAAACAATATTATAGGAGCTTCCCCACTAAGTTTAAAACAAATTATACCAATACTGCTACTAAGTGCCTCCCAAAGGGACTAGGATCTCAGAGAATCTATAAAATGCAAGAAGCAATGCTGCTGTGAGCACACTCATTTATGCTTTTGTTTACTATGTTAGATTACTCTGATCAATAGCAAAGAGAACATTCCTGAGGCATATGGACGGAGAATCTAACTAAGGCAGTCTATTTCTAGGCATCTGGCCTTGCCTTATAACCAGTAAATCAACAAACAATTTTAGGGAGTAATTGGTAGAATTTAGGCTATTAGTATAGATCTAAAGTATTTCACTGTAGAGGTGGCTATTTCCATCTCCTGTTTTGACCTTGGAATAGTGCCCTGGAGCAGTACCTTGCCTTCCTCCCCTTATGCAATGATGGGCTGTTTTGAACCTGTCAAGGTCTCATTCTCACTTCCAACAAAGTTAGAAGAGGACATTAGATGTGCCAACTGCTGGTTGTCTTGGTAAGCTTGAAACACCGTTAGAAGCCAGTTTAGAGAATCTTTGCTCACAGCTGTAACTCCTTACAGCCTGCTCTCCCAGGATCCAAAAATATCAGTCAAGTGTTTGCTTAGAGTTTAATAACTAACCTTAAAATAATCCATAGAAAGGATCACTGTCTGAGGAAGAGATATCAAATAATTTCACTCAGGGGATTTTGGTAGTTCATTTTTCCATACAAAAGCAAAGTTTATAATAAATGTAATTCATACGGAGTTTGATGTGTTCTATTCATAACAGTGATTAGTGTGCTTTTATTTCAATCTATATACACCATAGAAGTCTCAATAAACACACTAACTATAAAGAATTTCCTGTGCTGTAGCAAAGTGTCTAGTTAGTTCTGTAAATAGGGACTTGTGGTAGTGATGACAATTATTTCAACAGGATTTCCTCAAACAGTGAGAGCTTTCAGAACTATCTTTTCTTGGTAAACCCATGACTTCAGTTTGGCTACAATTGATGCCTTCCCATCCAATAATTCCTAGGCTGATAGGAGGATAATTCTTTTTTCTTTGCCTCCCAAGAGGCCAAAGTATGGTCATGTGAGTTACTTTAAAAACTTTTTTTAAAAACAGTATATGCACGCACTCTTTATTTGGGCATTAACTCAGTAGTATGATTGGTGCATGTTTTTCCATTTCTAAAGCTTTGCTTTTCATTCACCTCTGCCTCTGTGCTGTAGTCCCAGCCTTTCGTAGGCTTCCAAAAGGTAAATTTAAATGGCTAAGCTATATATCTTATAGATGCAAAACTAACTTGTTATAGTTATCTCTCAAAACATCTTTTAATTGACAAAGGCAATCAATTTAAAAGGAAAACATAAAATTTCTTCATTTCTAGGTGTTTGTCCCATATATTGAATAAACAAAGTTTGAATCAGTGATTTCTTACAACTATATATATCCACAAAATTGGTAAAAGAAATAAGTTACTTGCAATTTTTTTTTCTGGAAACAGCACAAGTGGAATGAAAATCCAAGTCAAAATGGGACAAAAATAGAGTACTGAAACAGGTAGCCCAGATTTCATCCTTTTTGTATTGAAAAGAAAAAGCCAACTCATCCAGAAGAAACAGGAAGGAAGAGAGGATTGGAGGGGCAGACACTTGTGATTTGTGCCATTGTAAAAGAGACTCTGAAGTGTCTGATCCATTTATAGCGCCTCACATTAAACTTAAAGGAGACAAAGAATCCCTCCTGATATGTTATCTCATCTCTCAAGAAAATGAGAACCAAACCTTTTGCAGAAAAATCTTACACCAGGTCCTGGGCAATAGAAAAAAATTTGGGGCTGCATTTGCTCACATCTCAGCTGGGAACAGCCCACTAGGCTGGAGGGACTAAACTCCTGTCACCTCTGATGACCCAGGGACAGCAGTTGTTCCCCTAGGCTTCTGGTCTTGAGTGCTTGCCTCCTCGTCTTAGAGGATGCTCCTATGTTCAGGGAGTGTATTTTCAGTATTTTCTTAATAGGCCTCCCTCATTCTGCCTTGCTTTCTCTTCTGCAAGCTTTGCAGCACAGGCGTGGGTGGGAGCATGGCCTCTGCCAGCAGCACCAAGAGTGAGCAGTCCTGACTCCTTGCAAATAGGAAGTCAAAGACAACATCAAGGCCTTGTTCATAGCCAGAGACCTTTCTCACCCAAGAAGAGCACAAACACATTTGTTATGCACATATGGAATTCCTGCATGGGTTCAGCTTTTCTTCCTCTGCATCACTGAAAAAAATCTACTTTTTTCTAATGTCATGCCCAGACAGTAATTGCCATTTGGTGTCCAGAGAGATGTAGTCTCTCTAATTCTTAACGTTCTCAAATTCTTCTTTCCGCTGTGCCAACATTAAAGATCAGAAGATTAGCTCAAATACTAAGAGTGGCATAAAGGGCAAATGAATACCCAGAGGTACAAGGAGAGGCAGAGGGAAAAAGAAAGGAGGAATATCTTGGTTCGTGGCAGCATGGTTGAAGTGTTTGTCTTTAAATTGTTCAAAAGAATATAACGGTGATCTAATGAAATTTCAGTCTTACCTTTCAAGTCCTCAAATATACCCTGAAGCAGAGTCAACTTTCTTTATTGTTAAAGTATCAAAATAAATGTTGTATGGTTTTGTTGGATTTTTGTTTTTTTTTCTTTTTTTCTGCTTTTTTTTCTCTAAAATAAATGGTAGTTGTCAGTGTACAAAAATTTTTCAGACAAGGCCTCACAACTGTGCTACTGAAATTTTTTTTAGAACTGTGTTCTCCAGATTAATTTTCAAAGGTTGACTTGACCTTCAAAAGACTATGTTATCTGTCCTTTTTCTTGTCATTTGATCACAGAGGCTTTGCCTCTGTCTGGACAAGCAGAAATCACATAAATGTTCCTTTCCTTTTTTTTTTTTTTTTTTTTTTGGTGTCTTTTCTGGAAGCTTCCACCTTAAATTTTACTTTCTTGCCTTGCTAGACAAAAAATTGGTGTCTACATTCTAACTGCTGACACCAGCTTTCACATCCCTCCTGAAATTTATTCAGCTAATCATGCCTTTTCAGTTAATACACTTAAATGGAACTAATAACATCATCAAAACACTGAGAGGTTCCTTGTAATAAAATATACCCTGCCTCACTGTGTTTCTAGTCTGACCTTGACAGTGAGCTTTTTTTTTTGCTTAAAGTAATTAGTTAGATGGCTACTACTCCCTCCAGAAATTCCATTGCCTTTTGTGAACTGATGGGTGTGCGAAATATTGCTTCAGTGTTTTGTCAGTTTTTCAAATCATTGCCCATCTGGGCTTTTTCTTTTCTTCGTGGACACTAGTATAAGGACTAATTCCTAATAGAGATGAGAGCTTCTGGGTTAGGCGAGCAGGATCCATGGCAGTGGTCACAAATAAACTAAAGTCATAAAAACCCAGGACGTTCAAATCCCAAAATAGACAGGTGCACCCAAACAACAAGAACCTGAGACATGACTAAGAATGAAAAAATAGAACTTTTTTCATGCAACTTTTCTTCTAGCTAAAAGTAAAAAAATGTGTTGGTTAGAAAACCAAATGATACACATAAATTTATTAGGGTTTTTTTTTTTATGGCTACTCAAGGCCATTACAAGGAAATGAGTCACACTCCCATTTTCTTCTACGGTCTGGACCTCCAAATAGGACCACACTTTCCATGAAGCACTGTGAGAGAAGACAGTTCCTCACAGCCTGAGAGCTTCAGAGCTGGTGAGGCTGTCAAGGAATGCAGATAGGGATAACCAAACCTCTACCCTGAGGTTCTGTGGCCACAAAATATTTCAAATTATCTATGCTCTTCTATCAAGGATTTTTTTCCCCCAAAGGAAAATAGTGATATTTTCCATGGAAAATGTATCTAAAACTGTTTACTGTATAAACAGTTTCATCATATTTTTGTCTCCCTACCTTAGTCCTTTTCCCCTTTCTCAAATTCCTCAGGGAAAAAGATCCTTGAAAATGGAGAAGATGAGCAAGACTCCCTGATTTTTTTTTTTTTTTTTTTTTTTTTTTTTTTTTTTTTTTTTTTTGGTGCAAGAAAACTTGAATTTTCTTTAGCAGCTGCTATTACTTCCAGCTGAGGGTCTTTTAGAAATATATTAGACATCAAGGAAACTGTATGTCCACATAGAAGTTAAACATAATATTTTACATTCTTGTAAAGAAATTTGCAAAAATAGTCATTGTCTGAAAGGACATCCTCTAGAAGATCAAATTTATGAAGCATCAAGCTTTAAGCTAAAGTATCAAAATGTGATATTTTAGAAGATTTTCTCATGTTGGACTAAGAAAAACAATTCCCTTCTTAGGGCTAGGAAAGAACATCTCATTATTTTCTTTCTTCTTTATAAATATTTTTATTTTTAGAATAGTTCCTATTGTGTGACCCCATCATCTAATGTTAGATAACCTGAAGCTATCTCTTTTTTATATTGATCATCTCTAGTCAAGGACTTGAGCAGTACTCTCTGCTGTTGGATCTGCAATGTAAATGACCTTTTTTCTTTTCCTGTGCTAAATTTCTGATACAGCTGGTGCAAGTTCTGTGCAGACAGGAGAATAGCAATCTGTTCTTACAGAAAAAAAATGCTGAGAAATGGAGAATATTTTCCTTATCATTTTACATGAAAATGCTACAGTATTAACAACAGGATAAGTTAACATGCACAAAGACTCCAACCCCTTTAAAATTTTCCCTTTACAAAAACATTTTTGGAAAAATGTTTTCCACCATTGAGCCTTTTTTGAAAGGATCTTTAGAAAGGAAATCTAAAATAGAGTTTGATCATGCATTTCAGAGAATATAAGGCTGAAAAAATTCCATATGTTGCATTTTCAAAACAGCAATAAAATCCAGTTCATACTCCATTCTTCATTAAAGATATATAAAAATGAGTAACACTAGAGAGTTATATAAAGGTTGTGCCAGTAAAGCTTTCTTTCTGCCTTTATCACTTATTCTATGTAGGTCATATAATTTACAAAAAAAAAACTCTACCCAACTTTCAAAATATGTCATCTCTGAAATTACTTATCAAGTCTTTTCATATCCTTCTTCATTTACAGACGTAAATGAAGGTACACCTCTGGGAGACAGAGAGAGAAAACCAAAATATACGTTATATGCTTTAAAAATTGTGAACATCCATCAAAAACTTGGGTTATCCAAGTAATATATGTGTTTAACTTTATTACAAGCTTTCATGGGATAATTGTAACATTGGGAAGCTTCTGAGATGTTTCATTAACCCGAAAACAACTTTGAAATCTCTGATACAGGCAAATGTTGACTATTGTTACAGTGCTCACAACATGCAACAATGCTCATACTTCACATTTCTGTGGTTAATTTGGACCAGAGTGACTGAACAAAGCAGCCTAAAACTAAAGCTAAAGGTAACACTATTGTGAGATCTCTAGAAAGGCCAACATGGCAAAATTTTATGACAGATAGGATACCCCAAACTCTTGTTCTCACAGAAGATTTTGGTTTGTTTCAGAATTTCCACAACTTAAGAAATATTCTTCATGGAGTTTGAGTGATTGATTTCCTAGCTTTAGCTTATGCACAGTTTTGCTTTTCAGCCTGCCAGCCTATGATCATCACATACAATACTAACCAACTATTTGCTTTTTAGTGTAGCTACTGGCTGATAACTCCTTACTGAAAATGCTCCTGCTGTTCCATTTGGCATATAAAGAGAGAAACTTACCCAGTCCCAGGAACAACTAAGAAATTCACAATATCTTACATGGGGACTGTATCTCACAGATCTTACAAATAATTTGAACTCCAAGAAATTAAAAAAAAAAAAAATAAACCTTACAGAAGAAACTCTGAAGACAAGCTGACACTTTCTTTTTTATAGAGGATGTTGCCTCTGCACTAGCTGTAAGTAATCCATTTCTTGTGTTGGATATGATGTGTAATTATTTATATTACAGAAAGATAAAGTCTAAAAAGTAATTCTGGATTGAGCTAAGCATTCACCTATTTTAAAGGTACTCATGCTTCTCCCTCGACCTCCCAAAACCGCAATTTCAAATTTTAATTATTAACATTGACAGCTTGGTCAATCTGAAATACTATTCCGAGAAGAATTGAAGCAGAACCGAGTGAACAGAGTTAGGAGTCAAAATCATCTGTCTTCTAGCACAGGCTTCTTCCTGAATGACAAAATTATCTTTCCTCTCTGACATTGGATGGGAGGTGAAGTGGACTCTGCTTTGTTGTCAAGCTCTGATTAATTAGCTTGTGAATTTTGCAATTCCAGAGGCTCGAGCATGTCTGTGTAATTTGCATACAGTATACATAGTAAATAGAGAGTACACTGAGCTCATCAGCAGGCTCCTGTTATTGTTGCATAAAGCTATCTAAATAGAGGGGTTTTTTTTCAGTGCAGCATTATTAATTCCTTTCCTATTATTGTGTAATGTGAGGAACAGAAGGCCTTTTATCTCCTTTGTTGGCTGCAGGCTTTCAGCAGAGTTTAAACATGTACTCTGTTCTGCAAGTACAATCTGGTTCAAAACTAAATGCAAACAAATGCAGGTTGAAAAATGTTTTTCAAAAGAAACTTTCTCTAACAACCATCCTTCCCCATGACAATCAGTTCCTGATTAGGACTGACAGTCTTCACTCTTCATTATGGATTTTGGAGTCTGATCTTCCTCTACCTCAGTATTTTCTGTCTCTCTCTGCAGATATGCCAAGCTTTCCTTTTCAGACACATCCTAGTACTGCTCTCCTCCCACTAAAACCGGTGTAAGGCATGCAGAAGCCCCATGCCCCTAGCCCTTCCCACCAATCCAGGCAGCCCTGGTCCCAGTGTCCCTGTCCCTGTCCCCAGCAGGCTGTCTCCATTACTGGTGAAGCAGTAATGGGTCAGGGCACCAGCAAGGCTCGAGTTCTTTGGGCACTCACCCAGCACTGGCCTCCCACACACATGCAGACTTGAGGAAAACCTCTCTGTGCTGCTGAGAAAAGGATGAAAGGGAGTAATCCTGCCGGTGCAGCAAAACGAAAAGGGAGGAAAATGCAAAAATTATTTAAGGGAATAAAAAATAGACAATAAAAAATTTTCCTCTTCCACATAATCCCTTTCTGGAGACTTTAATGTTGAACTTCTGGATTCAAAGCTATATTCCAGGTGTTTTTTAGTCATTTGACCTTTGTGCATCTCACCCAGCATCTTGCTCGGTGGAGGCCCTTCTGTTTGTCTAATGGGTAAATAAAAGTAAGTGACATTGGCATGAACCTGAAATAACTGCAGATACCACCAGAATATGTGAGAAACCATATTAAAGTAATTTTAACCTGTGATCCTGCCCTTTCTCAATGGAAGTTCTCTCTCTGTTTAATGAGGTGTGTGTCTAGAGAAATCTGCAACAAACCACTTATTTGATTAACCAGGCAAAAGGTATGGGAATTAAATACCAACAGACATTTCTTCTCATGCCTCAAACTTAAACATCCTACTCCCTACCCTGAAATATACACTTTAATTCTGTATTTGGTGAGAACAGATGACAGCCTCTGCTGTAAGACTGATAATCTTGTTAGTAGCATAATGCTTTCAAATAGCCAGGAAGCTGCCTTCTGTTCTGTACTGGTGAGTAGAGGACTCAGTGGGCTGACATACATTTCACAGCTCTGCATATTAGAACTTCAGATTTCAATTATCACTTCAGGTACACATGAATGAGAAAAGAGGGCAGATTTGTAGTGAAAAGCTCTTGCAGGCATAATTTGTGCTCCTTAATGTGCTTGGTTATGAAAGAGAAGTACAAATTACCTACACAACACTATTTAGCAAATAAGAGACTAAAATGTTGGTGTGATGATTAGCCCTTGGTTTTGTAGCAAAGAAAAGTCTCCACTACTGTATTCTTGTATATTTTTTCCCTAACACTTTCAGACTGTACCGGAGAGTCAGATCAACAATCATAAACATGTACTACCAGATTTCACTTCGATGACCATCAAAATCAAAGCTCAACATTGTGAAAGAAAAGTGAGTACAGAATGAGGTCCAAAGAATTTTCAGCATTACTTCCTTTAAATTACTAATACTCTGAGCCATAGATATCCTGTAATCACTGATCAAAGTTTGTCAAACTTCACCTTTGAGATCAAGGGTATGGATTTTCAAATTTTCATTTTTAAGTGTAAGAGCGCTTACATTCAAAATGTCTCATAGGTAAGATGTGTAACTATATGTGTGCTTCAAATGGAGGGAAAAGTTTGAATACATATTTTGAAAATTAGTAGTTTGCCTAATGGTGAGATTAGATTTCCTATTGGTTTCCATGTGATTGCTGGCATACCATAATACAAGAATTCTAGACTAATTTTCTGTGCTTTGTTGTTGGTAACAAAGGTTTAAAAAAAATAAAATTGATTAAAAATTTATTTCTTTTTTCCCTTTGCTTCTACTTCATCCTATACATACTTTGAACTGAAATCCTTAAAGAGACAACTGTTGAACAGTTTCATCTCACAATATAGGCTACCAGAGCAATTAAGCAAATCAAATGAGGAGAAAAAATAATATAAAACCCTACTGTCGTGGTTTGACATGGAAGTGAATTTTTTCCAGGAAGTTGGGTCAAACCAATCAGTGGTCAGGTTTGGATATTGGCACCTGGAGTGACCACTGAAAGTATGGACACGCCTCTGAGAACACAGGGGGTTAAAAGCAAGAACTCCCAGAAGAACTCTCTCTTTTGGTTCCGGTCGTCAGAGTGTGCAGACTCCCCCCCTGCCCAGCCTTAGGCTGGGTGGGGGAGGGGAAGCCACGCGGCCTTGTCCAGGTAGGCCGAGGGGGCTGAGGGTCTGGAACCCAGCCAGCTCCTGTGGACGGAAGGGTGGAGAGAAGCGGAGATGCCTTTGCCCCCCCCAAGAGGGAAAGAGACAGAGAGCCTGGCGGCACCTGGAAATCTGCTGGCAGAGGAGAAGGAGAAGCGGGGGGAATGCCCAGCGTGGGGGCAGAATGCCGGACTGAGATATCAGCCGTCCAGGGAGTCTGAACTTTTAACCCTTTCCAGGAAATGAGGGGTTTTTTTTAAAGTATTACTCCTCCTTGATTTGTAGTGGAAGAGAGATAGTCCGGGACCTGAGATGTTAGAAGAAGAAATATTTAGGTGGGAGGAGATGATGAAGTAGCTTTTAGCTGGACTTTTCTTATTAGCCATGGACTGAACCAAAATCTCCTGCAATAGAGACTGCATTTTAGGGGGATGCGGTGGTGACCCAGGGAGACCTGTTTCAGCTTCGAGCAGCACAAGAATGGCGAGAAACGAAGAGAGTTGAAGAGGGAATGGTGATACCCTCTGTCTTCAGGAAGAAGATGAGTCCTGTTTTTGGACCCCTCGGCCCCAGGGGAAAATGGGGGGGACTGTAGTCCCAGGATGAGAAACTGAACTGTTATATCTTTGGGTCCATGACAAAGCATCCTTAAAGGAGCCCTACGAGCAGTCTGTCCATGCACGGTGGTGAGAGCACTGTGACATGGAAAGGAGAGTGTCACACTGGCAGATTTTTCTTCCGGGCGGTTGCCATGTGTGACAGGGAAACACAGGGGGGCAGCTGTGTTTCCTGGGGGGCCTGTAGTGCAAGAGAGACTTCTCTCTCCCTTGATAGTTTAAGCATAGATTACCTGAAGGGTGGTAATTTGATCAAGAATCCCGGGTGATGTTTCATGGCTGGGTGTGTTTGGAATTGGGAGGAGGAGGGGTGGTTTTAAAAGGTCTTCATCCTGGATTTAGTTTATGTGTTTTCTGTATTAGCAGTAGTTTAATAAAGTTTTTTTTTCCTTTGTTATTAAGCTTGGGCCTGCTCTGCTCTGTCCCTGATAACATCTCACAGCATTTATTTAGGGAAGGTGCATTTTCATGGGGGTGCTGGCATTGCGCCAGTGTCAAACCATGACACCTACTGTTCAAAAATGTTGGCAAACTTCATTGTTTTCCATCAGTTGGACATAACTTTTTTGGTGCTACATGTCTCAATTTTTCATGTGAACAACAGTTATGTGTCTGACTCCCCATCCTCTAGTAAATGCATTGAGCACAGCCATTATTTGCCTGACTCACTCTGGATGCCCATGGTGCAGGCATGCACATCTGAGCAGAAATCATGGAGATTTTACTGTCAATAGAAATTGAGCTAACGCAGTCAGTGGAGTATAAATGCAATTCATTGTCTGCCAAGGTAGTCAATAAAGTTTGTTTGATTAGACCTTTGTGGGGACTGCTGGGCTCCAGGACAGTTTGGATGGGTGGTGATGAAGGATCTCTGAAGCCAGGTCTTTAGAACATGTGGTTTATTATAAGGGATGAAGGGCCCTGCTTGGAGTTGCTAGCGGCAACTCGTGGCAGGCCCAGGGAGAGCGGAGGGAGAGAGAGAGAGAGAGGGTTCCAGGTGAGCATCCCAAGAGGAAGGTCCAAGAGAGCGTCCCGTCCCTCAGCCACACCTTATCAGGGGGTTTCAAGGTGGGCTGGGACAGGACTTGGGCCAATGGGGTTACAGATACCTGATACTTCAGGGAGGGTTACAGGTATGGGATGAACCATACATTGGGGGGTGAGACAGAGCATTCCATTTGACCTTTGGATCTATCTGTAGGTAAAGGGCATTGTTTAATCAGAAGGGGGGATTGTTTTCAGCTTGGCTGTATTATTGTTTTCGAGATGCTCAGTAATTAAGGTTTGGTATTTCAAATCTTGTTCTCATCTCAATATCTGTATTTTCTGACTCTTTTGCCAGGCTATCATATTTATAAGGCTTTCCTATTTCATCTTCCCCAACAACCTTTACTATAAAGCAGAACAGGATGATTACTTCAGATACAGATCCCCAGCAAACAACTTCAGTTACCTAAGTATAGATGTCTCATGTCATGTTAGGTGCCATGGTACATCTCCTGGTGCCTCTCGTAGCCATTTCAGAGAGGAGCAGATCTATTGGAACCCTTGGCCATCATTATGTAGAATTTCATGGCAGTGTACAACAGCTTCAAACAGACCTAGATGCTGCTGGCCATGGAACTGCATCAGGACCCTAAAGTGAGATGAATCCAACTGTCAGAACTGGAAAGCAAGTGAAAATACAAAGGGCTTCTTCAGCTTAACTCCAAGCCTTGTAACAGAGTTTTCATGTGTCACACAATGGCAGTCAGACCTGAGCCTGTGTCATACTACTGGCCTTTGGGCATTTTCCTACAAAACGTAAAAGAAACCTTTTTTTTTCTATTGGGTGCTCTTGTTGTTGCTGTTGTTCTTGTATTTTGATACTATCTAATAAAAAAAGCCAAGTATTAGATCAGTAGAAAGCAAAAGAGCAGAATCTGGCTTTCTACAATCTGATCTGAAGCCCAGGCTCTGGGCTACATAGATTCTGTTCTTACTTCTTCCCACTAGTTTCCTATTCTTACTCTTTTCCTGAACACCACAGCAGTGAAACAGCAACAGAGAATTAGACCCATTCTTCTAATTCTTCTGACTTTCTTTCTTGACCCTAGATGAGCACACTTCTTGTTTCCCGGTTGCAACACACTTTCTGTGAAGTCATCCAGCTCTCCCTCTCCACTGAGCCCTTCCTGTCTGCCTGCTGCTGTGTTTGCCTGTAAAACACACACTCCCCTGCTGACTCTCAGCAGGCTAACTGCTGGCACAGATTTTCACATTTTCTCTATTGGATAATTACATGGAAGGACTCCACACAACTAAAATTACCTGTCTCTAAAGATTCTCATTTTTCTGGGATGCTGAAGCTAAAATTGGACTTCCATCCATGGTCTCACAGAATGAAGGCCAGTTTTTTTTCCAGTTCCTGTCCTTGTGCAATCGAGGCTTCTCTTGCTGCATGCAGGTTCTAGATCATTCCCTGGCACACTAGCTAAGGGCAACCTCAGACAGGCTCTGCTCCATTTCTACAAGAAACATAGTTTCTTGAATGAAATTGAAAAATTCACCCCAGAATTGAAAATATTAATTGGAAGTCTCCAGGAGCATGTACAGGGGAACTACACACCTCCCTCACTCCCAATTTAGACGTCACTCACTGTCATAACTGCTCTCATTGCTACAGTTATGCACACAATGAGGATATCCTTGGAATCATGGTGGTAGAATATGGAAAGCATTGATGGACCGATACAAAAATATCTTAATTGTTTCGTATTCCTATATTTACCTGTGCCCCCTAATCTGCACAGTCACTGTGATGTACAGAAGGTTCATGGAAAGTAAGGAGGAATGAATGTTGGGGTAGGGTTGCTCTGAAGAATTTCCAATCTCAGAAAGGAAGCTGAAGCATTTAGATACTAAATTGGGAGCAGCTGTTGACTCCCTTGAAGACTGAGAGACGCTGAAGAAACACCTTGAAAAATTAGGAGTTGAGCATCACCAACCACATGAAGTTTCACAAAGACAAGAGCCAGCTTCTGCACCTGGAACAGGGCAACTGTGGTTGTGTGTGCAGACTGGGGAATGAGATGCTGCAGATCAGTGCTGCAGAGAGGGACCTGGGGGTCCTGGTCTGTGACAAGTTGAACATGAGCCAGCAGTGCCCTGGCAGCCAGGAGGGCCAACCCTGTCCTGGGGGGCATCAGGCACAGCATGGCCAGCAGGGCAAGGGAGGGGATTGTCCTGCTCTGCACTGGGGTGGCCTCACCTCCAGTGCTGGGGGCAGTTCTGGCTGCCACAATGTAAGAAAGATAAAACTATTAGAAGGCCAGGAAGATGGAAAAAGGCCATGATGGGAAGCCATATGAGGAGTGGCTGAGGTCACTTGGTCTGTTCAGCCTGGAGAGGAGGAGACAGGGGAGACCTCAATTTGTCACAACAGAATACACACCCAATCCAAGTTGTGTTCTGTGTGGCATAATCATGTCAAAAGGTCACTGGACTGATAAGTTTTTAAGATTCTCCTGCTAAATAATCCTGTCTTGAGTTCTCCTTAATAGAACAGATTTACACTTCATGTATGGAACAATGACAATAAAAAGGTGGTCAGATAGAGAAAGTGTCAGGAATATGCTGATATTTTTATAACAAACATCAAATAAATCAATGCACTTACCCTTCTCTTGATATGCATTGGATAACTACCTTCAATATGTCAGTTGTTTAAAAGAAATTGTGTGACCTTGAGATATAGTAATCCAAGCATTCCACAGTTTCATTCCACCCTCTTTCCCCCTGCTTTTTGCAGCACTGTGTTTGGCCATGCCTGGCTGTTAGATCAGTGCAGGGCAGAAAGCCATAGCTAAAGTTGCCAAAGGCTGGCACACTTTGTTAGGGCTTCTCTACTTCAGTACTCCTTTGTGTACATGTTATATAGGCCTGTCGCTAAAAACAAATATGCTGGATATCACGGTAATAATAATTCTGATACAATGTGACATTAGGCACATTCAGAATCACGATAAGGTGTCTGCTCTGACCACACTGCTCAGTGTGATATGAGGCTTTCACTCTTTACCTACCAAAGTATTAAATATTGATCAAGAAGTGTTAGCTCCAAAGGCTCCAGAGCCTCTGAATAAGGATACACTAGGATCTCTGCACTCCAAAATCTATTAGGCAAACTGAGAACATCAACACCAGCATCTCCGTCTTGTGAAAATTTCAATTACAGATCTTTTTGTTTTGAGGGGTATTTTTAGGTGATTTTTAAAATTTTCTCCAGCTACACTTTTCTTCACCCACCTTAAGTTAATTTCTGTATATGTTCATAGCAAAACAAATTTCAATTTCATGGATCTAGATTTGCTTCTGTAACTGTTTATTTGATAACTGCTGACATGCTTATCCAATCAGAGAACAAATATAATTTCTTTTCAGTCTATGAAATTAAATGGTGGGGCCTAAATAACCAAAATGAGCTAGTTTCAGATCCTTGGTCCTGTTATCTTTTGAATTAGGTACATTAAAGTGAAAAATTAATACAGTGAAATAAGATGTCCAGAGATGATGTGAGGTAAAAAAAAAAGACTGTTGGCTAACATAATACAAAGTGAGTGTAAATGAGCTGATACTTTTTAATAACTGCTACTGCTATTCACAGACACCACAGAATCACTGTGATACTGTACAGACAAGGCTGAACTACCTAGCAACCCATCATGAATGTTTCAGTCAATACAGATTACAGTACAGATGTCATGCAAAGGTCCTTTATATATCAGCTGTTTGGTGACTTGAAAAACACACACAAAAAAAAAAAATCATGTCAACCTAAGAAAATACTCTAAAGGATTAGAACAACATCATGCCTCTTGTCTTAATGTTTTTGACAATGTGTTAAAAGTGTGGCTAATTAGAGACAGAATAATGTAATGTATAAAATTTTTAGCTCTGCATTGGAAAACAGTCTTCTAATTTAGACTGAAGACACTGTTTGCAGAGAAAACTGAAAAGAGATGCAGTAAAGCATATTGAATCATCATTGGTTTCTTAGACAATTAAAAATAAAGGAATTTTAGCTCTTGTTTTACAGACTAGTAATATTACTAGTAGTCACAGTTTTCACAGGAGTGAATTTACATTTTCTTTTTAGAAGTTCCTGCACCTTAAAAGACATCCTTCTGACTGGCATTCTTGGAAGAAGGTTTATTCAACACTTTGGATTTTATAAATGCACATGTAGATTATCCTGCATTGTTAGATATTTTACAAGTACCTGTGGATCCAAATTCCCAAGGTGTACTGGACACAAAAACCTAAGGGAAGTACCAGAATTTCATATACAGCCATTGGGGAAAGCCAGACGCCAAAAGAGCTTCCAATGTCAGCTTTGTGTGTACTAACAAGAAATGAGAGAAAATATTTTCTTTCTCTACTACTTCTTTCAATGCCTATGAGAAAAAAATTCTAGCTTGAAAACTTTTCTTGAATTTCCACATCCCTTCCCCTTAATCTCTCTCACAGCCTACTAGCCACACAGGTAGCAGAAGTGAGCAATTTACTGCCACAGATCAAGCCTGTAGCTCCTCATCAACACTCTTGTAGAAGAGCTGAAGGCAAGGCCTGAACCATCCATTTTCCATTCAAAAGTGGAGCCAGGGACCAGAAAAGAAGGAGCCTGATTTTGTAACTTTGCAAGGATGACACCACCTTCCTACAAAGGAACCCACTCTACTCCTGTACTACTTTAGAAGGTAAAGTTCTGATCCCATTAGTCTAAGAAATGCTGCAGTCTCTTGTCCTCAAACAGCAGCTTCAACATTCCTTCTACCTTCAAGGAGACTTGTAAGGTCACTCATTAGCATGTCAGATGCTAGGGGAAAACACAGGGAGTGGCAGGAAAGAAGGTGAATTGAGGGACATCATTTGTAATGTAAGATTTTTCCACAGGGAAGGCAACTACATCTACCCTGATTACCATGATGAAGCAGATAAAGCTGGAAGTGGTGCAAAGGAAACACAACATGGGGAGTGTTTTTGCACATTTACAGAGCTGGAAGCTAATTTTCTCAATAAAGTAAGGGCTGCAAGAATTTCCAGGGAATTGTGACCGAATCTGTTACAGAGGTGCTCAAGAAAGCACTTATCTTTTCCAAGAAATTGAAATTATAATTTGGGCTATTGGGAGTTGGAGCATTATTCTTTTCCAGAATAATTTTCTTCAACTCTCCAAATTCTGCAGAGTGCTTTTGTGAGTGGTCAAGGCTGGATGACAACTGTGATTCACAGTGGCCTTGAAATCTGTGAGGTTCAGCCTCTCTGTCATCAGTTTCATAGATAAGTAGATGCTATTTTCAGCCTTATCTGTATTTGGTCAACACCTGCATTTTCACTTGTGATGACACTTCTAATATAGCTTTCTTCTCTGCAGAAACTGTTCCTCAGCTCATTTCAAACATTTCCAGTATAGTGCTGTGATGAATGACTAAGCTGTAATGGTTACAACTCTTTGAATGAGGCTCTTTAACTGGAACCAACTGGAATTTGGTACTTTCAGCAAAACTTGACCTGACTATATTAGTAAAGAAAGATATTTCACAACCTGGTGAAATATCATAATCAAGGAGTCAGAAGGTAGCCTGACTTATGCTTGGTAGATTTTGGCACATGACTCTCTGTCATGGTCTTCTGTCAATGAAAAGGATAGTAATCACTGTCTCCAGAGAAAAACAATATTGCAGCATGAGATATTCAAGGCCCTACCCAAGACCTACAAAAACACCTAGAATATTTTGCTAAGAAAAACTTCCTTATAAGAAAAAAGCAGTTGTCATTAATTCTTTCCTAATGTCCAAGTCAACTCAGAGATTATATAGACATAAGGAAAACCTAGTCAAGGGTATTAGCAGTGTTTATCTGGAGCAATCTAACAAAAGTGTCAGAAAGAGAATTTAGAGTGTTATTTGTTAACTGAAGTCAATTAAGGTCTGTAGAGATAATATCTTTCATTAAACGAACGTGTATAATCTTTAAAAGGTAAAGATATTTGACTTGGGGTACCTGAGATATTCTCACATTAAAAAAAAAAAAAAAGCAGCATAAGACTTCACAGCTGTGGAGTGGATCAACTGTTCTAATTCAAAGCAGGTATGTCAATCAATAAGGTAGGGCATCTGAGGGAAAAAAAATTGATACTTGCTCAACAAATTACAGGAAGGTGAGAAGTAATTATGGCCACTCCCATAAAAAGCTGCTGATAGAAGTCTTCTATGCTCTTTAAAGGAGCATTCAAATACAGAAAAATAAAGTTCTTGTTCCATACAAGTGTGTTTCTCAAACATAATATCAGAGCAAGCTTTTCTGTACTGACCAGCAATGTTTGCACCCTTAAATAAGAGGAATTCAAATATTCTCATCACTCTCAGACACAACTTCATATTTCATGTATGAAATCTGAAATATCATATTTTGTAAGTTATAGTGTGACCTAGAAGCCAGGCAGTAATTTCTGAATTTGAGATTGGAAGCTAAAACCACTTTTGTCCATCTTTTCCTTGACATGATCATATTGTAAATTACCAAAAAAAAAAAATCATTGGGATGTCAAATTGCATCTTTATTAACTAATATTAATTAGCCAATCTGCTTCACAATTAGTATGTAAATTTCACACAAACTGCTAAAATT
Source organism: Vidua chalybeata (assembly GCF_026979565.1). Taxonomy (NCBI): domain Eukaryota; kingdom Metazoa; phylum Chordata; class Aves; order Passeriformes; family Viduidae; genus Vidua; species Vidua chalybeata. Next base: position 86,315,052 of record NC_071531.1, on the reverse strand, counting down.
ACTTTTTCAAAAGCTGTGAAAAACATTGGATTTTAATTTGCTTATCTGTAAAGGGCTCACATTTTTCCTTTTTTAACTTGTTTGCTCACTGTTGGAATGCCACCTGTTATTACCACCCTCTCTTCCATTATCATCTCATAGCACAAGATCTTCTACTCCCAAATATGCCTATAAAGAGTCCTTCCCCTTAGTGCAATTCAACAATAAAAATAACTGAAATAAGAGGATGTTTCCCAAGCAAATGATTATAACAGTCTGGATCATGTAATTCTAGTTACTACAGCAAAATATCAGCACAAAGTAAAAGCACATTTATATATCAGAAAACCAAATCTGAAGAAGACCGAGCAATGTTGCACGCGCATAGCTCCAGTCTGTGCCAAAACTGTAGGAAACTACCACATAAGTAGAGAGGAAAATACTGAAGAGCACTATGAAAGTGACAGATTTTTATGATTTTACTAACATATACTCTTGCACATTCAAAGGCAACTCCTACCTTCAAAGTAATCTCAAAATCTATTGAGCATTCTTCCTTTGTGTTCTTTTAAGAAGCCTAACTTTGTTCCTGTCTGGCCTGTTTTGGCTCTTCCAAAAGACTCACACATTGTGTTGTAAGTATTGGATGCAGGTAATATCTGAGCCCTGCTAGTATTCTGGATCATTTACACTGATTTAGACAGGCAAAATGAGAAGTGTTCATGTTTGTAGAAAACATTGGTTATAGTCAGTTGGCCTTAATTTTCTTATTCAGAAGCTTCTATTTTTCCCTTCTGCCTCCCTGAGCTTAGTGAGACAAATTGGATGTAACTAAATTGTGTTATCAGGTCAAACAGACTAGATATGATTATTCATGGGCCAGATAATTGTTCTGAGAAAATTTCATTGACATCTAAGCCTGGGAGCTTTTAAATTTCATTTCATTTACTTCTGTTCTACATAGAAGAGAATGACTATTACTTGTTGACAGAAAGAACCATTAAAACACTGTGGCACAGAAGTCTCTTTCACAGAACTGTCAGGAGAGACATGAGGTAACTGGTAGCCCTGCCTACCCAAGGCATCATCTCTCTGAAGCCAGCAGGCTACAAGTCAGGATGCAGTGCAACCTGGGGAGGCAGAAATGAGGTAAAACTGTCTTGCCCAACCCTGGCAGCTACTGCAGCAGGATGCAAACTGGAAGAAAGCAGAAAGCCCCTAAACTTCATTGTATGTCCATGCCTAGTGGTGAAGCAGCTATGAAAAAGGGGAAGAAGCACAATCTCTGCACAATAAGAGATGAAGATTTCAAGCATCTTTACTCTTCTTCTTTCAGTTGTCAGATACAAATGCATTGCTTGCTCATGCAAAGACACAGTATTGTACCCAGGCCCCTCCCACAGTTCATTATTGTTCCTAAGAACAAATGTATTTGGTACACATCAGAAATTGCATTATGTTGAAATAGCTACACTTTTCATCATCCTTCCTTCTCCCATCTTAGGTCTGCCTTAATTGCTTCAATCAAAACAGCTCTTAGAAAGACGTATCAGCTAGACTTAAGATACTTAACAAGATTTAGGTCCTTCTGTTTCCTCCCACATAATGTAAGAGGATGAAAATAGATGGCCATCTACAAACAGATGATCTGTGTATTACCTGACATCATATTCCACTTTGTGACCAGAATGGGGCTGTTTGAGGTTTTTTATTCCCAAAATTTTAAAGAATGCTCCTTTTTCCTGAATCTTGCATTTTATAAGTGACGTATTGTTCCCTTAGGTCAGAAAAAGGAAGCTTTGATAGCCAGAGACAGCTGCAACATAGCTGATATAGTATATCCATTATGAGTTTGGTTTAGTCACACATAAAAGTTCTGTTGATTTAAGTATTCATGTGTGCCTAATTCTGCTCCATGAGACAGAGTTTTCAGGCATCTGTGTGCAATATATCTTTCTATTTACCTTCCATATGAAAAGAGGGAAGAGTTTGTCAGTCTTGATCCTGATTTTTTCCTCTGTAGTGTTCCACTTTGCCCTTTGCCATGAACACATCCCTGCATCCCATTTTTCAATGCAACTTTATTTTTGCAAGGAAATCACCTCAATTGTCATTTACAGATGGTAAGAGGACAACTGGCACTGAAGTTTTTCAATTTGCGTCACATAGGGCTCCTGGAAGCTTTAAAATTCCAACTTAATTTGAATCACATTTCCTAGATATCAAGTAAAATTGCATACTAATTAAGGGAGGTTCCTGGCTCTTTCTAAGCCCATGCAACTCGGATAAATCAAAAAAGCTTCCCTAAATTTAAATCAGCTAAAGCCTTGGTCCTGACTTGTTCTACTACAAAATGCTGAGAAATGGGATAAAAGACATATAAGAAAAGATTTCTTGCACAAACAGATGGAATTTTTAGCCTTTAATCTGTCCAGGTGTTGAGTAAATTCTCCTTAACTCATACATTATACCTATTTAAGTACAAGAAGGGGCTGCAAGTAACACCACTGATATTGCAAAGTACACTACATGATTCACCACATCATCTAGCTGAATCTTGGGCACTTGAGAAAAAAATGAACTTATCCACATACCTAAGATTTCACACTAAATTTCATTATATTCCCCATGAAATCAGTGCAGTTAATTGCTTTGATAACTGCACAGTGTGCATTTATATAAACAATGGTTGTAACTTGGTAGCACAAATACAAACAGGTCTCTCAGAAGTCTGTTGGCAGAATGATACCTCTTGATATCCCAATAATTGATAATTAATTCCAATATATTTAACATAGCATCTTACACAGCAATAGGTCAGAGGCATATAGCAAGGCTGTGGACACTGAGCAATGAATTAATCAAAACATTAATAAAATAATATTATATAACTCCATACATGTTAGAGGGGAGCTTCAGATAATGAGAATAAATGTAAAAATAAATGTAAAAATATGAAAAAGACAAGGTAAAAGGAAAAGGCAGTAATTATCCTAATTAACATTGGTTTTGTTAAAAATAGGATTTCTTTGTATAGCAGGAATTGAAGAGAAAAAGAAAATGACACCATATTTGATTTAGAACAAGCTATACAGGAAAATCTTAAGGTAGGTGTTAGACATACAAAATGAAGTGAGAACAAGTGTATATGGCACCTGGTACTTCCTTCAACACATTGCAGTTGAACCTTCTCTAGGCAAAGTAATATCTTACCATGGATGCTAAATATAGACTTGAAAGAGGCAATCATGGGAAAGGAATTCTTCTCTTACACAGCTTTTACTTCTTTTTAATAACCTTTTTAATTCCTTTTGACTTTGTATTGTCTGCAACTTGCATGCCTTGGGTGATTTTTTCTAAAACCGGTTTAGCAAAAATATGCCATTTGTTTAAAAATATTTTAAAATCACAGAATGTCCTCTCAAGAATAACCATTACATGGAAAAGTCAGTGCCTTTTTAAGGTGACAGTCAACAAGGGCTTGATTTTCACTTCTCTTTTTCTCTTTTATGGGATGAAAGTACTAAAGGACCACTAAAACACATTTGCTGTATGAGAACTGGCTACTTTACACAATATGAAATGGTGCTCTGGATACTCTGCTAAAGACGCCTTGGATACTCTGCTAAAGCAATACAGTAATAAAGGACTGGGTTCATATGATGCAAGAGTCTGCAGAACTGCCTTGCTACACCACCATGGCCTGAAACTTATGGATAACACAGTCCATAGGGATATTTTGTACACAAATTTAAAAAGCTTGAGAAAACCTTCCAAGTCAGGGGCTGTGTTTTGATTGATAAAAAAAAAATAATAGCAGAGGTTTAAAAAAAATCAAAACTGTACCAGTAATAGAAATGCACATTAAACCAAAAAAAAAAAAGTCTGTTTGAAAGTTACTGTAGGAAGTATTTTCCCTTGTTCAAGAGAAAGTCACATAAGCACAGCTGCAAGTGAATGGGATTGCACATAGGTCAATCCTGTCAGCCCAGTAACATATAGGAATTGTTTTCCACAGGCCACTTAGAAAGGGAATTATAGTTTCTGCCCTTATATTCTTTTAAGAACTGATGCACCAGAAGATAAAACCTTGGGTCAGTCTTGTCCCAGGGATAGCTCTTCATCCCTTGACTGAATAAAGGACTTAATGAATCAAGTTCTTGAGTGGAAATTTCAAAAAAGCGTTAGACTTTCAATCATTTCTTTAAATTGTCATTTTCTGGCTGCCAGATTTTTCACATGCAAGACTGTAGAGAGATATATATGCCATCTGGTAACATGTCATTCTGCATTTACCTTTTATAATGCTCTTAAACAGGTGCTCAGATTATGGCCTACATCCAAATCATAAGGTCAATGTTTAAATCATGAAGTCATTTTATATATATATATATATATATATATATATATATGTATGTATATATATTTAATTAATGCAATTCATAGACTTTAAAGTTAAGACACATTTTAGTATGCAGAGCTATTTGGTGTGGCCAGCAGAATTGTATGCATTCATCCACAAGAGCTGTAAATTGATTTTCTACTTGAACTCCCAAGGTTGCTCAGTAATTTCAAACTATTATAGAAAGATAATTTTCATTATATTTTCAAGGATTTCATTAAAGAAGAAATTTGGTTTTAACATCTTCTTGCTCTTCATTTTCACTAAGCATTTCTGTGAATCTTCTGTTGCATTTTTTAAAATGTAAATAATATGCATACTAATGTATCATTTTTGTGCATATTGTCCATATGTATGCAGCTGTGTGTGAAAAGGAAGAAATTAATTACTCCAAAGCTATAGTTTATCTATTAAACTTATTAGTTACATATGGATCACAGAACCAGGATCATAATTTTGTGTGAAATTTGCCTAGTGTTTTGCAATTCCAACAGGTGGCTGACATTGTTAACATTCTGTCAATTTGCTTCTTCTGTTTTCAACAGAAAAAATTTCTGCTCTTTTTTTCATTATTTATTACAATCAAAATAACATTAGACAATCTTTTACCTATCTTCCTTGCAGCCTCTCCAGGATAACACACGGAACTCCCACACACTTACAAACAAAACCAATACAACTTAATCAAACTGTTTTTTCAGATGAGAAAACAGCAGAGATTGTCACGGCAAAAGCGATACTGAACTACTGCAAAGCCATGGGGAGAGCATGGTTAGTTATGCCAAGCCATTGTCATTTAGGTCAGAGAGTGAGCACACACACCAAAGCAATCCTGAATTCAGGACTGCAATCCTAAATCCTGTTAGCAAACAACTCATTGCAGCACAAATCTCTCTGCTTTTCACTGGTATTAATCAGCCTGAATAGACCCTTATTCTGCTTAGCCAGACTGCCTCCAGCTAGCCAGAGTAGTTTAGTCTCATGCTCACACACCTCTTGCCTGTGCAGCAATGTGTGGTACAGTCTATCTTTAGAGGAGCCAGAAAGAATGAAAATCAAGAAGAGTCATGTGATGAATTTATTTCAGCAATTTTTAAAAGTTCACCACAATTAAATTACTGTATGAATTTCTTCAGCATATAAATGAAATGAAGCTATGCAATTGAGATTTTATTCTTTAAACTTCCAAGGAAAAATATTATTTACATTCAGAGATGCCTGCAATTATTTCTGTGCTGAAATTATGAATCTATTATTAAAAAAAAATAAAGATAAATATCATTAGTAAACAGACTACACCCTGTAATGATCATTTTATCATTTAGATGACTCCAAAGTAAAACCTATATATTTTCTCCCCTTCCCCCAGATTTTTATATAATCCTTCTGTCAGGATGACTTTCCTTAAAGTCTGAAATACATCTCAAGGATTTAGTTACAAAGATAGGAAAAGAAATATTTTCTGTGCACAGGAAAATTACCTTCATAGCATAAGCTCACAGCTAACAAAAGTTTCTACTTAAGATTTGCCTTTATGTCTATTAATCAGTATTTTCTACCTTTTTTTCCTCTTCTTGCTTTTAATATTTTTTTTATTGCTACTAAATGGTTTAAAATACTGTTCTGCATGCAAGCTTGTGCATGTGAATCATTGATCCTGCAAGTGATAGCAAATAATTGAAGTATGTACTGCCAAAGTCCTGAGTAATTTGTATGCAATGTAAATCCATACAATCACTCACAGGAGTCTGTCATGGGAAAAAGCAGAAGTCTAGAAGCTATTCAGAAGCCTTTTTTATCAATCCATCTACCTATCTGTCTCTTTCGACACTTTAGCTTGCAGCAGTGCTCAAAATGATTGCAATAGTTAAATCTGTATCTTAGCTCCTACTTTAAATCCCAGCCTTAAAAGGATGAGAAGTCAGAAAAATTCCCTCCAGGCTGGTTTGACATATGGTTTCTGACAACATTGCCAGTGCAGCATGGTGGAAGAAAGACCAGTTAAAATAACTGTCAGGAGGAATCTTGTACACACCTAATCCCACTTAGGGCTCCACCCAGAGAAGCTTGAAACCTGGGCTCATGGGAATCTCATGTGGTTTAAACAAGGCCAAGGTGCTGCACCTGCGTTAGGGCAAACCCCAGTGTATCAGCACAGGCTGGGGATGAATGGATCAAGAGCAGCCCTGCTGAGAAGGACTTGGGTGTGCTGGTGGATGAGAGGCTGGACACGACCCAGCAATGTGCACTCACATCCTGGAAAGCCAATGATATCCTGCATCCACTGGTGGGCAGCAGGGCCAGGGAGGGGATTCTGCCCCTCTGCTCTGCTCAGGCCCCACCTGCAGCGCTGCATCAGCTCTGGGGTCCAAGCAGAGGGAGGACAGGGACCTGCTGGAGTGAGTCCAGCGGAAGGCCACCAAGTTGATTAGAGGGATGGAGCACCTCTCACATGAGGAAAGACTGAGCTAGTTGTCATTGTTCAGTCTGGAAAAGAGAAGGCTCTGGGGTTACCTAGTTGCAGCCTTCCAGTACCTGAAGGGAACTACAAGAAAGATGGAGAGAAACTATTTTACAGGGGAACGTAGTGACAGGACAAGGGGAAATAGATTCAAACTGAAAAAGAGAATAGGTTAGATTAGATATCAGGAAGAAATATTTTAGTGTGAGGCTGGTGAGGCCCTGGAAAAAGTTGTGGATACCCCATTCCTGGAAATGCTTAAGGCAAGGCTGGATGGAGCTCTAAGCAACCAGGTCTAATAAAGTGTCCTAGCCCTTTCTCTCTATTGCATCAAACATTCTGTTTCCTTTTCCTGATGGTCCAAGACTATTTCTCACTTTATTTTCAGAGAAGCATTTTCATACCTTCTCCATGACTGCTGTTCCTTTTAGAAAGAGTTTCCTGTGATTATCAAAGCTACTTCCTTATCCTTCAAAGTTTCAAAATCATGCCTAGGTATCTTCTGGCTCTATCATTGTAAAATGTCTCTGCTTTCTTGCACCCTTACACTTTGACTGTTGAGCTCTTTGGAGCAGGAGCCAGCCCTCTGCTGTGGTGGCACTGTAGTTGGGATCTAGAACCATCAGCAGGTGTTTAGGTGATACCACCAGCAAAAACATTATCACTGCACTGAACCATTGTGGTGGAGTTTCTAAGGCTCCCAGAAATTAGCATGACATCCTCTAAGCCTTCACAGAAGACACAGAAATGTCACTGAAAATTTAACTGAACTGCCAATCAGAGTAAACATGCATTTGCTCCCTGAGTTTACCTTGGCCTGAATACATTACTTACTCTGTGTACTTAATGCATTAGGAAAAGAAGCCTGGTTTAGTCAGAATAAACTACAGGAGGTTGAAATGCAACAGATAAATTATCAGTAATTACAACTTCATATCTCATTTCCCCTAGAATAACAAATTATTCCTCATTCTCATGTGGCCTAACAAGCCTTCAAGTTGACTCTTTATGAGCCAAATTATGACTTTCTTTCCAGTACAATTACTAATTTGTTTCTTTGCATTGTACCTGGAACATCACCAAAATGATTATTCTTTTAGCAGTCAGAATACTGTAGTCATAAGTATTTACTTACTACATCACCTTGAAATTTCATTGAGATACTGAGTCCTTACTACACTCTAAATTTAATAAGCTCACGTCCCTGCCCTAAACAACTTTCAAGGAAAGAAAGAAGACACCATCTGCAGTAGAACAAATCAAACAAGAAAATGCTAGAATCCCCCTCACCCACTGTTTTGAACAACACATTTTAAAAGGTTGACAAGGCTTCACAGAGATAGATCATATCAGAAAATAAATAAGAGACTGTTGGATATTTTACATCCAAACTTTTCTTCATCTTTTGAACTGTCATGGTTCAACCCCAGCTGGCAACTAAACACCAAGGAGCCATGGACTCAATTCTCCCTCAGTGGGATGGGGCACAGGATTAGAAAAGTGAGAAAACTGGTGGATTGTTATAAAGACAGTTTAATAGGCAAAGTATGGTGTGCAGCTATCTCCAGGAAAGCAGGACTCCATCACACATAAAAGTTGCTTAGGAAGACAAATGCCATCACCCCAAACATCCTTCTGTTCTTTCTTCACCCAGCTTTTTATTACTAAGCAAAAACACCATATGGTCCTGAGTATCCCTTGGGTCAATTGGGTTCTGCTGTCCCAGCTGTGTGCCCTCCAAACTCCTTGTGCACCCCCAGCCTCCTCAGTCGTAGGATGGGGTGAGAGAGTGAAGAGTCCTTAGCTCTGTGTAAGCCCTGCTCAGCAGTAACTAAAACACCCCTGTGTTGTCAGTTCTGTTTTCAGCAAAAATCAAAAATGCAGTCCTGTAGTAGGTACTATGAAGAAAAATGCCTATTCCAGCCAAAACCAGCATATTAACCAAAGGAAATAATTTCCATTTCTCCCCAAAAATCCTTGCAGACTTGGCAACCAGTAGGAAAAACTAAATAAAATTACAGTTAACCCCCCACTCCTTTCCATATTTAACCATAAAACAAATAATGAATCTGTAGCTATGAGAAGCCATTCCACATAGCATAATGCTACTAAGTTGTCCTCCACACATCAAAAAACAATTCAAAATCACATGGGTCTGATTGCCATTTGCACAAAAGCCACTAATCGCCACTTTGGCAGTATAAAGGAGCTTTGAAGTGGGTACAAATTCTTGTTCTGCATTCTTATTAAGCTCCTTTCTTCTGTCAGAAACATTTAAAAAAAGACAATGGTCATGTCTGTAAAAACTTCCCATCTCAGTGTAAAACACACTCAATCTCATAGTAGCTGTTTATCACAGTGTAAAATTCAGGGAACCTACAACTCAAGAAACCACATCATAGTAACTGTGTCTTGTCTCCTCTAGCACTTCACACTGAACTGTCTGTCTATAAAAGCAGGGCTAATAGAGTTTTCAGAAAAGGATATAAAATCCTGCATCTTATTAGATTCTATTAGGTTTGAATAGGGTACCAAGTTGTTATCCCTGGGTCTGGCAGTAATGATTACTACACTATACAAAGGCAGGCTTTTTAATAGGAAGGGACTCTGCTATTTCACTCTCATTTTAATCTTCCTGTCCCATTTCAGAAAAACAGGTTTTAAAGAGGAACATGTGATCAAATCTTTATGAAGAAGTCCTGAATCAGAAATATTAGTAGAGGGATTCTTGTTCTATAACAGATGTTGTTGGTGAGGTGCATGTATGGATATATCTGTAGATATAAGGAACACACCCATATAAGTCAAAACACTTTCAAGATATTTTGGGCATACAGGTGAATAACAGCTGATGTCACTGGAAACAGTTTCAGTGTACAAGCACAAATAAATGCTCTTGCAAGAATCACAGAACTGACTATGTTCTGACACTTCTCTTATCTACCTTCATGACCTTTCCTTGTCCTATGTTCTCTAATCATCCTGTAAAGTCTACAGGTCACAAAGCTCAGTGCTGCTTCCAAAGGTCTATTACCATCCAGAGTAAGTTTTGTAGTTGTACTGCAACCCTCTACCCCGTGTCATTCATGGCTGAGACACCACCAAAACAGGAGGGAAAATATTAAACAGGAGGGAAAAATGGTTTATTTTCATTTGTTCTTTACTTCAGCAGTAAGATTTGTTTGGAAAACAATCTGCAGTGCACCAGCCTAATATTGTACCAGGAAACCACATGTCAAGACCTACACAAAACATTTCCTAGCATCACTTATCTAAAACAAAGAATCAATCCAAAGAAACACCAAAGAAAGAAACAAACAAAAAAGAATCCCCCAATGACAACAAGAAAATCCAACCACCACAAAACAAAGCCAAAAGAAAGCAGATATAAATTTGAGCAGCAGTCATATTTGAATGAACCCTGACACCATTACAGTGTTTGAGAGAGAGCTCTGTCTTTGTATTCTTGCATGATGACTGGTTTTAACAAGCCTGTTTCAGACAGTAGAGTGGGGTGAATAAACTCCAACAGTAGCTTGGGGAGAATGCCACCAGCCAATAAGGTCTAGGGACAAACAAACAAGTTCCTCAACTGAGAAAATTCAGGAAATTATTTTCTACATCTTAAACGAGCTGTTTTGCTGTGTTTCTCCCCATCCTTAGCTATAGTTTCTTTGGCTAATATTAACATTTGCAGATGATGCTTCCCTAAGTGATTATTGATTACTATTTTGAATATCATCCACTCATAGCTGACTACTTGCTGTGCCTGCCTAGCCATATGCTGTTGCTTCTGTCTGTGCAATGGATGAGTTTCAATCCTAAAGGTTTTTTATGCTGATTTTTAGCTGCTGCCAATACAAGGAGGGCATCTAGGCACACAAATGGTACGCTCCATTTGTAGGAATACTTTGATATGAATATTCTATGAACTTGCTTGCCAAGGAAATTGGTTTTGCATGAATCTTAATTTTAAGTGACTAAAGGGATCACAAATATTATCTTGGTGATTGGTTTTGTATAATTCTTGCAGCTATATTTCTAGTTATATAGAAGTTTTCTAATCCCTGGATAACAATGAACAATTCATCTCCATTCAAGGAACATATGCTTCTCAAACAATGCCTGTAGATCATTATTAAAGGCAGAGTAATTGTAATTTAACCAAGCAATATGTATAAAGTTATTTTAATCTTTTCTCATAAATCACTTATCCTAGCCATTTAATCAATTAGGTAGAACTCCACTAAAGGCCTGCTAATTTGAGAAAAATCTGCTGGTACAGAGACTTACAGTACTTCAAACTGTCCTCTAGACATTATTTTAGGAGTGGCAGATCGAAAAAAAGGTCTTTCCCCCAAGTAAGAGAGCTGCTCTGTACTGCTTTCTAGAGAATTTGGATTACTAGCCCTTAGCTATATTACATCAAATGAAATTATGGGGAACCAGAACACTGTAAAATTAGGAATTGTGGCCTTCTATTGCTCACCAGTAACACAGACAATATATCCAAACAGTACCTCACTAGCCATATGCACTGCAAATTTCAGTTCCTGATCCCAAATTAGTTGAATGAGCTCTGACTTTACATAAATGTTCTTCTACTGGTTAGCAAGCATATAATCTTATTCTTGGAGAATAGTTTATCAAGATAGACTGAATAACATTGAATGACTATTTAAACTATTCAGTCATTTTTTTTCTAAATTTTGGCAGGCTATTCTTTACCCAGAGATTCAGTAGTGCAACATGACAAGTCTTACCATAGTGAGGGTAAGTTGCTTTCAACAGCAGTGTTGAGTTACTCAGGAGAGAAAACTTTTATCCATAATTAGGGAAATAGAATTCTTTGCTGTCATAGCAGCACTGGAACATCTCACATCTTTTGTTTAAATAAATGTGTGCCACTTACATCATAGGAAATCTACCTTTCAGTTTGATCCTTCTGGATGTTTGCCAGCATAGAACTTGAAGACTTGAAAAGTGAATCTTTCAGTGGTACATAATCCTGGCACCTGGTGCTTTTAAAACCATTGTCTGTCAAACCAGCAAGAACAGATGTTCCTGTCTGTTTGGCAATGCTGTTGCAGCAGGTTAAACTGTCTGTCTCTATCTTTATTAGAAAGAAAATATTTATAATTTTTCTGATAATTATTTTTCTAAGAATTATTAATCTGCTTTGCAGTTTGTATAATATAGAGAATACATGACCCCTTCTCTTTGGCCATCCACATCTTATAATAAATGTTGTAAATATTCCTTACAGTAATTATCCTGGGCTCATGTAAGGAGAACTGACTTCAAATGATCTTCTACTCTTTACCTCATTCTCTTTCTTATTTTCTTTTTTTTTTTTTTTTTCACTTTTCCTTCTTTTCACTTTTCTTTCATGGAGTGTGGATGGACTTAGTACAGCTTGCAGGTTCAGCCAAGGTTATCAGTCTAAACTATAGTCTCAATCAATCAAGATGGTAAAATGCATAAATTTTCACCTCTGGCTAATCAAAAGCAGCTATCCTAAGAGGAGTATTAGCTATAACCATGGTGACCTACAAACACAAAACCGCTGTACTGTCCTTTAACTGTAATATTACAGTTATCTGTAATATCAACAGCAACCTGTCTTCCTTCCACATTTATATTTTCAAGAAAAAGAAGCCTCAGCCATAAACTCCTGTTAGAAAGATGTTCCATTCCCTTGATCATGCCAGTAACTTTTCCCAGCATATGGCACTATGAATAAAGAGAATTTCACAGGGGCTATGAGGGCAGCCACAGCTTTAATGCTTCTTTGTTTTTACAAAAACAGCAGAACTGAACCTCTTCCACTATGTTCTAAATGCATGATTGCATTTTTGTAGTGTCTTCACTTAGGAATACAGACTCGTCCTGGTATCAACTTCTGAAATCCACTGACTCCAACACCACCCAGCTGCTACTAAAGTTTTGTATCAAATGCACATTCATTAGGTCTAATCAAATTCAACAGGACCTAAAGAAATAGTTGAAGCAGTATCAGAGCCATCAATGTTTCTCTCTGAGAAATGACAAAGTGAAAAGGCAGCAAAATACTTGGAATGTGAAAAAAAGAATGAATATTGTGCTGTTTTTAAAATGAGGAGCAGAATAAGAGATGAACTATATACTGACCATTTTGACTTAAATTCCCAGCAGATTTTGTAATAAATAAATAATCTAGACATTGGCAAACAGCTTGCAAAAGACATGCACAATGGCTATCATGTACTTTTCAATAACATCTTGTGTTAAATGAGTTAATAATCTTTTACAAGCAAGAATACACAGATAGAAAATACTCAAGTCTGGACATGAGCTATCTGATGTTTAGGAATTTTGACTCCAGGTAGCTCAAATGATGCTTCCACAATCTAATTATGAACATATGATCTAGATTTAAGGATCATACTTTTTGTTGCTTTTTTTTTTTTAATAATATCTTTTACCAGCAATCAAATAGAAGAATATCTAGCATAAAGTTTCACCTGGGTTTGGGTTTATCTCTCCCTTCATGACATGAATTATGAAATAGAGTTTATGCTTATGAAATCTGCAAGAAATGTGAAAGTGGGAGTGGAGGACAGGATTCAAAGTAATCTTGACAAATTGGACACATGGAGTAGAAATAATAAATAAAATTGAAAGAGTGATAAGGGTCAAGTTGTACACTTGTGCAGGAACAATCCATTTAAACAGAATACAGAACAACTGCTTAGGAAACATACTTTGGAGTAGGGTCTGAGATTACAGCAGATGACAGCTGAATATGAGTCAACAGTGCCACACTTGTGAAAAAAAAGTAGTATCGTCTGCAGGTCATACTAAAAGAATAGGAATCTGCAATTCTTGAAATTTCATGCTGAGACAGCTGCAGCATTTGGATCATTTTTTTGATCAAAACTTTCTAAATAAGAAAGTCCAAGAGGGAATTGGCAGAATGATGAGAGGACTGGAAATTCACCTGTCATTTGTTTAGTTCATGGTGTGATCTAAAATCAGGAAGACTGAAAAAAATTAAATAGTTTTGTCTAAAGAGGAGAAGATTGAGGAGGTAGCTGATAACTAAGTATGGCTGCCAAACAGAGTGAATTTCATGCTAATGAGAGCTAGGATAGCTAAATAGAAGATTGTAATGGTACTAAGAAAAATTCAAGAATGACTTTAAAGACATTTTTCCTTTGGTAAAGATAGTGAACTGCTGAAATAAACTGCAAAGAGGAAAGGGAGAAGTTGTTTAAGAATAAGATAACTAAGCATTTGTCAAGATATATCTTAGAAGATGAAGTGGACTACCTCTCCCCCTCTGTCGTGGTTTGACATGGAAGTGAATTTTTTTCCAGAAGTTGAGTCAAACCAATCAGTGGTCAGGTTTGGATATTGGCACCTGGAGTGACCACTGAAGGCATGGACACGCCTCTGAGAACACAGGGGGTTAAAAGCAAGAACTCCCAGGGGAACACTCTCTTTGGTTCCATTTGATGGAGAGTGTAGATTCTCCCCTGCCAGCCACAGGCTGGGTGGGAGAGGGGAAGCCATGTGGCCTGGTCCAGGTAGGCCGAGGGGGCTGAAGGACTGGAACCAAGCCAGCTCCTGCGGATGGAAGGGTGGAAATAAGCGGAGATGCCTTTGTTCTCCCCTACAGAGGGAAAGAGACAGAGAGCCTGACGGCACCTGGAAATTTGCCGGCAGAGGAGAAGGAGAAGGGTGGGGGGGATGATGCCCAGTGTGGGAGTTGAGAGTTCTGGGCAGAGATTTCAGCCGTCCAGGGAGTCTGAACTTTTAACCCTGGTCTCTAGGGAAAGCTCTAGTGCCTGTAGTCCAGAAAGTAAAATGTAGGCATGAGTGGCACTTAGATGACCCAAAAATCTACTTGTTGGTGTTTGCATCACTTATCACACACAGCATTAAACTCCCCTCTGAAGGCTCTCTTGAGGTGGAAAAATTGTTCATGTATGGAATTGTCACTCTTTACTCCCAAAAATGGGGTGGCCAGAGCCAATTAAGCCAATGCTTATTGAGGGTGACCCCCAGCCCCTGCAAACTCCAAAATCATTCTTGCCCTCTGTCTGGAAGATTTCTGTTGGGCCTAGGCCCAGGCTATAATGGAGTCCAGATTGACTTGGAACAGTGCCCTGTGGCTGGCACTGGTAGCTTGCCTATTGCAGTCTTTACCCAACTCCTGTGGCATCAGTCAGGACTGGACTTGGCGTCTGATTTCTGATTTCCAGACTGAATCTAGTTTAACTGAGGCATTCACTGAAAAAACATGAAATGGACAACGATACCTTATGTACAGCCATTTGCAGTCACATATACTCCAGAACATGAGAGTCCAGACACCACTGTAGTGCCATCAATTCCTTTTATTTACCTGAAGGAAGCCCCAAAACACATATGAGGTTCATCTGAAAACCTCCAATGTTCACCACTGACTGCAAAAAAAGGTTAGAATTGTTTTACAGATCCTCTACATCATCTTGCAATGCAATGCCCAGGTTGGAGGCTCTTGAGAAAACACTTTAGGTCTTTCCTTAGACAAAATATAGAAGAATAGTTATTCCATAGTTCTGAAGCAGCAGAGGAGAATTTGCTTTCAGGACTACTCTAGAGTTATGAGCTCTTTCCTGTGAGGGTGGTGTGACACCAGAGCAGGTTGCCCAGAGAAACTGTGGATACCCAGTTCCTGAAAGTATTCAAGGATAGGTTGGATGGGACTTCGAGAAAACTGATCTAGTAAAAGGTGGACACCTTCTGTCCATGGGAGGGGGTTTGGAACTAAATGATCTTTAATGTCCCTTCCAATCCAAACCCTTCTATGATTCTATGATCCAGCTTGAACAGAAGATACTTGAGAAACTTGAATAAATTTTCCCTGGATGTCTTTCCCTGTTTGCAATAACTACAGAAGGAAGCTACAAATTTTCATGTAGCTTTAAAATGACAATGTAAGGTTACATCTATTCAGTTACATCTAACAAAACAAATAAATTTAACTACTACACTGAGGCCTTGTTCTGCCTATAGTCTCTCTGTACAAACTTCCTCTGACATAATTGGCAGATCTGTATGGACTCAAAGGAATACAAAAACAGAGGTACAACCTATTCTGAATCAGTGTGAAACCCCTGCATTAATGCCATAGTTCCAGTTTACCCCTAAAGTACTTTGATTTTTCCCAACTGTTTTCATGGAAGTTTTCCGGATAATCGTCAGCAATCGAGAAACAAAGACCCCTTTCTAAGCACTTCATAGTACTGCTTCAGTACTGCAAACCTACACTTGCCATACCAATCTTGCTTTCTATATTGATGAATATCACATTTCATCACCCAGCTACTAATAATCCACAAAGAATTGCCTGCCATTGCTTTGTTTTCAAAATGAAGAAAATTCTTTTAAATCTGGCCTTTCTTTGTATGCCTCTCCTTTAGTCAACACTCATATGCAGGTGATATTAAAGCACACTATGCAATCCTTTAAGACTGAATTACCCATGGGTATGCACAAAGGAAAAGTACTTTATTATGAAAAATGAATTTAATACAGTAGAAATAATATCTGAATCTCAATTAACTTGTCTTCTGAAGGATTACAGAGCAAAAATCAAATTTTATTTTATTTACTAATTTATTGCCTCCAGTTAGCATGTGCTGTTCCAAGAGGCCTTGGAATTGCTGTCAATAAGAATCAAAAAATCTGTCTGTTCAAGGTTCTATTAGGTAGTAGTGAGCATGCCGGGACAGACTTTTTTTCCAGAAAAGACTGTCACACTGGCAATTAATCTTTTAGTTTTCCGAGTGTTCATTCAAATAATAAAAAATATTTAGGAGAAACTGATAACCTGACAATATCCATTCACGTTCCTCCTATCCCTGATACTGCTGCAAGTTCCCACTAACTCCCACTTCTTTGGAAAGGCCATGAATCAGAGTGGCTCATGATCATATTTGCAGAAATCCCACAATTACCTAGGTATAGGTTTATTCAAGGAATGAAGCCCTCATTAAGAATGTGTAAAGTTCTAAAAATACAACAGACACCATCACTACTAATTCAATGCACAATGTCAATTTGGTATGGCATGAAACAGCCTTGTAGAGAAGATGCGCTTCTGACTGACTTTATGCATCTTTTTACTACCATGTTTAACAATAGGCCTGGATGCAGTACCAGCAGCTTTTTGGTTTCATTCTTTGAAAGATGAAGTCTAAAGATGACAGCATTAACTCTGAAATGCAAATTCATAATAGCCACATGGAAAAAATATAAACTGTATTATAATGTGTTAAAGATATCTTAACTCACCTAAGTGAATACTCTACCAAACTTCTGAAATACTGCTGGGAGTTGGAAGATCATATAATAAGCAGTACAGTAGTCATTTATTGCCTTGTCAATCCATCCTCATCCTCACCATTAAGTCTTCCATTTATTCAGTTCTCTCGGTGAGTCCCTGTAAGCCTTTTCATAAAATGGAATCCAGGGATTTTTCAGGCTCAATTTATCATATAGTAAAGTTTCAAACATCATATCTTTCCCAGTAATTTATTGCTGTGTGACTAATAACTTTTTTTTCAATGACAGTGCAAACCCAGCCAAGATAGAAATATCAGTAAGTTATGACCACTTGTCTGGGATACAAAACTTCACAAAAATGAGTTTATGGTTTCAGTAGATCACTGTTCTCATCAAGACCCATTACAATAGATACTAATAACTCAAAGATTAGACTGGGCTAGCAAAATTATATTCTTTAGATAGTCTTCTTATGATTCCACATCACAGACATGCCACACCAGTTCTATCAATTTGACAGAATAAAAAATTCAGGCTTCATGGAAGTGTTATGAAGACGTGGTCTTTCAAACACTTTTTTTTTTTGGGAGACATTATTTTCAAGGATAAGTTGCTAAAGCAAATGTTATATTAACGTTTTTAATGCTGATGTTATTTGTATGCATAGAGGCAGAATTTTTCATGTATTTCTATACCCATGCCAATAGTCAGATATAATTTCCTTGACTAACTACGTGTGTGACATTCTGAATATGTATACTGTAAGTGCTTGATATCTACAGTATTGCATGTATTGTTACAGCTGGCATTGTGGTTTCACCTGCTAAGCACTTGTGCAGTATTCAGTGCTTGTACAGTCCTTCACTGTGCAAAAACACTTTATATTAACTGTAAATACCAACCAGGTTAATTAAACCTCATATGCAGCATACTGAACATCAACCTGCAATACAATTAGTAATCAGCATTAGATCTAGGAAGCATTGGTTTTACTCCTGACTGCTCTGGATTCTGTGGTTCTGGACAATGTCTCTTAATGTTTAGTTTTCCTGAGTGACATAATTACAGATGCATAACTGCCTACATAGGTCTTAACTTTAAGGTCAGTGGGTTCAGCTGGTTGCAAGTTCTTCTAGTCTCAGACACTCCCTAAGATGGAATCATATTGCCCCAAAAACTCACTGTATCCCATTAGAGTTAAAGTAGTCAGTAAGAAAAATTAAATTGCCTAAAGCTCCAAGGAGAAATAGCATAAGCAAAAGGGATTGGTAAATATAGAGGCAGGACACTTAAATATTTAGGTTCTTATCAGTAATTTCATCCTTAAAAGATATATTATTTAATCTAATTTAATCATTTTAGTGCACTTTCTATTATCTTTAGCTTCTTAAAAACTATTTATATTTCTTCTGGAAACTTTTCAGTTTTATAGATGAAAAATTGCTTGATATACATTTTGTTCTTCAAGAAACTAAGAATAGTCACTTTTTCCTTCCTTTCGTCTCACTCACTAGATAAATTGTTTTGCAGAAAACCTGCATGGAATCTAAAGAAGCACTAAGTTGTCAAAAGTGCAGGCATTAATGGCTTATGTGCAAAAGAATTTGACAACTTTTCCCATGTCTCCTACATACAGTTTATTTGTTTATGGCTTATCAGGAAACTAAGCTTTCTGAAGGTGCTTGAAGTTGGGTTACTGAAGACAGGCAACAGCTGACAGCAAGCAAGCTGACAGGTTCTTTGCTTAGAGTGCAAGACACAGCTTTTCAGCTGAATGATGGGGGTATCTGGCTCCAATGTTAGCCTAGAACTCTCCACCTCAGCAAAATGCTTTAGTTTGGCCCTCTGCTGTGAAGTAGAATGTTTAATTCCATAAAAAATTCAGGAATCAAGCCTACGTACATATTGCCAGAGAACACTCTAACTGAAGACCTCTGCTGCAAAAAGCAGGAAGTGGCTTGTTCTCCCATAGAGTGTGATTTTTACACACTTTTTACACTTATGTTCCTGCTGTAGTGGCATGGAAATCAAAGAGAAAGGTGGTTTACTGGATATAGCCCCTTTGGCATTCCCTCTTTGTTTATTTAGCCATTCCCTGTTTAGCCTACTAAACACTGCTGCAAATCTCATCTTTTGACATCCACCTTTCCCCATTCACTGTTCTTCAGTTTTGTCTCAATCGTATTCTTGAAGCCAGGCAACCACATCTTTGTTCTGTCACCCTGGCTGCAGGGCAGGAAAGGACTTTGGGGGCCCTTCTGAAGTTGTATTGTCCCAGTTTATGTTTTTCTCCTTTCTCTCACCATTAGTTTTTCTGTTCACTGTCTAGTTTCAAAACCTATTTCATGGAAAGGTCAACACCTGAATGACATCTGTATATACAACACTTGTAGCAGTGATCAAGCAGATCATCAAGCAGATGATGAAGCAGAGAAGAAAGAACCTGTTAACATTCCACATAAATGGTATGGTGATGCAGGAACTAAAGATGTCATTGGTGCTAGAAAACATAAAGGGGATGAAGTTCCTCCTTTTTCTTCTCCTTTCCCCGATGTACTAACCATGAGAAAACTTCACTCAGATGTCACAAAGAGACACACCAAAATCTGCATGAAGCCAAGATTTTTAATTTCCTATATTCAAACTTGGATCACTCTATTCCTGATAACACTTTCACAAAAGAGTATCAGAAGCAGCCATCATGTAGGCACAAGGACTAATTGTCAACAGCTAATTTACGGGAAAGGTTTTGATTTGTTCTGCTCACATATTGTCAATTCACAGCCAGATTCCTACTAATGAAGTAATTCACCAGCTAGTTTTCCCTTTTTAAGGTGCACAGAATATTCACACATTCGCACTAGAATCCTCCTCCTCGGAAAGTGGGGAGGAGGCTACTGACCCCTCCTGACTGGGAGAGGGCGGGGCTGCTGACGCAGCAGGCAAAACATGTAAAGAGGGAACGCCTACGCCTACCCGAGGAGGGACAGGGGGAGGGGTGGTAACACGATGCCTTGAGTGGGGGGTGCCCGTGCCCACTGGGAAGCAGGAGGGGGTGGGGTCGTAGGGAGCGAAGGGAAGAAAGGGATTGTGGGAAGGGGAAGCCCTGCCATGTGGCCGCCCTCCATCTTGGGAAGACAAAGAGATCGACCATGAGACTTCGGCCTCCTCAAAAGGACAAAGAAAGGGGTTCAAAGAAACAGAACTGCGCAGGGTAGCACCGAAACTGGGATTTCCAATTGGGGAAAAGGGATTGGGAAAGGGGTTTAGGGTCGTTGCCTCAGTGAATCGGCCAATCTCACTAAGGTGGGGACGCCAGGATGGCTTGGGGGGAGCCAGGAGCATGGTCCACATTTGTGGAGCTGCCCTGCGTCTCAGATCGATGGGGTACCCCCCCCCCCGCCCACCCGGGTTAGGGGACGAAGGGGTAGGAGAAGGGCATGGGGAAACGGATTCAGGGGGAGTAACAGATTTTCTGGATGGTTCTTTCCTTTCCCCAACCGAGTTTCACATGGGGTCTGATTTTACCACATCCGAGATCAACAAATGGAATTTAGGGAAGCAGTCGTCTATGGAGGGATCCCTACCGATCCCCTCTGCTAGCCTTTTTCCCACTTGCTCCCAAAATTCTGTTTTGCGCGTGTCCTCGGTAGACAGACGGGGGAAAGCAAAGAACAGCCACCGAACAAATTTCTTAACTAAATTTTTTGGGTAGGGGCCCTTCATCGCAAGGATTTCCTTAACTTGGGTATAAAACTCCTTTTGTTGGGCAGATAGCACGGTCCCCATGCTTCTTCCACCCAACCCACCTCACCCCTGGGGCAGTAAGAAAGAAAAAAAATCAAAAAACCGCAGGCGACTCCAGCGGCTGCCATTTGTGCTGTGCTCCGCACGTTCCAACCTCGGGAACACAGCCAGCGCTCCACGTATTAGCTGGACACATTTCCACGACTAATACTTACCAGACTGAAGTCTCTGCAAAGAAAAGCTGCCACCAGGGTCCAGGAGTCCCAGGAAGTGTCCTTTCTGCTGCCCTCTTTGCTGCGAAAGTTTGCACTTCTTGTCCCACACAGGGCACACTGTCTGCTCCCCCGTGGGTGATGGAGACTTCACTGATGTACTTTGGAGAGCCCCTGATCTCGGTTTCCGTCCGGCATGGAACGGTGATCCAGCATGGACTGCTGCCCGCTCTGTGGCGGCGCTCCCCCCTTGGCGGCGGCGCGACCCCAGGCTGGTTGGCGGCGGTGGCTCCAGGCGCTGTTTCCGAAGCTCTGCGGTGAACCTCCATCCACACGATCAGCTGAGTGCTGACCTTGGCCTCACACTGGGCGCCAATTGGGGCGTTAGCTTTTGTTCTCCCCGGCTCCACGCAGCTCTTGGGAGCCCGACTGTGGCATAGTTTCCACGTGCTGCCGGGGTTTTCTGCCGTGGGTTCCCAGACACGGCTACCGTGTCTCGGGCACGTGAGCTGGCCAGCCGCTGTTACCGTGCACTAAGGATCCGGTAAAGAAGTAAGGAATTTGTCCATTTACTCCATGCTGGGCTGGAACAGTTTATTGGTCACGTGGCGCAGTTCGATGGAAAGACGAAACCGCTCCCGGCACTCACATCGGAGAAAATTGGTGCCGGCAGGGTAGGATTTTATGGAGGGGTGGGGTGAGAGGATCCATGGCCTGCCGTCCAATAGGGGCGGCTTCCATGGCGGTGACACCAGCAACAGCGACCAACCGAGACGGCTCTGGGGCGGTTACTGGGTTTCAGGGCTAGTAGGGATGCAGCATCAGGAAGATTGGCGGGGAACGCTCTAGCAAGGATGGGGAGTGTCCGCCTGAGTGATTGGGGTAAGCTCCAATAGCACGCAGCTAGGAGCAAACAACCGCGGGGAGGGGAAACACGGGGGGTGCACAGGATTACAGAACTTGACCTATCTAACATAAATAATAAACCCTAATCTAAACCTGAACCCCAGGATGCAACAAGAGAGTAAATGGTTGTATCTGTTATCCCACAGTTAATTGTAGCTGCTCCTTTGGATAGAACAAAATCAATCAATCCCATGTTTTCATAGGATGCATAAAAAGTTTTCAAACTTGCAGTGAATAACTTGAAAATGCCTCACTGAATATTTTCACTTTTTCTGCCTTAGAGCTAGTCAAACAGGATGTTCTGGTATACAGCTGGAAGGATGATGGCCAACACTTGTACTTTTGTGTTCTGGCCCCTAAAAGCAGGTGTTCTAAAAAGACAAATGCACTTTATAAACCCACAGATTATCAGGGTTATCAGAAAGCAACAAATGTTAAGAAAAATTGTAGCTTATATAACAACAGCTTTGGTTTTCTATCGGAAGAAAAAGAAGTAGACCCATTACTGAATTTAAGAACAAGATCAAAATGGGATTTTTGACAGCAAAAACTGAAATAAGGTTACCTACTTCTCACAGCAAAAATAAGAAGGAAAAAAAAAAAAAACACAGAAAGAAAAAAAGAAGAAGACATAAGAAGCCACCATATGAAATACCAGAGAAAAAAAGAGGTAGCATTTCAGTTTGTTGCAGGTATAGAATCATAGTATCATAGAATAGTTTTGCTTGGAAGGGACCCTTAGTATAATCTTGTTCCAACCCTGTTGCCATGGGCAAGGAACCTTCACAAGACAAGGTTACTCAGAGCCTCATCCAGCCTTGAACACTTCCAGGGATGGAAAGTTCACAAAATCTTTTGATTTATAGATTTTCTTTTTTTGAGTACAGGTGTATAGTAGAGGATGAACAGAGAAGACACTAAAAAAAAGGAGCTTTCTAAAAGTTATACAGCTATCACTAAATGTCCAGGGGCTTAACTAGACCTCTTCTTTTTAGGTTGGCCAAATGGATAAAGTAATGAAAGGCAAAACTGAAGCAACAGACATACTCAATGTGTACCTTAACAAGCTTGTTTACAAATAAACTTAAAATTTGCTTTCAGCCTTGAGTGGTGGAAAGCAAAAATTTAGTAAAGAATGATGCTTCATCATTGCCTTACTTTGCTCATGAGTGAGTGTAGGAATTATGTACTCTGCCTTGGATTCACATGGAATGTTTTCGTTTTATTGTCTCAGCCATGAAAATATATATTTATTGAACAGCAATATAACGTTTCTTTTCAGTACTTAGGATTTTTTCACCTCTATGTAATAATTGGTAACATGTAGAAACTCATCACTCTTCTCCTGCTAAGACAGGAAACAAGGCCTTAAAACTCACTATATTGAATTTTCTAAAAGACACCAGTGGCAGGCTGATTTTTCATTCACTGATTTTCATTCACTCCATTAAAGTGGAGTAGTGTAAAAAACTAAGGAATTACTCATCCCACTGAGGTACTGCCCATGCAGTGCAACAGTTGCCTGTAGTGCTTCATTTAAAGATGCATCTTTGCAAAGGCTTCCAAACATTCAAAATACAACTCCTTTTTCAATTATTTCAGTTTCAGTAGGATCTGCAGTGCTACATTTTCTTCCAAAATCAGAGGAAAACATGGTTCTGCCTACAAGAAATCTACAAAAGTCAACAAGACAAGATTCCTCTGATGCTGAATTACATTGCATTGGTGAAGTTATTACTCTTACTGTGAAGGACCAGGCAGACTCAGTAGTGCATAATGCAATCATCATTCATGATGCCTGTGCAGGGAGATGAGGAAAGCCAGTAGCTTGCTTGTTGGTGTGCTACTCCCAGAGGTCAGAGGCCAGCAGTGTCTAGTGCCCATCTGAAAAGTTCTGGGTGTTGGCTCAGACTGTGAAGCCAGCCAGTCCAAGCAGCTCAACCCTACAGTGCTTAGCACCAGCCCTCTCTATTTACCTAGGAGCAAAGCAGTTGGAATACCACCAAACCAGGCCATTGAAAGAACAAACAGTACAGATGACCAAGGTCCCAGTTCTTCAAATAATTTTCTGGCTTGCTTGTTTAGTTCTTGAGTTACCTTGACAGATGCACAGATGCACTGCTACAACACTTTGCTCTCTCTATCCCTGTAACCTCCTAAAATGAAAGCAAAATTAAGAGATCATAAAGCACATTGATTATGAGCAGAGACTGGAAACACAGGAGTCACACTTTTTTCAACATGCATGCTGAGAAACACCAGTCCTTGCAAACCAGCAAGAGCAGATGTATGACAAAGTACTACTCTTTAACGTTGGGTTACTATTGAAAAAAAAAGTTTGTTTTTCCCAAGGCTTCTTCTAAAGGAGTTAGGCCTACCATATTTCCTGGAAGAAAAGACTGCAGTTTTACTGGCCTTTGACAACTAAGTGGCCTTCTGAGAGGATGGAAATAATAGAGAGGAACCTGGTTTCCATATCTCTTTTATCAATTTACAGGCACTATAAATTCCAATTTGCAGCCACAGCTGCAGAATAAAAAGATGCCTGTTTTCTGTATCAGGCATCCTTCATCCATAAATTGTTCCAAAGCTAAACTCAGTAAACACAAAATGAAAGGAAAGGTGCAACAGGAGGATTTCATACTCATGAATTTAATGTGAAAAGTTTCAGCCCTATTGCATTTATGCTCCGGTTTGGGGGCCCCAAAGCAAAGCTCTGCCAAGGGAAGAGCCCTCACCTCAACATTTCTGGGAAAACCTAGCTTCTTCTTGAGATCATCTGTACAACACAGAGGTCATTTAAACTCTCCATCTAAAATAATATACAAATAAAAGTACTACAGTAACTCATAAGGGCAGCAGAAAGAACAGGCCCTCTGAATCATCCAGATCCCATGTGATCATACAGAGAAAGTAGGAGAATGAATTTTGGATTTTATTGTCAAAAAAACTAGAAGGGACTAGAATGGGGTTTTCTTTTCTAGTTTTGGGGTTTATTATTTTTTTTTTTTGAGAGTTTGTTGGGTTTTTCTTTTTTGACCAAGCATAAAGCTTTTCTCAAGTTCTTAGGGAAACAAAGCAAAGAAAAATCTTTCCAATGCCACAGCTAGACAAGCTCAAACTTGATAAAAATGTCAACCCATGTAAAAATTAACTGAGTCCTTTCTCTAGTACAGTTTCACAGTGAAACACATCATGAGAGCAGTGACCTCACTGAAAACCACATATTTTGGACAGTTGAACATATAGCATTTGAACTTTCAGTTTTAAATATCTTCTTACTGCTCTACCATTTTTTTTCATCTTTTTTTTTGGGGGGGTGGGGGGGTGGGGGTGGGGCATGGGGGGAAAAACATTAGAACTGCCAATGGCTTACTGGAGCAGAGTCAGGTGAACTCAGATGAAATCCTGGACAAGCAATCACCTTATGGGCATCACAGAATGACTGAAAACTACCACTGGTCTTTCAGCTGAAATACAGCTTCTCAGCACATCTTTCTCCCTGTGCATACTAATGTCAGAGACCAATTCTTTTCATGCCAGAAGCCCATAACTCACCCAACAGCTATTTTCAAATTTTCTGCATGGGGTGAAGAAAGGAGCGTTGAAAACATGAGTTAATCATTGGAAGAAAAAGCAAAGCAAATAAAAAAAATTGAAGGGAGGTTTTATTCAGAGTTTTAGGCTGAACAGTAAGTGTTTGGACTAAATTATTTCTGAATATTTCTAAATATGTTACAATTAGCATCTTAGACAGTTTTTATTTCATGTGTTGTGCAAGTGATTAGATATAACTTCACTGAAATAAAATCAAACCAGATATTTAGCCTATTGTAACAGATCTTGTCATTCTCAAAGGAAATTTTCCAAGGTTTCCAGCCTATTTGATGTTCAAGTTTTATTTGTCATTCAGTATAGGATGACCTTGGCTGCCAGTTAACAACAGAACTTGTCTACTTAACAGAGCTGACAAAAGGCACATAAAAGACAGTGGAATATACATAATACTTACTAACTATGACTAAATCCCACATGGCACAACTTTAAGAAAGAACACTTGTGTTCTGTAATCTTTCATTATGACTGGGGGGTTTTATTTCTCCTATAGTGTCACAAAAAAACTGGCATGCAAAGCCTCGGTCTCGATGAAGTGTATAAATCTAAATGAACATTCCTTATACACTGAGATTACAAGCTAGAAAAAAAAATTGGACAAAACAGGCAACAAACATAATGGAAATTTAAAAGCTAGACAAGCTAAAAAAATGAAGAATATAACTCTTGGCAGTATTTGAGAGAAGTCACCTAGAAAGATGGTGTGGAAAATAGACTAGCAGAAGAAACTTTGCTGCACCACAAATTCTGGCCTTGCAAAGGCAGATATCACTTATCAGTTCCAGCATAATAAATGCCACAGTACACAACTAGATAAATTTGGTTTATACATATAAAAAATTATTCAACAAGAGGGAAAATAATCTGCTTTGTGAAAGGAAGGGTTAAAGGATTTCTCTTCCCATTATTTTACATTATTTGTCCTGTGTGAATAAGTGCACTTGAGTATTCCATGGACTACATTTATGAAGGGAAAATAAATCTTTTGGATGTAACCCCAAATAGAGAAGGAAAAAAGAAGGTACAGCTGGCAGTATGTGACCTGGCTTCTGAGTATAGAATGGGGGATAATAACTCAGAGACACCACAGTCTTCAAAAACCCACATTGTTATACATATATTGTTATATATGAAGATATGATTTCTGATAATTCAAATTTTGGTATATCTTCTCTGTGTCCAGTGAGATCCAAAGGAGTCTCACTGTGAGATTTTAGAACCTGAAAGGTAGGTGCAATCTCCAGATGTGCTGATGGCATTATCTGACATAAGAGCTGCAGAAGCTTGTTTTCCAAAAACTGTGCATAATTTAACCAACTATTTTCCTGCACTATGTTTTCTAGATGGAAGATTTTTTAAGCTTCAGACAGAAAGAGAACAAGTGTTTATTACATCTAAGAGAGATAAACCCTTTCTACTAGATGACCTTTATACTTGTATATATGTATTGCCCAAAAATTAAAGTGGGAAAATACAAAATATTTAAGCTGCAATATAACCAATATAATTTATTTCCCTTCTCTAAAAGTTATTGTTAATACTACAGAAACTTGAAGCAGGTACAGAAATGAAATTAATTTGAACAATGATTCTATGGCTCAAGTGAGTGAGTTATCACATTCCCATAGGCCCAAAAATCTTCTCTTTTCAAACAGACTTTAAATTTTCTGAATTCTGTTTCCAGTTCCATGAAGGCTGATGCATACATAAAAATTTAATAGTTGAACAATTATTTGCATGTCTAAGGCCTAAAATGTAGCCTAAGTGTAGTTTGACATTACACTCAAAAGAACAATGCAGTCAACATCTTTAAAATGCCTGTTTTCAACAATCTAGACTTTGATAGCATTTAAGACCCTCTTGTAGAGTAAAAAGAGGCATTTTCCATGAGAAGCAGAGATTTTAAAAAAAGCATTTAAAAAATTTAATTCCTACGCAATCCTTATTTTTTAGTATGCTAAGCTATGCACATGAAAACATGCAACTTATTTTTTTCCAGCTTTCTCTTCAAGACTGGCACAGTTACAGGTTTAACTTCCTCTCTTAGACCAAGACAAATTGCTCTATCATTACTATTTTATTTTTATAGTCATTCCAACCTAAAATTTTGTCTCAGCAGTGTGGCTTTTTATTAGCCTTTTGAAAACACTGGGTCAGAAAATTCAAACTATAGAGCAGCCATTACCTGGTTATTGATGCTAACCCTTTGATAGGTCTGAGGAAGTCAGGTACATCACGTCTGGGCCTTTGAACATTTTTTTCCTTTTCATTTCAGCAAGCATTAACATCAGAGACATCAAGCTAATCCTTTCAGCTTCTAATCAGTGTTGTGGACACTTTTATTTCAGCAACTGAGCCTCTCTTCAGCTACTGAGAATTTCAAGTTTAAATGTTAATGATTCTAAAAATGTCACTGAGATGACATAGTGTCCCTTTGTGCTGCCTACAGTTTTGTAGGAAAACAAAGTTACTGGAAGTAGCTCTTGTTTGTGCTGGGGAAGTACAACACTACTGCAACCATCTTACATGTGTAAACTGACTTTTTAGAAAAGACACTATCCTAAAGTACTGCTAGTAGTCAGCATAGATCTCTCTGCTCTGGTCAGTGCCCTCTTTACTCGTCCTCCAGAAGTGTGTGCACTTTCTGGTATTCAATGGTTTCACTAACCACGTCCTTTCTGGTGAGCTTCCCTGATGATCTCAGTGAGATTCCCTGAGAATCTTAGACCTCAAGACTAAACTTTTCCTATGGTGTTATTTTTACCTCCTGTAGAAGATACCTGTGTTGTCCACCAGAGAGATGCCACAGAGAAGTCAGAGTGAGTGAAAGAGTTATTTTCTGACTGAACATGTTGAAAGTTAGCATTTGTTCTTAAATAATCAAGCTTGGCTCTGCTTTCTGTTCTTCCTCTCTTGTGACCAAACAGCATGAAATAAAAGTGAAGAGTGCTTTTAATTTCTTTTTGTGCAACATGGAGCTTCTAGGGATCACACTTTAAATCCCCAGGAAAAGAAAAAGAAACCCCAAAAACAAAAATAAGAAAACTACAAAAACAAGCAAAAGCCAAACCAAAAACAAAATCCTTTGGTACAAGCCAAGATTTTTATATAAGTCCCAAACTCCCCGATCTCAAAATCCAAAGAGAATATTAAAGTTTATTATGATTAACCCCCCCAATAATTTTCAAAAAACACAAGACTTAACAATACTAAAAAATTTAAAACTTTTGTCCATTATAGAAGCACACTAAAGAGCTTAAAAGGTTTTCTATTTATTGCAGGGGAATAAACTTTTTCTCTTCTACCTGCAAAAAAAACATTGATTCAGAGTGAAGGGAGAGACAGCTACTGATGCTTGCCAAGTAAATGAGGCAGAGAAATTACTCATTGTTCCTACTCATAAACACTGCTAGAAAGAATATCAAAATAATAATTGTTCAACACTTCTAAAGCCATTAACATATTTCAAAATGTTACTGTATTCAAACATTGGTCAATTTTTTTTTGCTTACTAGCTCTTTTCTTATAACAACTCCAGAATACTCCAGTTCCAGTGGAATATTTTGACCAACCTGGCTGAAAGTATATGTGCAAAACACTTAATGCAAAATTATGGATCCCAGAAACCATTATAAACTCAGGATTTTCATCTCTAATCTGTGCTGCTAAATATTTTTAAAAGGTTTTATTAATAATGTTTGCAGTCAAAATCAGCAGCAAAAACATTTTTTACAATTCTAATACAAATGAATTTGTGTAACATCTATAAAGTCTTGCTAGGACTGAGCACTGATATGCAATACCACTATCCCTCCATCACACTTGTATGTACAGAATCAATGTTTAGCGAAAGGAGTGGGGTTAGTGAGGGTTATCTGCTGTATTACAGGCCACGTTGATATATCATGATAGGTCAAGCTCTTAAAATAGACATTGTGCTTCAGAGTTTAGAGACTTCTAAATTTCATTATAGCTTTAATTGATATGCTCCTAAAAAAACAAGTCCCCTTCATATCACTAATTTTATTATATGAACAGGTGGGGCTGCAACTTATTTTTCTGGAAGGGCAAGTCAGGTACATTTCTACTAAAACAAGGGGACACTGGTGTTTCCCTTCCACTCTGCACTGTATATGGTCTACAGCAGAAACTGTCTTCATTTTGCCTGCATCTTTCTAGATGTGTGGTGGTGTTAATTTAAAGACTGAATTTGGGCTTTCTCATAATTTATGTACAAAGACTTCAGAGTTCTCAACAAAATAGTCATTTTTATTTCCAAGGCTTTCCTGCAGTAATTGCAAAGGAATATGGGTGCACAACTCACAGAATTATGTTGATTCTTTCTAGTAACATTTGTCATTAGTAAAATTGTGTTTTGGATTTATTCACAAGTTTCTCTCTAAGTAGGGGCAGGCCTGGTTTCACAAACCTCCTTGGCAAAACATAAGACGCACAGACTGGATCTTTATGGATTCATATTTGTATTTTCTTGAATTGTCACTATTCTGACTTAAAGACTGACCCTGTGTTTTTTCCAACATGGATAATGTTGGATAGCTTCTTTTCTGCCATTTTTTTAATGCATCACGGTCCTCTGCTCATGAAACAGTCTATTTCAATTACGTAAATATGTGCATACAATGACCAGCTTTGTCTCCAAAGCATTTTGAGGATATTCCAGCCTTTTAGAGCATTAGCCTTTTCTTGATTAATTTGGAATTCCAGTACTAACATTTGGTTTATTCTTTTTTAAATAAGGAAAAAATTCCTCAATTATCTCTATTGACTGAAGTTTCCAAAATAATGTTTACTTTCTCATCTTTGCAGTTAAATTAAAAGTCAGTACTAACATAAGTAATAGTTTGCCAATAAATGCAAACTATTTTGGCCTTTCCTGGGTCCTTCTAAGACAGCTGACTCCTAGAATAAATGACAGCAGCATTTTCAAAGCTGCTAAATTATTCCAATCCTACTGAAGAAGATACTGTCTGGCATGAAGGATCCTAAGGCTGGTGAATCTGAACAGACAGGAGTAACTGAGTGAGCAGAATTCACTGTTAGAACTGTGATAAAGAGCTTAAGATAAAAGGAGAGATTTATATTGAAATAGCAGCTTACAGTAGCAGATCAGTTTAATTTACTCCACCATGTAGTAAGCAAAAAGCGTGTAAAAGGTGGGTAGACAGATTTGACTTGTGGATCAATATTCTGTTGATCTCTGGCCACAAAACAATTAATCTCTGCAGTGCAGGACAAAAGTAAAGGGGAATTTAATGTCAAATCAGTTAACCACAATCTGAAATTGAAAAAGCAGTACTGATAATGATGCTTAGCACAAGTTCCTCCTATTAAGCGATATCATCCAGTGCATTCATTGCAATGTATTAATTACACAGTGAAGTCAGCTTGATCTCCTAGGCTAACATCATAGCAATCAATTGCAGCAGTGTCTCCACCATTCTATTAAGAACTACATTTCCTTAGCTGATTCTGAACTTCTTAGAGAAAAATTTAATTTCAGCTATTTGCCATAAGCTCTCTTTATCTAGACAGCTCGCATTTTGGAGGGAACACAAATCTTTGGAAAATAAATTTAGGCACAATACCATCATTATTTTCATATATTTGGAAATTCCATTTGGAGACCAGCTTTATTTGTCAGGTGAGACTTTAAGAGACACAAATAGATTCAGTCTTCTTAAAAAAAAAAAAGCATGCAGGGATTGATAGCACAGGTAATGATAGTAAAAAGAGAAAACAGATAATTTAGCTCTCTCAAAAACAGGATAATTTTTAAGGAACAGATACAGACACAGTGTGCATATTAAATTAATAATGGTGATGAATAGAAGAAACCACTATGCAATTGTACTAAAAGAATAACTTTTCGATTACAGGAATATTCCAAAGACTAACATTCTCACTTCTAGCCATCCCCTCAAGTAGTTGAAAATTCATCTCTCATTTTAAAGTCAGATCTTTTCAGTTCTCTCCTGATGCTTTGCAGTTTTACCATGAGTTGTTCACATGAATAGTTCAAATATTTTTTCTTGTTCCTCATCAGAACCAAGGCTTCTCAGTTTTCCTCATGAAACTGGAGTAGCCAAACAGACACACTGACCATGTTGGACTAAGGTTTATCCACTTAATTTCAGCCAGCTACCTGAGCTACCTGATCAAGAAGTAGCACTGAGGTTCCAATGCCACCCTGGGACACAGCATTGCCTTCCTACACAGCCACAAATCAGATCTCATGGCATCAGCACAGTGAAAGAGCCACATCCACTTGGGTGAATTTGGAACAAAGCACCTTCCCTTTGTCACAGCCATTGCTGTAAAACTAAGCCAGGTAACATCAAGATTCACGTGGTGGGACACCTCAGTAAATGTCTGCTCTGAAACCAGTCACTCAAGGATCTCCCTGTAAACACACAGAAAATGGGGCTTTTTTAAAAAAGTTTGGTTCATCTGATCTATTTGAGCTGTCTACAAGCTAAATCTCAGAAGTTCCTGTTTCTCTCCACTGACTACAAAACAAGGTTCAACAGCCACCTTAGGTGTAAGAAACCACAAGAAATATGAATTTGGTCAGATAAATGCATCACCTCCTCCTTCCACTGGCTCTCCATGTATCATCCTGTATCCTACTGCAACTTCTCAAAAAAGCATTCTTCCCTATTATGCACTCTTTTTCTTTTACAGAACCAGTTATTTACCTGCAACCTCTGCTATTACTGATCCTTGAAATGAACAGGATAGGAAAAAAATATTTCAGGAAGACTTTATTGCATGAGTTAAATGTATTTGTTTTGAGACTGCTTTGGATACATCAATTATATCAGTCATAAGGGATTAAAGAAACTTTCTTAATCCACTGTAACCTATTGTCTGCATCTATAATCTATCTTGAGGAAGAAACATTAACTAGAGCTACAAATACTTGAAATTTGAAGTGGAAAACCAGCAGAAAGGGAAAAAAGATAATGTAAGTACGTAGAGGGGCAGTACTGTCAATTAGAACTAATTTTTCAACAAAAAATCCTTTTAGTGTAAATATTCACACAACAAAAGGCATGCTGCCTGAGCTGTTAAAGAGAGTATGCACATATTTGTAGATTCACTGGGAGAGGTAGAGAGAAAGAATTGTTGATCCTTCATCATGATCTGCCATTATTGACTGTACTAAAAATGAAAGATGGCATTTTAAGATACTTACTGATAGTGGCAAAAGTCTTCCTGAATGAATCACTGCACTAGAAATCAGGGAAGAACTATTTAATCAAGATCACTGGTCCAAATGCAGGTAAAACCCAAATGAGTAGTTTCTAAACTGAAGCCTATTGGCAAGCCAAAAAATTAATTACTCCTGAATGAATTACAACTTAAAGTAACGCTACTGAGTACCTGCAAGACATGAACATTCTTAAGTACATCTTGTTAGCATGGCGATATCACGACCCTATCCCACTTCAGAGGCACTCACAGCTCAGCCCTGCAGGGCGTCTTGTTTCCCTCAGTTGCCTCAAAATGTCAAAGGAGGTGTCAAACATATAAGTACCTCCTCCAAAGTGCCAAAGGAACTATTACAAGGGTGCTTCTAGAGTCGAACAGTGATATCAGAGAAGTAACCAGGTTAACTCAGGCAGCTCTCAGCAGAGAGCAATGCCAAAGAAAGTATTTTACACCAGCTCCTGGTATATAGCCAGTGGTGATTAGCTTATCAGTGGTTACAGGCAATGTGGGCTTTAAAACAGCTACAGCCACACCTCTGCCAAAGGGACTTGAGTCAGATGGACACAGGGGATGCCCACAGAAGAAACAGACAAAGCAAAGAGTTCAAAACCCATCTCCAATGCTTAATTTTTAGACTACATCTCATTGTTTATATTACAGGTGTTTTCTTTTGTTGTCACAATGTGAACTGGAGACATCAGAAAACATGTGGATGGTTCAAATGTTCAATAAAATTAAGTGATGGATGTGGACTTGTTTTCTCTGAACTATTAAACATTTGATGTTACATGCTCTGCTGCTGTAAAGACAAGTAGTTCTACTTAATCCCAGAGAGTTGCACCCACTCAGACCTGTAAAACAATCTAGCCTCCTTCAGTGATGAGTTTGCCTGCATATCACTCAGGTCAGAAGCACTTGTCTGTGTTTTCTTGGTTTCTACCTTTTAATAGCTGCACTTTGCCCTTTTTGCCAAGAGGGAGCTAGCAAGTGAACTCAGAGCAAGATATTATTTTTAAGTATGAATAATATTTATGTCACACTAGTCCAGCAACCCTTCCTTTTACACCAATAAGCCATTAAAATCTGTGTTAGAGGATCACTAATCTTTCAGGAGGTTAACATGTAGCTCATCCAATTCTAACACTTTGATCACAGAAGCAGGAATTTGGGAACAGAGCATGTTTTATTAAAAAGAAAAGGAAACACATGGAAAGAGAAATGCATTGTTAAGACTTAGGAGTGCCTGTGTTATTTCAGGTATTTATACAGGAATAAAAGCTTTCACTCTGACCCCATTTTTTCCACTGTTTTGTCCTGCAATGACATCAGCCTTCTGACATGATTATAGTCTTGAAAATGCACAGTAGTGTAAGTCAAGGATGGGTCAGAGAAGCAAACGTTAATAGCAGTGACCTATCATAGCAGCACCTCGTAAGAGGCATCTGCTGTAAATCTTCAAGACAATAAGCACGGACAGAGACAGGCCCCCTTTGGCACAATGGAGGTCACCAAGAGGCCCCAAAGAATGGGGGTTCACCAAAAGCCCAGGTCACCAAGAGATGCATGGTAGACATAGGGGGTGAAGCTGGTGCTCAGACTCTGTAACCTGAGTTTTAGCCACCAGGAAGAAAAATATCTCTGGTGCAAACATGAAGCTCAGAGGGCTCATACAGTGCATCAAGCAGAATGCATATGTTCTCAGCAATTCTCAATTCTCAGCAGTATGCAGTTCAGAAACCAAATCTTCTGCAGAGATAAAGGTGGAATGTGCCCTTGTTTTCAGCAGGAAAAAGAGGAGTGGTTTGGTCTCCTGCCCTCTCCTGGTGTTAATACTTGTTTGTCCCCTTGGTGGGCTCAGCAGACATATTTATCAGCAGCCAGTGAAAAAATAGCCTCCAGGTCACAGCATCCCACAGTCATATGCACTAAAACCTCCTTTCTCAAATGCAATCATTCCTTCTTCGGTTACATCTCATCCTTTGAGATGGATCTATACATTTTAATTCATCTATGAAATTCATTGGAATTATTCACAATATAGAAGAGAGTGCAGGGTACCCAGCTACGCTGCACATAGTATAAAATAATTGAAAATCAAATAGGCTTACCAATAGCTCTCTGCTCTCTACAGTAACCTGTCAGCGCCGCTTCTCTGCGGCAAGTGACAGCAACGGGAAATGATGGGATGCTGACTGCTCTCTGCACTGCTGGGACCCAATAATATAGTATTTCCTTTGTGGTACCAGAGGAGCTACCTAGACCTCAGAGATGAATTCTCTAAGAAACTTGCAAAATATTAGCAGCCTCTTTCTGAGACATTTGGAAAAACATTGAAAAAAATAATTGAGTGATCTCCTGCTGTCTGTAGCTGATGCACAATGTGGTGAGCTCTGCAGAACTATGCTCAACAGAAGCATCTGTACATTTCCTGCTACTGCTATTCTAGCTTGGCTGTTTCACTGTAGCAATGTAACAAAATGCATACCAAATAGGAAAACTGACTGTGGCTGTTATGGAGATTGCTTTATTTTATATTATATCCTCACAAATGATCACAAATTATTATTAGCAGATCATGGAGTTTTTTCAGTGGTCCAGTCACTACTCAAAGTTCTTTGTTAGATCATTTCCAATAATATATTCTGAATGTCAATCAGAAATGTTCAAAATAGGGATGGTTTTGGCTGGGTGGTGAGCACACTCTCTCAGTTCCAAAACAACTGGAATTCAACTGGAATATTTTGCAGGCACTCATCAGAAAAAATATAGATCTTTAACGTCTCAAAACATTTATGGCACAGTGTCTTCGTTTGAAAGACAGGTGTCTGCTAAGGAAGGCAGGAGCACCCCTTGGAATGGAGAAATATTAACCCCTTCTGAATTATTATAATTTAGAAATTAAGGGGGTTTCAGGCATAGCTGCGGGAATAGGAATAACAGTTCTTTACTTGTATGTATAACAAAGCAAACAAACAACAACAACTACGTCACTCACACCAAACAGAACCAGGAACTCTGTCCCAGCCTTTTTGGCTGTGGCACCTTCCCTTTGGTGTAGTTCCATGAACAGCCAGCAGGGGCGCTGCTGGCTCCGGTGGGCGCGGCAGGCGCTGTGATTCCCCCGCGGCTGCAGGGGGCGCTGTGGTGTGGGTGCGGGGAGCACACGGTGATGGCGGAAGCCGCCGGCAGGAAGGGATGGAGAAGGGGCTTCTTCTACGGACCTCCAGAGGCCCCTGGATAGCAAAAGGAGCTGTAGCAGGAAACCCCCAGAGAAGCAAGCTGGAACAACAGGACCTCCAGCAAGCAGAGGGTGAAAAGGGACAGTGCAGCACAAACCTGAAGCAATGGCGGAGGTACGGGGGGGGTTGGGCAATGGCAATCCAGCTCCAGGATGTGGTGAAAGGCTCCTCAAGCTTTTCTCACTGGTGCTGGCAGTCCCAGGTCCTAGTGGGGCATTCACTGGCTCTGGGCTCTTCAACAGCAGATCAGCAAAAGAAGCCAAGCCAGCAAGCTCAGTCACAATGCCAAAGCAAAAAACAAAGACCAACAACAACCAAAAAAAAAAAACCCAACCCCCCCCCCCCAAAAAAAAACCCACAAAAAACACACACACACACAAAAAAAAAAAAAAAAAAAAAAAAAAAAGCAAAAAAACAACACCAATAAAAAAACTCCAAAACCGTAGAGAAGCAGGCAAACCCCACAGAAACAGCAGGATCCCTAGTCAGAGACACTGGCTGCGCATGTCCAGTCAAACCACCCGCTGGAAGAGAGCAGACTGCCTCTCGCCTCGCCCCCAGCTCTCCCCAGCTCAGCTTCCATTCGTCGCGACAGCCCCGGAGCCAGGGAGGCTGGGGGGTGGGGCAGGGACAGCCATCAACCCTGAGCATACAACCAAACAAAACTGATCAAAGACCCCAAAAATGTGATGGGATAATAAACAATCCCCAAGACACATAGCCTGATTTATGCAGAAGAAAACCAAATTTCTTTATGTTGTAGAATAGAGAGAAAAAAAGCATCAGTTCAAAAGCTACTCTATGCACTTCCCATATGGATATGGCAGTGAACAGCGTGGTAGAAAGAAACCTCTGTTCTGCTGTCTCTTGGTTTCTACAAGTAAGGAGAGGCAAAACACAAGAACAGCAAATAGATCAAAAGACCCAGAAACTCACAAAGAAGGATGAGCAGACTTACCTCAGAGGAAAAAAGAAACAAGAGGTGTTCTAATAATGCCATACAATCAAGGAGGGTTAAGATGGGGTGGGTTACACTTTCTCATTTGTAAACAAACCTGTGAAGACCAAGTCTTTCCTTGTCATGCTCAGTGTCACCTGAGAAAACAAACCAGGGCTTCAGAAGCCCCTGCTCTTGCCTCTGCTTCCAAGTAAAACCACATCATCATTTTTGCAAATGCCCTAGCAAAGGGCTATGGAATGAAAGCACATTAATGCCCACACTAGGCCCTGTCCAGTAGTTGCCCAGTAGCTCTGGCTGCATTATTTTGCTGTTAAACAGCTCTAGTGAATCTTTGAGAGTTGCCCAAAATAATGAAAATAATTTTTAAAAAGCACTAATAAAATAAACCCTCAACACTGAGCAGGTGAGAAGGATATTTTTTATATATTTATTTTATAAGAGATAAACAAGACTACTTTGTAGGCAGAAACACCTTCTGTTTCTGTTTCTTCAGAAATATTTTCTACAGAGCAAGTAGGAGTTTCAGCCATTTCTTATCAGTAACTGAAGCTGACTAAATTGCTCAAAGAATATCTGTTTTAAAAATACCCTACATCATACTGTAGACTTCAGTGAAAAAACATACTTTAAAAATCACTTGCAAATTGATGTCTAAGAGATTATGAATCTAAGGAGACACGTACAAGGAGAGATAACTGGCTATGGTTTAATACTGTAGCTAATTTTGTCAAACTGCCCATTTTTTTTGGACATACATTCTACTAGTTATTGAGTTACAGCTTCTTCAGTATGTTTATTGATAAGAATCAAATTATTATTTAAGTTCACTCTAACTGGCATTACTGTTGAAAGACTGTGAACTTCAGTATGACTGAAACAATGATAAATTATTAAACTATTTGCTCCTTATTACATAAATGTTCAGATTCAATTCTTACTCCTAGACTTCAAAAATTTTAGGAAAAGTAAGTAAAAAATATCTTTAAAAGTGGAGTGTGGAGATTGAGGGGGTGGGGTGGTGGGAAAGGCAACCTAAGTATAATCTGTCTAGCATATCTAGAATACAGACAAATGCAGTGAGCTGGTAGCAGTTTATAGTGCAACTCCATAAACAGTTGGCATGTAGATGGCATAACAGTACCACTAGTCAAGTGTAAATCTATGTGCACTATGTTCAGACTGCAGCTAAGAAACTTTAACTATCAAGACTGCAATGGAACGAGTAGCTTTTACTGAAATATAAGCATCAAAACCCTCTTTCTCCCCATGAAGAAAAAATATCCTGATCCTTATATTACATTTGATATGGTTTAGAATGCCTATCGTCATTTTTCTGTGCTTCCAGCAAATGCACTAAAGAAGACTCACAGCTGTTTTAACCCCATACACCTCGATTTACTAATCCACTTCTCTTATTGGGACTATTGCAGAAGAGGCTGGATCTGTATTTGATATATTGGCAGAAAATACTCCAGTTTACAAAAAGTCATTAGCTTTTTATCAGCAGCCTGTGACAAGCAGACTTGAGAGGCATGCAGTAAATGAGCTGTTGTTACATGTGAATTAAGTAAAGCCAGAACAAGATACATGATCCCCTCTTCCAACCTTTTCTATAGTTCTTCCTATGATTCTACTTCCCATTATTTACCTGAAATAAAGTATACAGACTTTCAATATCCAAAAAGATGAAGAACCCATCACTCCTCATGGAAGCCACTCACCAGTTATTTAGTCAGAAAAAAGTTTTAAACAAAGTTGTCTTTCCCTCATAGCCTTTGGCTTTTACCTCTTCCCTGCATCACTGATACACATTAAAGGTGTCTTCCTGTCACTCCTTCAAAACCATAAGTAACATTCTGTCATCAACTGCTTAGCTCCTGCAACCTGACTGAAATTGTAATTTAACAGTAGGCACAGGTGTTGGGTGTTACTGAAGAGCAAGCCAGCGGGAGGAGGCAGGCAGATATTCAAAGCTCTGGCCATGCAAACCATCAGGCATTTCTGAGGAAAGGAATTCTGAAACCCTCAAGCTGTGACCCCCAGGTTCTGCCTTCAGCAACCAACAGGCTGTGTTCATCCTGGGGTTCCTTCCTGTAGACTCCTGGATTTTGCTGAAGAACAACCATCCAAGTTTCAAGGTGTGATTACTCACTGGCTCACTATCAGAAACAATAAAAGATAAATGTGGCCTTGGGCAATGCTGCTACTTGGAAGTGTGTATTTTGTCAAATTTTCCTGCTTTTCATGGGAAAGATACCAACAAGGTACCTGAAGAGATAACAACAACTCTACTGGACTGTGGAGAAACTTCCAAAATGCTATACAGAGTCTGAACCCATCTACTTTCAAATTCATGATGTTTATACTTTCTTCAGTAACAATTATTCTCATAGTTCTCTAATATTCCTCCTAAAACACTTTTAAGTTATATTGGTTTTAAGTCTGGACACTCCAGGTACTTCATCTTACTGTAATTCTTCTATACTTTTTTTAAAAAAAAATAGTAACTATTTTCTTAAAATGCATTGAGAACAGATATTTCTAGTTTAAAAATTCAGTTAGTAACTGCATTTGGTAGGGGGAGGGAAGAGGGGAAAGACCCACCTGGTGACATAGGGAAGGGGGAAAAATGCTCATTTGTGTAGCAATCTTAAACAGTGCTTACATGTTTTCAGACTTCTAGTCTTGACATGTTAACAAATGTTAATGATTTCAGTTGGAGATAATTTTTTAAATTAATTTTGTGTTTTTAAGGGGGTTGTCTATTTCAGGCAGGGTGAGTGTAGTCTGAAATATGTCTGAGAAAAAATAGCAGCACCATTAAATTCAGTCTGAGATGCATTTAAAGAAACTAAGTAAGGGGGTTTGGGGGGTTGTGTGGCTAGCAGTATTTTGCTAGCACAGCTTGTCTTTTCGTAAGATGCATCATGATCTCTTAGCAGGCAAAAATAGTCAAAGTCTCCTGCAGTCACTGAGGCAGGCAGATTTGATTCAAGAGATATATCACTTTCCTCAGGACATCCCAGAAACATGGTGTTGGACACGTGCAGCTGACTGTGGACATGGACTTCCTTTAACCAAGGTAAAAGGAAGATTTATCATACTGTGTGTTCATTCATAGTAAGAAAACAGCATTCACTACATGAACAGCACACAAAAAGCCTGACATGAAGCCAATTAAGAAGTAATATGAAAATTTCTGCTGTCATAAACAAGTTTCAGATCTCACCATAAGTGTTTTTCAAGTCCCTAATGAGACTCATCCCTGAAATTCTAACATAAAGAGAACGACTGTACTTTTTATAAACATATATAAAAAAGCATAAGCTCTTCATTTTCTTGCCAAAAATTATGATTACTCTCTTGTAAAAATTACAGTGTTCCCTTTCTAAAGTGCTTATAAAAAAACCATAAATTCTGTCATAGTCTTTTGTAGACATGTTCCAAAGAAAGGCACCATTAAAATAAACTGCAGCTATACTGGTAAGTCTCACTTCCATACTGACATGATTCCTGGACTCTTCAAAGGTCATCCATCAATAAAGAGGCATATAATGACATAATTCACAAGGGGAAGTAATGTAGTACATCCTGTCCCTGAGCACAATTATTTCTGCCTAAATATCTCCTGACCTATGTTTATTTACCTTATCCTAAAAAAGGGAATGAAATCTTGTGATTTCAGTGAGGATCTATTGGGCAAGCTCTGGTCCATTTCCCTGCTCTTCACATAATCCCATTGGCTTTTCTTGTTTTTGCTTTGTTCAGTATTTTTTCTTTCTATTGGTGGTATTTAATTTCTTGAGTTTTTTCTCTGTCTCTTTG
Source organism: Vidua chalybeata (assembly GCF_026979565.1). Taxonomy (NCBI): domain Eukaryota; kingdom Metazoa; phylum Chordata; class Aves; order Passeriformes; family Viduidae; genus Vidua; species Vidua chalybeata. Next base: position 86,274,158 of record NC_071531.1, on the reverse strand, counting down.
TTTGGATTTCTTCCCTGATTTTTGGATTTCAGTGGGAATAATTTTGGCAAGTTTGATCCTTTTCACTGCACCTCATTTCATCTCAGTGCAATTGTTTTTGGTCTCTGCATTTCAAATGTTCTGGGTTTTTTTCAATTGTGTTTTTATTTGCGCATATCTCTTTTCCATAGTGTTTTATTTATCATTCACCTCATAACTGACTTTGTTTTTGTAACATCTGTGTACCAGCAAAATCCCTAGGGATTGGTAGTTGTCTCTTGTGACCACAGGAAAATACACTACTGACATATATAGAGATGTCTGTCTGTATAGGTACGTAGACAATTGAGTCAATGGAGAGTGATCAGTACTTCTAGAGTAGATGACCCCTTTGATTAAGATGAATAGCAACATTAAATGTTCCTGTTTCTCTCCACTGACTGTAACAAGAGTCTAACACAATCAGTCCTAAGGACAAAGGATGCCTCTTCAGCATCACAGACTGGTGGTTGTGGAGCAAGTCGCCTAACTGCATGAACTGTTCTGCTTCCCAAAGCCTTGATGCTGTACACTAATATTTTAAACACTCACACAAAAGGGGGGAGTTCTGGGAGTTACCAGGGCTATTTATGCAGTCTGCATGGGATATTTATTGAATAATACATATAAACAGTAGCATCAAAAGCCTTTTTTCTTCTAATGTAGTATTTCTTATTCTACTCTAACATGATTCAGGGTCCCAAACAGCAAAAAATACTTCAGTACTGTGTTTATAGCTCCCATGGGTACTTGTACCATGTAGCAACACCCTTTATTAAGGATAAAATCTGAGCAGGAAAGGAAAAAGTCAGGACTTTATTATGAACAGATTTCCTCTCTGCATAATACTGAAACAATATTCTTTCAGCAGCAAGGTAAATGCAAAGGTCAACAAAAATAAGCAATAGATTGCTTCTCAGACTTGCCAAATCTACTGTTCTCCCCTTACCATGACCTCATCTTAAGAAAAAGAGAACCTATTCCAGGTTTTTGAAGCCAAATTTCACACAAAGAGATTTAACAGAAAAGATGTGTTAGGTTTTTTTCTTTTTTTTTCCTAGTAGCTTTAGTCACAGAAAATTTGACTTTTATTTTCCTATGATCTCTTTTCAAACAGCACCATTTAGATTATCCAAATCCAACTTTCTTAGATTGTCCTACACATGTCAATAAAAAGTGTTTTTTCTCCCCAGGTATGTATAGCGTGTCATTCTCCAGGCACCAAGCAACTCAACATCCCTTCTGCCCTTTGCATGGCACAAAGTATGTTACGGTGCATAACTCACTTTACAGAAGTCCACTATTCTACTGTACCCTATTTGGCTGCAGTTCAACATGGGTCACAAATATTTCTCATCTTCTCACTCCCCATGGTTTTTCCTTCCCTTCAGGAAAAACACCATGTGGTAGGAAACAGAAAAAGTATGTGAAACCCAAAAGGTGTTCTGACCAGGCCTTCTGACCTGGAGTAAGCCATTTCCCAGTACCTTCAATTCAGATCTTGCCATTTAATTAATACACAATACCAGTAGAACAAAACAGTCTTCTTCACCATTAATAGCAAATAGTTTGTGACCAGTTACTTACAACTTATTTCAGCAAGCTTATGGGAGAATGTTGGCAGATATATTTTGGTAGTAGTCCTCAACATGGAGGACCCGACCCTGCACAGAATACACAAAGAATCTATGTGCCTGAGAACATTGTCCAAACATTCAGACAGGCTGGGTGCTATGACCACTTCCCTGGGAAGCCTGTTCCAGTGCTCAGCTACACTCTGTGTGAAAAAGCTTTTGCCAAAATCTAGCTTAAACCTCTTCTGACTCAGCTTCATGCTGTTTCCTCAAGTTCTGTCACTGGTCATGAGAGTGAAGAGATCAGTGCCTATTCCCCTCTTCTTCCACTCATGAGGAAGCTGTAGACTGCAGTGAGATCTCCCCTCAGTCTTCTCCAGACTGAACACATCAATTGACCTCAGCTGTTCCTCATCAGGTTTCCCCTCAAGGTCCTTCACCAGCCCTGTGGCCCTCCGTTGGACACTCTAGTTCAATGTCTTTTTTATATGGTGGCACACAGAACTGCCCCCAGCACTGGAGGTGAGGCTGCCCCAGTACAGAGCAGAGCAGGACAATCCCCTCCCTTGCCCAGCTGGCCATGCTGTGCCTGATGCCCCCCAGGATAGGGCTGGTCCTCCTGGCTGCCAGGGCACTGCTGGCTCATGCCCAACTTGCTCCATGTTCCTTTCCATGGCATTTCCATTTCCTTTCTCCAGCTTCTCACTCCCCAGTCTGTACACACATCCAGGGTTGCTCTGTCCCAGGTGCAGAATCCAGCACTTTCCCTTGCTGAATTTCATACAGTTGGTGATTGCCCATCTTTCTAATTTGTCAAGATCTCTCTGCAGGGCCTTTCTTCCTTTGAGGCAGTCAACAGCTCCTCCCTATTTAGTGTCACTGACAAACTTAGAATTCATTCAAGCCCTACATTCAATTTTTTTGTGAAGATATTGAAGAGAACTGGGCTGAGGCTAGAGGCTTGTAGAGTCCCACTAGTGACTGGATGCCAGCCTGATGTCACCCCGTTTACCGTAACTCTTTGTACCTGACCTGTGTGCCAGCTGCTCATCTATTACAGGAAATTACAGTCATTCTTTTTTCATGCCCTTGCCCCTCAAATGAATTTCCTTCTTTGTAGACCAATATAAGACACTCCATGAAAAGCTTCTAGTAACAGAAATAATTAATAATTTCTACTTCCCTAGCATATAATTTCCTCTTCTTCACTATTCCTCCCTATTCCCTAGTGAGCTTGCACATCACTGCAGGAAAGAAATGTATAGGCAATCAGAAAGACTGTATTCTTCATCTGTTTAAATTCTTTAGGCATACTTATATTCTCTTTCATTCAGTTTCTTGCTCTTTCCTGATGGAAGATTTGGTTAAGGGGAAAACCAGGAAACACTCAATGCTATTTCATTGCATTAGCAACATCAAAAAATAATTTCATCTTTAACAATTAGTCTGTTCCCCTCCCTGGAATACTTCTGGAATTTTTTCAGCTGGCTTTACTAGAAACAGTGCCCTGAAAAGCAGGCTGAGAGAAAGGGGGTTGTTCAGCTGGGAGAAGTCTCCAGGGTTGCCTTATTGTGGCCTTCCAAAATGTAAAGGGGACTTACAAGACAGATGGAGAGAGACTTTTTAACAGGACCTGTAGTGACAGGACAAAGGGCTGGTTTTAAAGGAGGTAGGTTTATACTGGACATAAGGGAGAAATTTCCTATGATGATGGTGGTGAGACACTGGAGCAGGCTGCTGAGAGAAGTTGTGGATGCCCCAGGACTGCAAACGTTAAAAGTCAGGTTGGATGGGGCTTTGAGCAGCCTGAACTAGTTGAAGGCATCTCTTCCTATGGCAAGGGGGTTGGACTAAGTTTTCTGTGATAGTCCCCTCCAGTCCAAACTATGAAATCTAAAACTCCATCACATATTTTATGGATTCATCTGTGTAATGCAAAGTACAATGTATCAGTGCAAACTCTGGCTGTCTTTGAGCACATCTCATCTGGAGACCTATTCATAAATTTTAGTACAAAAATTATGCATAATGCTGTTTAGCTTCCCCTCAGAAGATGTAAATGTCACTACTGCCATGGCCAGCATAAATTCAGTCTTGAAAGTATTAAACAGACTTTTGGAGAAAGCCTGTGCTTTTGCAGTTTCTCAAACTAGTTCTTCTGCTCATGTGACTGTGAGAGCTTGAATTGGCAGAAGTGGGAGGTCTTGAGGACACATTCTGAACTAAATTTCACACAAAGTAAAAAAAAAAAAAAATCCCAGAATATTTAAGGGAAAGAGCTGTATCTAACACAAAGATCTGGAAAACTGTTCATACTGTAATAATTCTTTAAGTAAAAAAATAAAACTCTGGCCCTTCTATTTATGTTTGGCCTTTGTTACCACTATGGATATTCCAAGTCCTGCCCAGAATTTACCTGCCTATCTCAGACAACATGAAGCAGCTTCACTAAAGTATCAGGCTGAGTACCCCATTCAGGAATATCTCTAATTTGCATAGTAAGACACTGTTACAATTCCCTCACATGGAGGACTAAACTGAAGCTGTAAATGTTTTACACATGTTGGATGAGTACAATAATCTAAGAATCTTTGAATGAAGTACATTGAGTAGCTCTTTAGCCATGTTTTGTGAAATAAATTTCAGAGAAGCACTTCATTTGATTAATTTTTTTAAGATTATAAGTCTCTTTCTTCCAGATGAAGGTTTCCTAAATCCTTGGGGAAGAAGAGTACAGTTTAAAGCGAATTCATCTCTTTAGAGAGGAAAATCACATTCTTGCTTTCTAAAGGCAAGTTGCTGATCAGACATGGGCTTTTTACAATCCCTTTCTTGTCCACCAATTGCTACATCTAAGTATTATTCTTCAAAGGTCATCTACAATCTTGGCAACTAAAATTCATAACTAGTGGAGTCATAGACTGAATATGAACATGGGTTCACAACCCTTTACAATTTTCCAGTCTCTTCTTCCCTCTGCCCACAGTCTGTTTTTTCTCTAGTATAAAAATTATATCCATCTTAATTGATCACAGTTGCAATTTAGTTTGATATTTACTGTGTTACTCCTAGTGAAAAGTTGGTTCCTCTGAAAGCTTGTCTTCCTTTAGATACATATATATACATATATACACAAAAACTAGACAAATACAAATATTCCTCATTCCCACAAACATTTTACTAAATGCTTTTCTGTCTTTTTTCATAGACAAATGAAAAAAGGCTTTATTACTCAGTGATCCTTTCTGATCATGGTTGTTAGCACAATTCATTGTCAAACTGATCCTGCATCAGGCTGTAATTTTGTTTCCTTTGGAGTGCTGGTTTCTGCACAAAATGGGCATTGCTTAGTGTAGACAGGAATGCTCTTGCTCTGAATACCCTGTAGATTTAGCATGAGGGTGATCCACAAATTTATACATTGATATAGTTTTGTTTTCTCTTTTATCCCAAATTATTTTCTTGTAAGTTCCAGGATGTAATCTGTTGATTTTGGTTTGGTGATTCTTTAGTTTCTGTTGGTTGGTTGTTCTGTCAGGTACTGAGTGCATTTTTCCACTTATCTGTCATAACCTCAAGTCTTACTTTTATAGCATTAATGATCACCTCAGACTCCATCATTTTATACAGGAAACTGAGTGTCTTTCTCCTCACATGCATCACTTCACATTTATCTACACCAAATTTCATCTTTCATTTTATTGCTCAGTCACTCAATCTCATAAGCTCCCTATGTAGTTCTTCATAGTGGTCTCCTGTCTTGTTTATTTTGAATAGATTCATATCATCAGCAGACTTTGTGACCTCAGAGCTCAAACTCTTCAGCTCATTTATGAGTATGTTTTCTGGAGAACAAATGTACAGAGAAGAGCTCTCAGTGGAAGGTACTGTGAACCTTCAACACTTGGACTTTGGTACAAAAACATCCACCTGGAAATTTTATAGTAGTGACTGTCAAATCACAATGGTTAAAGGATTGCATTAATTGTCCTTTGGATGTTCTCTATGGAGATGGGTGCATTAGGCTGCAGTGACAGAAGCAAGAGAAAGGTTTTCCACTCAGACACATCAGAGGAGGTAAGGAAATAGTAATTCCTAGATAACACGAGAAGGTTTGTGCAATATAATGACTACATCCAGGTTTTTTAAGTGCTGTAGTTACAATTTGTTAGAGTGAGGAAGATACTCTGACCATTATCCAAAAGACCAGAGCCACTGGAACCTCAAACAAGACAAAATCCAATCAAAACTAATATTAATGCTTGAAGTGAAGTAATAGACTGTTGGGTCAAATGGACTATATTACTTCATATATTTTAGTTGTGAATTCGTATTTTTATACAATGATGATCTCACTGAAACAAGTTACCTTCGTGTTATAAAAGCTGGTCTGTAGTTGATACTGCCTTTGTCATGCGTAGGGTTTTAAAACAGACAAAGATATAGACTCAGCTTCAGACACAGGAGTAACTGTGTCTGAACTAATTTTTATGGAGAGGAGTTCAGAATATATATATATAAAATTATACATATGACATTTTTATATATAATTCTATATATAAAAATTATACTGGATACACATGCTTTATAAAGTGTTAGGATGTTCACCAACCCTTATTTCTACATCTCTGTGGCCAGACTGCAAAGTCACCACAATTGCATGAAGTTCTCTATCCATTTCAGTCACTTAGTTGGTAAATAGTTCCATATTAAAATGAACCTCCATACCATAATTTTAATATCTAAGAATAATTTTATGCATAGTGTTAACTCTCTGGTACACTTCAAGTTAAAAATATCTTGTAAATAACAAAGCAATCATTAATGGAATTTTATTCTGCTCTCAACTCAGGATCCAGTATTTTCATCTTCTGAGCAGAAGGCAAGATACAGTTGTTGGTCTTACTGTAATGACTTATCTAAACAATAACTGAAAGCTTCATATCTCATCATTCCTTAATTTTTCACTATTTCATAGACCTAAATAATCTTCTTCCTGATGGGAAGTTTGTATCCAACAGTCCCAGAACCAACACTGCAGTATCTTTCCCAGACGATCTCATTTGAAATACTTGTTCCACCAAACTACTTAATCATTGCAGCTTTAATGCTTTGGTAAAGTTTCATAATTCTATAATTAGTCCATTAACTCTTGTGTTATATGACATATTTCTTCTGCAAAAACTTTAATCCTAAGGGATTTTGATATTTGTATTAATATAATGGCAGTATGCACAGTTTTGTCCTTGTCTTTAGAATTCCACTGGAAAGTGCTATTTTGGAAGGGATTGATTAGGTCCAGTCACGGACATGGATTACTAAATACTACGTATCCAGCATAAACAATTATTTTGCTCTTTGCTATTTTATGCTTGTCATGAATAATTTGTCGCTATTTGTGGTGCCAAAGATTATGTTCTTTTTTTTCCACACAAAGACAACTGACCACATTTTTCATTGTTGTTATTAGTACCTGCAGCAACTTTTCAGTTCTTACTTTTGCTTGAGAGTTTTAATGTATGTAATATCTACTGGGCCACATTATCACAATGTCATTATGCCTTTTTTTTTTTTTTTTTTGATCCCACAAAGTAATCCTTCACATGATTAAAGCTGTGTGCTTAATGCTTCAGGGCATCCAAGGGCTTTCTCTGCCACACCACAGCACTGCTTTTCAGTGCCTTCATTTTACTTCAGGTCTAAGCATTGCCAAACCACAGCCTTTTTCCTATGTGCATTATTGGCTTTCCAGAGCTAGAACCAGCTCTACTTATTTCAGTGGAAAACTTCTTTTTATTGCCTAATGCATTCCTTCTTACTCTTAAAGCTTAGTAAGGTCATCTAGTGACGAAGATCCCATACAGGAATCAATTCTCCAGTACAGTTACCAAAAACTAGGGAAATAAAACCCCAGTCATATAAAAGAACTCTGGTAGACTCCAGCTGTTCAGAAAAACATTTGTTATAGTTTGATTATGTGTTATTCCCAGGTGACATTTATGAGCTTCATGTTATTTTTTAATGTCTGTAATAATCCAACAGAAAGCACACTTGAACAAATTCCACACTGCATTTCAGATGATGTTGCTTTCCTGGGAAAATTCTGACAATACTGACTTGAGGAAATTAATAAAAAAAAAGATAACAGGAATGGATTTTTCCCTCTCATAGCAGTGAAGCAGCCCAAAAACTTGGATTTTGACAGTGGTATCAATCAACCACAAAAAAAAAAAAAAAAAAAAAAAAAAAAAAGTTATCGCTTTTTAATCACATATCAAATTTTGTAAAAAATCTATATGAAGAATAAATTGAAAAATAGCAGAGAGATACACTTGGCACATCTAAAAGAGCACCTGGTAGGTTTTCAGAGGAATTTGAAATTGGCTTAGCTCTTTGAAAATAATCCACTTTTAGTCACTAAACCTTTTTTTTTAATAGCACTTGAAATACATTTTCAATACCTTCATATTTCTTAAGACAATTATGTTTCACATAACATATCTGAAAAATAGAAAATATTTATTTATACATATTTTAAGCATTTTTCTTAGTAGCAACTGTGTAATTTTTTTTCCATTTATTTTCCCTACCAATTGTTTTCTGGGTGGTTTCTTTGTTTTTTTGGTGGGGTTCGGGGGTTTGTTGGTCTACACCCTTGGTGTTACAATATGCTGAGAAGCTGGGACACAGAGCAAAGCTCTATTAAAAGCTTTCAGTAAGATTTCTCTCTCTACTACTTCTGTGGTTCATCAGCATTCCCATTCCACAAAATAATTAAGTGGGTGCTTATATTTAGGCTTGTAAAGTGGTTCAATTTGAAGATGGATGCTGCAAGGTTTAAAACAAGGCTCAAGACATTTTTCAGACTCAGGGCCTCATTATTTTCCTTACATCTGAGGCATGCTGTATCAAAAGGCCACAGAAAATCATCCAGCAGTAACGTAATCATAGATGCCTGAGAAGACAGGCATGGAAAAGTCTGTAAATAATGGCAAAGCTTTTCTTTAGTTGAAATAGTACAGCTGGAAAAGCCTTTACATACAGTCTCTTACAATTTTATGGCTTGCCAGTGCTGTGGGATTTCTGCCTCCCTTGAGTGGATATGTAGTGAGAGCTAAGGTGACTTAGCTATCACTTACTGGAATGCAAGCTACTACAGCTGAGCAGTGTGCATGAACTTGTTTTACAAACTACATACAACTTTTCTTTGTCTACACAGAAAGTTAAAATAAAAATGCTTTCTTTGTTAAATTGTCTTATGTATCTTGTATAATTCATACAGTTCAGAATGCCATTTAGCATTCAATGATAAGGTACTTTGCAATTAAGCTAAATTGTAATATCTCTTATCGAGTGAAAAAATAGAATTTTGTATTATTCCTATTTTATTTTGTATCAAATAAAGTAAATTTTGCCATGTCTAATCTTTGTCAGTGTCTTCCTGCTGTGATCCATAAAGAAAAAATTCTGCATGGAACAGCTCCATATTCTCTGGCAATAACGATTAACAAATCATTGCACAAAAGACTGAAAATTACCCCCAATAACTAAAAAGTCACAGTAAACTTTGGCAGCAAGATGAACTTCAGAAAAATCTCATTTACTTATGCCTTAGGAACTCATACTGAAACTCATATTTGCTTTGACTTCTAGGAAGCCATCTAGGTATTGAATCTCAAGTACAAGAGAATACTACAGAGAAATATACTAGAGATTAGCAAGTAGAAGAAGTTTTATAAAAGTGCACATTTTTGGGGCTTTATATATCATATATACAGGTGATTCCATAAAGAAATGTTGGCTGCAGAGGACTAGAATTTAAGTCTGATAGGTACTTGACACAGCTCTTCCACTGATGTGCCTCATCACCAATTTAGCACCTTTGAACCTGCATGTACTGGTCTTTAAAACAGCTGTTCAAAGTCTGCCAAACTCACAGGTATCTGAGAATTTAATAAATAATATTTGCAAAGTAGATTCCTATCTTTGTATTGGAAGTGTTTGATAGATGAATGTGACTTGATTAGGAAAGGTACTGTAGGACACAAGGGTAGGAATTAGGTGCCCAAATACTTTCTAGAATCAGTCCCCTGCACTGTACATGTATTTAAATGTAGATGTTTACATAGTGACTGAGACTGGGAGAGTGACTGTTATACCAAGTGTGAAAATTTAATTTCCCAGAAAAATCAGTCATATTAAACTGCATTGAAGGAGTAAGGAACATCTACTTCATAAACAGCAATTTGTTTTTATTTTCTTACATTGTTCTACTTTAAAGCATACATTGAATCTGATACTAAATCTGAGCTACTTCTAATTAGGAATATTTTCTGAAAGACCAGTTCAAACCACTAGCTTCTTATCCCATTTCACAGCAGGAACTAATTTTATATAATAATTCAGTCTAACAGATCTTTTGCAGTCCTTTTCCACAATATTTTGGACACTTATCCTATCTTCATAGAATTTTTGCTTCAGTTTTGTGTATTTATTAATGAATAATAATTATTTGTGTAATTATTAATGAACTGAATCAACCATTTTTGACTCAAAATAGAGCCAAATTCCTCACCCTTTTAAATCTTGAATAGAAAGCAAAGTCCAGAGCAAACTTCTTGATAGAAAATACTATGAAAGCTATATTGTGAGAAATAAATAACACTAATGATCAGGGGCTCTTATAGAGCTTGCAATAGAAGTCTCTTTCTATGGTGGCTTGAGATGAAAGTATACATTAAACTTCATGGTGGATAACACTGCTTTTCTGTGACTTATCAGTCAGGAATGAGAAAATCACTGATTCATTTAGGCTGGAAAATACCTCTAAGATCATCCAGTCCAACTGTTAACCAAGCATCACCAAATTCTCACTAAACCACGTCCCCAGTACTACATCTAAGCTGGCCGTGAACAGTTCTAGGCATGGAGCATCCACAGCTTCTCCAGACAACTTATTCCAGTGCCTCACCACCTTCACAGTAAAGGATTTCTTCTAATATCTGATCTTACCTTGACCTCTTTCAGTTTAAAGCTATTCTCCTATGTGCTGTCACTACATGTCCTTTTAAAATCCCTCTCCAGCTTCCATCTACGTTGTCTTTAGGTACTACAAGGCTGCCGTATGCTTACTTACCAGTAATCATCCAGTATTTTCTGTTTCCTCTTGAATTCTTAGCTTCAGTACATTTTGTAGCAATGAGTTATACTGGTAGTTCTCTTGTTTATCTGTTTTTTTTTTTTTGTTGTTTTTTTTTTTTTTTTTTAATGTCAGCTTCACTCACCTTCATGTGTCTGCATCTATACTCACTTCAACATTGGAGTCAAACTCTTAAAGTTCTCTCCAGAGTATGAGATTAGCTTGGGGAAAGAATAAATTATGCACAAAAGCATTATAGTCCTCTCCTGTACATAATAATGCTAGCATGAGAGAAAAATTAGCTTATTAATGTCATATGAAGTCTAAGAGTTTTAAGAGATAGTCCAACCTGGTATCACGTTCTTTTCCTCTTTTTTGCTGAAGAAATGGTACTCTCTGATGTAATGCTGCCAATCTGCCCTTTCTATTTTCTGTTACAGACAGACTAATTTTTATGTATCTCATGCCCTTTGGGTCTAAAATCTGCTTAGTAGTGCTAAGAAGCCAAGTTTCTAGGTGCCTTTGAAATACTAGAGAAGAGAAAGCCAGAAAGATTGTCCAGGGTTCCATTTACCTTGTATCTATTTTAAAAGGATATTAAATCAAGAGCTTAAAACACCCTTGCTAATTACTACTCGCTATAGTCAATCATAGGACAAGATGGTAAAATAGCCTCCTGAATCATTTGGATAGACTGCACAAGGATTTGATCTTCTGTGGTGCTATGTCTTGAATTTCAAATTGCTCAGAAAATTCAAATACATGATCTAAATCAGCTAAACACTGCAGCCTTTGGGTTCAGGGCTAATACCTGTGTACACAAGATAATAATCTCCTGCCTTCTCAAAATTTTTGAATACTAGCTGGCAAGTATAAGTTGCTTCAGTTATAGGACAGAAAGCCAAATATCTAAAATATTACAATGGGATATGGTATCTGCCTTGTCCTTGTAAGCAGTTAGAATGAGGACTGACTAAAAATTCCACTCTTCTAAATGGTAAATCAGTACCTTGTAAAGAATTTTGTTCTCTCTTCAGTGCATGATATTAATCCTGTGATGCCACTGCAAAGGTGGGCAAGAAATATGAAAACAGCCAGACACATTCTGCTGGGCTGGATCTGCTGTCATGGCAGATAACAGCACCTTTGCATGGTGCAATGCAGGAGGTACTAGAAATTTTCCTACTGTGTACAGCAGCTGGCTTACCCTAAACTTGGCCTTTAGATCACTCCTCATAAATAACAAGGGCACTTAGTGAATTTACTTTCAAAGAACAGCATACACAGAACCTCTGTTTTCCAGTTCTTCTGTACAACAATGCCAAGTTATAATTAATAATGTATAACAGAGGTATTATGGAGATGAACATATTTTGAAAATGGCTCAGATACTATATTAGATGGGGAATGATTGTAATTGCATCAGTTCCACATAGCATATTACATAAATTGTATTAAAGACATGGTAATTCATTATTATTTTTGGTACTACTAAAAGAACCCATACACAATTACAAGGTGTTATCTGCATTTGCATAATGATACCAAAGGAAATCTAACACTCCAGAAATGCACCCACGTGTAATCTCTAAAGCATCAAGGTAAAAATCCTTATATTTGCTGGAATCAGATCTCAAACTTCTATGCCTATGTTCTCTGATATTTACAACCTTAGAACCATAGACATGAAAATCATAATCCTGCTTACAAAAAGAACATTAACTAAAAGTCTTTTTCACTCACTTACTCAAATACCTAGGGTCTGGCTGTGTTCATCCATGAAAACTTTTCTATATGCAAAAAAACTGGGTCTTAGAGTAGTAAAAAATGAATCACTGATGATGTCATGAACTGAACACAGAAAAGGATGGCTACAAGGTCTTCATTAAATTGGTGATAGGCATCTGGTTGATAACAAGTCCAAAAAAATAAAGAAAGTTTGCGAAGCCCTCTTCTCCAGCAAATAATTTATCAGTGTCAACCTGACATACAGCCTACTAATCATATTAGTTCAACTGACTGAATTAGCCACACATTTTTGGCTAAGGGAATGATAATGCACTGTGCTGAATAAGGCTGCTCTATTATCCAAAGTTTAATGGTCTGAAATGACAAATGGTTTGGTTGGAATTTGGATTAAAAAATAAAAAAAAATATGCATTGAGCATATTGGTTATATGTGATTTTCTCTTGGCCCACACTTAAACTGAATTTTACATTTTTTTTCCTCTGTAGATTGCCGCTGAAAATTCATAGCAAGATACCAGGAACTAGTTTTCTTCTATATTATCTAGAGCAAAACTCATTTTGCAACAGATGACAGATGAAGAAAGAGCTGGACCATGGAAAAAAAATCAAATATAAGCAACACAGGAATTTTCATTTGTCTAGGAACAGCTTCTTTCCTTTAATCAAAAAGAAGCCATATATATTATGAGCTTTGAAGTCATATATGTTATGAGCCTTATAATGAAGATGAAAACACAGTGATGCCCAGTACAAAACCAAGATGATTTTCCATTGCATTAAAGATCATTGTAAAGTAATCTATTTAAAAACATGTTTTACAAAAAATCATCTAATTGTTTAAGTTGGAAAATATCTCTAAGATCTCTAAGTTTAACCCAGCACTGCCAAGTGCTCTACTAAACCATGTCCCTGTGTGCCACATCTACACATCTTTGAAATACCTCCAGGGCTGGTCACTCCACTATGGCTGTGGGGAGCCTGTTCCAGTGCTTGACAACATATTTGGTGAGGAGTTTTTTTCCTAATATCCAATTTAAACCTCCCGTGGCACAATTTCAGGCCATTTCCTCTTGTCCTCGGCACCTGTTACCTAGGAGAAGAGACTGACCCACACCCCACTGAAAACTCCATCCACCTCCACAGACTTGTGTGTGTCTAAAGGCTGTAGCAGTTGCTGACCATTTCCCCCTGGGTTATAGGGACTTCACTCTGCTCCTCATCCCTGTCTTCCAGCTCAGAGGACTGGATACTTGGGAAACAACCAAGTATTATGGACCAAAGCAAAGAAGGCATTAAGTACTTCAGCCTTTGTTGCTAAGTGTTCCTCTGCATCCAATAAAGGATGCAGATTCTCCTTGGCCCTTCATTTTTTGCCAATGTATTTGAAAAAGCATTCTTTGTTGTCTTTTATGGCAGTAGAGAGGTTAACTTCTAGTTGGGCTTTTGCTCTTCTAATTTTCCCCTTCATAACTTCTCAACATCCTCACATTCGTTGTGAGTTTGCCTGCCCCTTTTTCCAAAGTGTTCCATAAATTCTTCTTTTCTTCCTGAGTTCCAGATAAAGCTCTCTGTTTAGTCAGCCCCTCTGGCTTATCTTTTGGCACAAGGGGACAGCCTTGCCCTGTGGCTTTTTAGATCTTCTTGAAGAATGTCCAGCCTTCCTGCAGTACTTTGTCCTTCAGGTCTGCCTCCCAAGGGACTCTATCAACTGAACTCCTAAAAAGTCTGTGCCCTATCATGCCAGGTAGAGCAGTCATAGAGGAGCTGCCTTACGAGAAACCTATATGGGAACATGATGAGAGTATAATGTTCTGATTATGTATCACATCCTTTTCTTTAATTAATCAAATATAGTGTGGAAAATACAAAGTAAAATGCTGAGAAAAAAAAATAAGGCAATGAAAATAAGTTCACCAAAGCACTAAATCAGAATAAAATGAATGAAACCTTTAAATGTCATTTTAGTAACTACATGCAACAATGGCCTTAACCAAAAAGAGTAGAAAAAATATTAGAAAGGCCAAGCATGAGGTTCTCCATATTTGGAAAGTTTGTCCTTTGTACCTTTTACACTGCAAATTAGAGGGAAGAAGGGGCGACACTCAAAGGGTAAAAATATGGTCTCTCAGCACAAAAAGAGCAAAAGGATAAAGAGAATGCAAAAGATGTCAGCATTTGGATAAAAGCCAGTCATATAAAGATATCAGCACAGAATAATAAAAGAGACTGGAACACATCCCAAATCAATTATGGAAGATTAGTGCAGCATAGGCCAATATACCTGCCTTCAGAAAAACTAAGATGTGCATAACAAAGTTCAAGAATAGCTACAGAAAAGGGAAAAAAAGTGAATTTTGGGAGATAGCAGGAAAATGAATGAATGTTAATTATAAATCAAAGGAAGGCACAAATGTATTATTATTTCACTACACCTGTTTATCACCTCTGTACAAACTACACAGGTCTGAATTTACTATCACAGACTCTACCTAAGACAGTAATTCAGTGGGTATGGAACATATTGAGACACCTCATCCTGTTACCAGGTAGATTGTCACTTCATATTCAGTACTTCTGAAAATATACAAATTGCTATAAGATCCCCAAAGCTTAATTTACTCAAAATGTGATATATTCTTACCAAACCAAGCATGTCTAATATGATGTGTTTCCATTTTTAAAATTAATAAGGTTTTATGGAGATGAACAAAAAAATTCAAATAGACTACTGCTCATGAATCAGCACTGCTTGTAAATAAGCCCAAGGCCCTTTCCATCACTCCTTCAGAAAGGGAAAAATTATCACCTTGGGTATCTTAAAACTCATGGTAAAGGTAAAGTAACACATAAATGCTGTTCAGGGTAGTTCAACATACATTAATAATTGGCTAGTGGGGCTACAACTAACAATTACTTACCTGGACTACAGGCTCAGCTGTCAATCACATTGAGACTGTGACTGAAAATACCAACAGGAAGTCAAGATTAAAATCACCTACTGTTCAACTTTTATGAACTACCATTGCTGATTTACTTCTTTAAACTATAGCTCCTTCCTCTGCAATTATGTACTAAATTCCAAGCTAAGTATGCTCATCTTCCTTGGATTCATTTTTTTTTCTTTGTGCTTCTCAAACACCTAACATAAGAGCAAGCCTTCTAATTTTTCATCTAAATCTCAGTTTACACTATTTAAAATATAACAGACTTTGAAGTGCACTTCCAGACAAACAGAAAATTGCCCCTTCCACCTCATTTGCTTTTTCTTCGGTGTTCAGCAACAAAATTTAGAAGAAGGCATTATTATTGCTTCTGTAGTTATTATTGTTATTTTGTTAGGAAAACACTAAGAAAATGTGATTGAAAAATATTTAGATTGTAAATTATAGACTGGTTACCTGCCTCACTGTCACAAAGCTACATTACTAGAACGGAGGTCCTTTTCATTACTGATTAGATCCAATGAGGGACATAGGATCTTTCTAATGCAAATATATGACTCTGTGTGTGTTTGTGCAGGTGTGAAGAAGTGTCACCTGTAAGAATACAATAAAAATAGGCACATAACTTCCATTTCAATTACCTAAACAAATTCCTTCTCTGTTAAAACTGTGAGATTTGATCAGAAAACATTGTCTCAATGCTTTTGTAAAACCTGCAGTAAGCCTCCTTTATCTTTTAATCCAAGAAAGAGACTGATCACTTTTCCTTTTACAAATTGTTCTTTTCAGATCTCAATGACTCAGCTGATTTTGCTCCAGATTAGTTTACTTTGACACCTGACTGAAGACTAGAGCTGCAGATTCTGTAGTTTAAAGCAGGGATATTTCTTTCATCAGTACATATCTGTAAATGACTTTGTTGAAGTTTTCGCTTGGTGTCTTAGATCTGCACCAGAACCTTGATGTGCTCAGTCTAAAACAGCTGTCTGTGTATAGCATCAGTATGTGACTTTTTGTCCTGCAGGTCTGCTTAGGGTAAATTCAGATATCAAATTGATAAATACAATTCATTCCCACCTCCAGTGACTTTTGATATAAACTAGCTGCCAGTATAGCCACACAAACAGCAGTTCTCCAAAAAATCTTGGTGACTCAATGAGTAGTCCCATGGTCCTTATTTAAACTGTGGGTGGAGAATGGTAGTAATGCAAATACATCTAATAATGTGCTGATTTGGTCAGTGTTAACAGAATGACTAAAAAGTTCATGGTCCATTTCTCTTTTTCCTTCCCAAGTAAATCTGCAGCACCAATAGAGATATAATTGTAATGCCTGAATATCTACTCTACTGTGGCTGAAGATGACACACTCTTCTGAAAATCAGATTTCCAAAATTAATAGGCAGTTTTGGGTTTGACCTTTATTTAAAGGTCAAAATCAGTTTTCTGGTGTCCTGTGGTAAACTAAATCAAGTCAGACTCAGAATTGATGTCTCCAAAGCCCTTTTACAATATGTTAGATGTTTATGCCCTGCCTAGGAAGATCACAAATTCTCATACACTGTTCAGTGGGTTCATAATGGCTAATAAGGAGCTCATATGGCATACCCCTGCTTAAAGTAAGTATTCGTCACAACACAGCCAGAGCAACCCCACAGCAGAGCCTGTAATGCCTGATCTTACTGACTCCCCACATCCAGGGCAGCTTCTAAGCAAGCAAAGTGCCGATGAAAAACTTAGGAAGTACAATGGTATCTAATGCTGTTGGTGAGATCCAAAGACTTTTCAATGCTCATCAAATATCCACAAGACTTACACCAGGAAAACACATGAAAGATGCCTGGGTAAGCTTAACATAAACTGTGTCTGAGGAGCTGTGAATCAAGCAGCACAATCACCTCCTACCAGACACTGTAATCCCTGAGCTGTTTTAAATGATCATATCACACAGTTTTCAGGGCTTAGTCAAGGTCCTTCTCCTCTTAGACAAGCCTGTAACATCAGCATGCAAAGTCATTGCCTATATGCAATGGGACAATGCAGCCTTGTCAGGAAGAGAGAGAAAACTTTGTAAGGAATGTTAGCCTAATGAGTTATGTTATGTACACTGACTCGTACTTCCATTTGTTACCTGATAATTTTGTGCAATGCGACCTTGGACAAATAATTGCAGTTGATGTTTTCCCTATTTCTACAGTGTGAATGTTAACAAACATCTAGATAGTTTTCAGTTCCTGAGGATTAGGCCATTTTTGTGAAAACTCTTGAAAATTAAATGTCTTTACTAACTCTAGAGGAATGCTGAACATAGTACTAGAGCTGAGACATGCATGGGCCTACAGGGCTGCCCTGCAAGCTCTGTTGCATGCCACAGGACTGAGAAATTATGAAAGCTTCTCAGGGAGAGCTGGTAAAATTACCAATTATCAATTTGTTCTCTTTTCAAACTTTAACTGTTTGAACTGAAATGCAACATTCCAAGTGTCTGCCTCAGGTTGATGTCTTTTCATTCCCACTTAATAACTATTATACTGCTATTAAAATTGCCACACCAAACTTTCAAAAAACATTCTGTGCAAACTTAGTTTGGTCCCTTGTGTATAGCTATTACAAAGACAACTAACAAATAACATGATCAGGGACTATTTTTTCTTATAGTCTCTGCCTCATTCAGTGCCCAAAATGGAGGTCAGCACAGAAGGCAGGATTCACCTGTACTGCCTCCAGATACCTGCAGCCCTGATGTCTACAGCTGAAGTAGACAGTTTGTGTTTCCCTTAGTTTCACTGGAAAAAAAAAAGAAAAGGTACTTCCAGGGTGCAACTCAGTTTATTCTTAGATAGCCACATTAACCCTGTTCAAAAACAATCAACTTTTGTCTATGTAACAGATATATCTATGGTTAGATGCAGGATTTTATTTGGCAGATCATATATGAGTCTCTAATTTGGGTGCTACAGTGTATAGTGAAGTACATCATCCCTTTTCTCAAATAGGATTGGGGTGCAGAAAGATTAAGTTGCTGTTAGTTCTAGACATTAAGATTTATAATGTTTGGTGTTATATAGCACTATACATATTCAAAAAACAGCGAACAGAAATTGTTAACTTCAAATATAGCTATGCATGCTCTGAACTTTTTCTAATGAGACTCTACTGTCTCCAGCTGGGCATCCAAAAAATGAGAAACATAGAGCTGAAGACCAGCTGTGAGAAATCTGGTTTGTGTCATCTGTGTAACAACACACAGGTGGGTGTAGAAACCCTTCCACATCACTCAACTGCCTCAGGGATTCAGTTTGCTTTTCCATCCACCTCCTGCCCCACTCACTTCATGACTTTAAGCACTGCAACAAATAAAGTAAAGGTTCTATAGGCTATCTCTCTTTGTACTGCAATGTCATGATTTATCTCCATTAGGTATATTTAATCCTCTAAAAAAAGTAGTTTTCACACATAGTAATTACAACATATGCCCTATGTATGCAAAAAGGTGGCTGAAATAAGTTTCATAAAGTGTTATATTTCAGAAATGTTCTAACTTAGGTTTTCTTAATATAAACAAGGACACAAGATGGTTGGTAACTTAGGTTTTCTTAAGATAAACATCTAAGTATGTGCTAATCATCTGCATTTGTCTTACGAGGCAAAAAGAAAGCCATTGGAGGTGGGGGAAGGGCAAGGGGAACTCAACACTTCCTGAGTTAATTATGAAAATGGCATATTAGATCAAGCACCTTCTAGTGGCACCTCCTTTTCTCTCAGCCTACAAATGGAATATACCATGTCTACATCAGATTTGGCCCTCAAAGCTTTGTTTACCCTTCTAAGTTTTGTTTTTTAAATCTATGTTTAGAGCAGATTATTCTGACATTTGTTTATTGAGTACATCAGTATTTTAAAATGTCCACAGTTGCTGTAGGTGTGCACAAATCTTTCTTTTCCTTGTATTTTTCTACTGCATGTTTTTATCTTCTTCTGCCATTCAGAGGTCTCTGGAGAGGCCTTGGTATTTAATTTAATACTTCTTGAATTAAAATCGAGCTCAATAAATGACAAAATATATTTTACTGTACATGCTACTTCCTAGGAATGCATTGAATTAGTATGCCTGGTTGGGTTCTCCCCCAGGAGACTGATTTAGTCTAATGATAGTGCAAGGTCATTAGCACAGTATCAGTATAAATTCTGCTTAACCAGTGCCAGGTGATTAACTAGTTTGTGTTAATATGTTGCATGCATAAAACTGTGAACTCAACTCCTCTGTATGACAATCTGATCTCAAGAAAGATTTGGGCAGCCTGAATATATCCCCACTAATCTGCAACCAGAGATAAGTCCTTCTCACTGGTGCCCCTAAGATAAGTTGAAGACTCTCTTTGCCATCCAAAGCAGATTCAAAATATTTTTTCTTAGAAAGCTGATTTAAAAACTGTAAATATATATAAAAAAAAAAAATCTCAAGTATGCTTTGTGTGCTTTCTCCAATATTTATAAAGCAATTCCATTTGAAAATCTGGTTGTTTGTATATTTTTAATCAGTTATATATGGGTTCTGGGTTTCTTATGATCTAGAACAATCTTCATTAAAAAAACCAGACCCAAACTGTAAGTGCAGAGGTACATTTTACAACAACGAGGGTGACTGGAAGGCTCTGGACATGGGTCAGGGCAATGCCCAGTATCAATAGGAACTGGAGGAATAAACAGATTGAGAGCAACCCTGGGAAGAAGGACTTTCCTCAGTGGATGAAAAAATGGAGATATCCTGTCAATGTGCACTCATGGCCCAAAAAACCAACCATATCCTCAGCTGCATCAAAAGAAGCATAGCCAGCAAGGCAAGGGAGGAATTTCCCCCCTCAATTCCTCCTTTGTGAGATCCCACCTGAAGTGCTGCATCCAGCTCTGGAGGCCCCAGTGCAAAAAAGACAGCAACCTGTTAGAGCAGGTCCAGAGATGGTCCCTGAAAATGGTCCAAGGACTGGTGTATCTCTCCTATGGACAAAGCCTGACAGAGCTGGCAATATTCAGACTGGAAAAGTCTCAGGGAGGAACTTATTGACTTCCTTCAATATCCAAACAAGGCTTATAGAGAAGATGAGGGAGACTTTTTACCAGGACCTGGAATGACAGGACAAGGGGCAATGGTTTTAAAGCAAAAGAGGGGAGGTTCAGATTGGATGTAAGGAATAATTGTTTCGTTTTTTTTCCTTTGTGAGGGTGGTGAGGTACTGGAACAGGTCACTGAAAGACGTTCTGGTTATCCCACTACAGTAAATGTTGAAAGTCAGGTTGGATGGGGATTTGAGCAACCTGATCTACTGAAAGATGTCCCTGCCCATAGCAGAGAGGTTTCCCTATGTGATCACTACTGCTCTTTCCAACTCAAACCCTTCTATGAGTCTATGATAAAAGCTCTGAATTTTGAGCCTCAGAGTTTTGCATTTTTTACTTTTATGTTCTGGATTTTTCCATTTAATGATGTCAAATTATTGATTGTGAAATGACTGTAAAGGCTTCATTTTGCCATGTCTGTGAAATACAGGCAAATAAAGATAAAATATGACAAGTTTGCTTTCTAACATAACTAAACTCAGTACCAAGAGGGTCAGCAATGGAAAAAGGGCTCTCCATTCTGCATTGCACATTTCTCACTGCAAGCCAGAATCTTCCCTGTTTATGAAGTGTTATTGGAAAATTCTTGAGTGGGAAAGAGAAACAGAAAAAAAATAAGGGCTGAGGTTCTTGGATGATCAGATTTAGGAAGTATGTCCACTGCACATGTGTGCCTAGACCTCAAAAAGGAATTAAATTACCCATGAAGGAAGGAAAAAAAAAAAAAAAAAAGCCCAGCATCATGGCTTGGCAGTTTTAAAACACTGTCAGCAATATGAGTCAATGATGTTCCTTTGAACTTAGATTATTAAAGACAAGTTGTAATTCAGGAGGACAAGAAAAAATATTTTGCATAACTAGAAGGTTCTGTCCTTATAAAAATCCTTAAAATATTTCAATAAACTTCTGATTATCTAGGTGGCTGTGTAGAGGAATTTACATAGGACCCATATGTATGATGGCTGCTCAGAACTTCAGCCTTGGGAAATTGAGGGGAAATCTTCAATCACCAAAAGAAGGTATTTGATCTCTTACATGTATGCTGAATTGAGCACAAACTGCAACACAGTAGATGACAAGAAGTTCATGTGCCATCTTGGTTACGCCAAGACACAAGTTATTGCTCTCAGGCTTCAGCATCAAGATGCATTTCAGTCTTTACAACAATGCTTGGGTGATATCTCCTAAGTTTTTTAGAAGATAATAATTTACAGAATTTGAAAAGTGTTCCCATGCTGAAAATATGCTGAAGAAAACAGACGCTGAAATTAAGGGAAGGCAAATGCATCGTGCCCCAGAGGAGAGAACACAGAGCAGTCCAGAAGGAATGGGCAGTATTACACACAGAGAACCTACACCATACTGTTCTTTGTCTTACTAAAACTCATTGCTTTATTTGTAAAGTAGTATCTGCAACATGCAGACAGAAAGCAGGAATTATCATGAAAAAATCCAAGTCTGAAACCTCAGATCCTAGCGATCTCATACTTCCAGTAGTAAAACATTCCTAGAATTTCTCTAAATTTTTAAATGTCAGTTTTCTAACTCAAATGTATCAAAGACAAATAAAATCTGACATAATTTTGACAGGTGCAAAGAAATTGATCATGGAAATAACACAAGGGGTTAGGTAGAAGATACAAGGATTTGAGGACAGCTCTTTTACTAAATCCAAACCAATAGTTTCAGATTACTTACATCCAAATATTTAAGACCAAGAACAGGATCCTGATAAATCATTATTATTCATTCACAGCACAAGATCCAGAGGGTGATTCTCTGTCTCAAGATACTGTAAAATTGATTTCTTACTATTTTAAAATCAAGTTTTTATATTTTCTTTTTCTAAAAGATACTACACTTTTAAGCAAAAAAAGCAGGCAGCAAAATGGTTTGGCTTATTAATGCAAGAAGTCAAACATACCATGTCAGAAAGGTCTCTTTATCTTTTAATCTACAAACATGGGAACAGGGCTACAGAAGAAATGCAGTCTTTTTGAAGCTATTACTTTCTTATTATGAAAAACTTATGAGAAAACACAGCCCAATATTTTTAAACCTGAACTTATGTCTAAATGCTGGTTCCACTGATATAAATAGGGGGTTAAAATCCTACTTAACCTCACGAGGGCAACATTTCTTATTTCATTGTGGATTATATTCAGTTTTTGAAAGCTTGATTCTGAATATCACATGCACACCATAAGTCAATTGGTACTGTCACTAGGTACCAGGGAGACAGACTGAGTGATATGGCAGTTTCTCAAAATTTAATATATCAGCATGTTTAGCTTAGGATATTGTTTTTCTCTCCCTTCCTATGTGCATGTTGGTGCAGTATTTGTCTCAACATTTGCAGTTGAAAACTATCCAAAAGTTACATAAAGTCAGCAAAAGTAATTTAAGAGTTGGGACCAGAAGCAGGTATATGAAAGGGAGAAGGGCACAGCAACCTGTAGCAGTGCAGGCACAAAAAGGAAAATCAGAAGACTGGATAAATCAAAGCTGCCTGCAGCTGTTCTCAAGAATGGGCCAGACAAGTGACCTTGCACAGCTGGTTGCAGGAGGAGGACAAACAGCAGCACGACTTGCATGTCTGTGGCCCAACTCTAGTGTTCAGTATCTTAACATGAGGTTCCACAAATCAATGCTACGTTGTAGTGATACCAGGCAGCAGTGCTTGAGCTTGTGTTCAATAGGTCTGGTCACCTAAAGTAATCAGTTTCACTGGGGATTTTCTGTGTGTGTTGTTGAATCACTGCCTGTAGGCTCAGGTAGTAAATCTGGCCATAGATCCCTACGCTGCACTTTTTTCTTCATGTCACGGTGCCTGGGGCAATTTTCTTAGTAACACGTGATTCTGCCTGTGTTTTCTAATTCCAGACATATAACGGCTTTGGTCTAATTTTCCTTACATTCTTTTGGTCTTCCATCATGGTTACAGTTGTTTACTTAAGACATATTTTAGCAATTTTGAGATGTTTCTCCATCCTACTCTATGTACCTCTGCTCATTCTTACATCTTTGCCACAGATTATAAATTAGGGGATGAGGTCATTGCCCTCTCTTGACTGCCTACCTACATAACAAAAATCACAGTACTTGGAATTAATCCTTGGAGATTTATTTTTTTTTAGTTGTTGTTTTCCAAGAAACTGCAGAATGACTTAAAAAAAATTTCTGTGGCTTGTAGTATAGAACATATAAACATGCCTGCCTCTGTTGCCTTTATAGACTTTCTAGAAGTGATCAAGAGATCCCAAGAGTTCCTAAGCACAGCATGAAATCAATTGACTGGTTTTAGGAAAACATCAAATCTTGCCTTTCAGATTTTCAGTGGCGAAGAACTTTGATACTTCCATAGCTTTCCACAGAGAAAAATGTGCCTTTTACTTCTAACCTTAATTTGTCTATCTCCAGCTTTCACCTTGATATGTCATTGTCCACTAGAGAAAATAGCCTTCTAGAATCAATATCCTACCTCTGGGAGGTAGCTGTGACCCCTCTGATTTTCTCCTTGATTTTTTAAGCTTTTCCCTGAATGGCATGTTTCTCAACCTCCAGCTAACCCTGTGGTTTTCCTCTCAGTGTTTCTCACTTTATTATGATCCTTTCTAAGACGTTATTCATAGGAACTTGAGGCAGCAGTCTAATAATAACAGAAGAAGGCATAATGCCCTTAGTCTTAACTGATATTCTCTTCTTTAAATAAATATTCAAGGATCCCAGAGAAAACTCAGAGATCTTGGATTTTGCTACTTAATCAACATAATTCAAATGTTCTGGACATACAGTGCTCCATAAACAAACTGTATGACTCTGGAGCATCTCCCAGTCAACAAATGATAACAGAGATGGCTACAGTCCATTGACTTTCTTGATAATCCACCTCCATAATTTTTTTTCTGCAACAGTGATTAAATATTCTATCCTATAACTATGGATGTATTTTTTTCCCTGTACTGTCTCCATAGTCAGTGGAGAGAAACTGGACCTTCCAAACCACCCAAGCATAACTGCCTAAAACCTCTGGGCTAGAGGGTCCTCTGATAGGGGAGCCCCATTCTGAAGCATCAACCCATACAGAGTAACACCATACCTCTCCAGAAGGCTTCAGGCATCTGCCCATATAGAGTAACAGCATACCAGTCAAAAAGGCTTCAAGGTTGATAGAAAATAATTATATTATTTTCTTTTTTATTTCTATTAGTTGACTTTCATGTGAAGACTTTTTTATTAGGGTCCCAGTTGAGCTGACAAATCTGTAATTACCTAGGTTATCACACTTATACATCAGTGTGTTCTTTTGTGCAGCAACCATGACTTGCTATAGCTCTTCCCATAGAAGCCACCTAATGCTTTAAATTATCCCAAGCACTTAGAATGCAGATGAGCCAATGTGCTAGAATTTTTGCCAGAAAGTAAAGACTCAGTGATATGCTTATAGAACTGTCTGAGTATAATCCAAACTTCTCTCTTTTTGATGGGGGTTCTATGACACCTTATTATAAAGATACTTTTCTGGCTTTTAGTGGGTCTAGTGGTTTTAAAAGTGAACTAAGAAGCTGAAGCAACAGTCATTGGAATGCAGGCCTTTCCTCTAACTGTCTACCAATGCATGTTAATTTTGCTTCTCTGTCACCAAATCTTTCTGTCCACCTGTATATCAAATTAGAAAATCTGTTTTTTTTTTTTTTTGATACTAAAACAAATATTTGATTATTCATAGAGCTAGGCCTCTGTTTTGGACCCCACAATGTTATTCCCTGTTTCCTGACCTGAGAAAGAGACTTGTCTGCTACAGAAATATTTTTTTTTCTTTAAGAACAAAGAGTGGCACTATCCTAGGCTTTGCACAGGGAGAAACAGAAATGTACCTTGAGCATATGATACGAGTTATACAGGGCTCCTCTTAGTATGTATCAAAGCCACAGGTGGTGGAATACACTTGCCTATATCCATAATCATCTAGTTTATGAGGGCTCATGCTGTTTTGCTTGAGAATTCTGTAAGCAACCAGGTATCTCTACTACATATACAGGAATTTCATCTTATGCACCAAAACAGTATGCACTCTTAAAAAAAAAAAAAAAAAAAAAAAGTAAAAAAAAAAAAGTGCTGAGGAAACCTCACTTCTGTGCCCTGGTCAGCTTGAGGAAGTTTAAACTTATAGTCTCTTATAGTCAAGCCAGGGAGCATGTCAGCCAAACAGCTGTGGAATGTTTAAGACAAAGTCTCTTTTACTCTTCTTTTAAAGCTAGACCTTTGCAGCCAGGGAGGCATGGGGCCAGAGAGACTGTCTCTAAACTCAGGTCTTGGGAAGACGTATGAATTTTATATAAGCAAATTTATATGGATGAATTTCAATACAGAAAGAGAAACAGCCTGGGAAATACTGCCATTTCTTGACTGAATTGTGCAATTGCTCAGATACTGTCAAAACATCTGTCGTCTGACTTTTGGCTGGAAAGTAATCTGTCCTTCTTTCTCTTCCAGCTTAAAATGACCACTTCCCCAAAGAGAACCATTACAGGTTCCAGCATCCTGAATCTAAAAGAGAAGGAGGACCTGAAGGCACTAAGAAAGGCAAGACTTCACCACAAGTTGTGGTAGAGGTTAGAAGTGAGCTGGGGAGGAGGGATTCTATTGGCATTTTCTGGCAGTTCCTTGTAAGGTAACTGAAGAGGGGGAGACACATTGGATGAACAGAGAACATCTCCCAAGCTCGCCCATACTCATTCATTCTGTGTCCTCTATTTGACATTTTGTTTCTATTAGGATGATTGAATTGGCCACCTTCCCTCTGTTCACCCAGTTTTCCCCTGAAATGGGCACCTTAAATATAGGCACATCTGCTCACAAATGAAGCACTGTTGGAGCCTTTCCATTATCTACCACATGGGAGCAGGATTAGGTTCGCTGTCAGTTTTGGGGAACATGAAAGGGATAAAGGAGCATGAATTATGCATAACAGAATTGCACCCTACTGGTTTCCTAAGACATACAAGATGTTTCAGTCCCATTGTCATCCTAGCACACTCTTGGAGAAAATGCTTCACACAGCCAGAGGCAGAACTCACAGTGTAGCAGGACTCCTCCAAGACTCCTGATACAGCACCATATTGACATTCTTCTGCTAATGATGTATGTTTCACGTTGTTAAAGATCTGGCAGCATGTAACAGTTTGTTAGACTGGCTAAGACTGCATAAAATGTAAGAAATAAACTGAGTAGGGAAAAATTTACTAGAGAACTATTAAAACCTGAGGTTTTTTTTTTTTTTTTTGCATCCTCCTTTTGATTATTTTCATTGCAACTAATGGAAAGAAAAAGAGTATTAAACTAGCAATCTGATTACAACCTTCACATACTTTTGGTTTAGACCTAAACTGCAGGCAGTAAGACAATCTTTTAACTAGACTCAATTTAATAAGGGTTTAAATTAGTAAGAACTAACTTTTTATGAAAAACTTTGGACAGTGCTTGGCCTGACAGGAGAAGCCCATATATTTCTCCCGGGGACAACTGCGAGTTATTCACCAGTTGTCCCACTAAGTCTCCGCACCCGCCCCGGCGTTTTGAGGCATTCGGACCAGCGAAGACTTTTACGTGGCCACCGCGGGTCCGAGGTTGACGGGACCGCCGGGTGCGTGGCCCCTGTGCTGGCGAAGAGCCCTTGGCACGCGGCTCCCGTCCTACCCAGCCGCCGGGAACCCGGCGTTCACTCCGCACCGGGGACAGCCCCTCCCTCGCACCATCCCTCCTACCACTTTTTGCCCGGAGTGGAGACGGCAAGGCCGGTAGCTCAGGGAGGGCCCGGGCACCGCTCCCGCCCCCTTGCCCCGGGCCCCCTTTCCTCCCCCGGCTCTGCAGACCCCGGCGGCGGCTCCCGCGGCGCGGCGCGGCGGGCGGGGCGGTGCGAGGCGCGGTGCAGCCCGGCGGCGGCCGCGGGGGAGCGCGGCTGCGGCAGCCCCCGCCTGCTACGGGGCACGGCCGTGCTGGACGAGGGGAGTGGGCGGCGGTCCCGGCCCGGGCGCTCCGCACCTCTGCCGAGCTTGGCCGGCCCAGAAGGGCAGCCGAGAGTTCAGCATGCAGGAAGTTTTGAGGCAGCTCGGAGAGTAGCGCGGTGGAGGTGACCCCTGCTTTGCGTGCTCTGGGGTTTTGTGCTTTTTTTTGCGGGGATTGTGCCTTCTCCCCCCTCCCTCTCCCCCCCCCGCCTCCAACTCCCCCAAACACACAAGCAACCCGCAACAATCATAAAGTCGGTAAGGGGGAAAAGAACACGAGCGAGGGAAGGACCCTCGGCGGGAGAGGAGAGCCCGTTTCTTCGCAGAGACACGGTCCCGCTCGCTGCTGGTCCCAATGCAACTGCTCATCCTCCTCCTGCTCTACGCCGTCGTCTGTGCGAACTTCTGCAGCCGTCAGGGCACCACCGCCCCTGCCCAGAGCGGATCTATAAAAGCCCTGCGGGCTTCCAACATCAGGCGAGATGGTAGGTGTCCTGCTGCTTTATTTATTCCCAAGGGCTGCTTTTGCGGGGGTAGTCCTTAAGCGCGCCTTCGGGGCTGCCGCTCCCCTGTCCCGGGAGCGAGGGCCGCGTGCCCCGAGGGCGACTGGCGTCGGTCCGGGTGGGGTCCCGTCCCGGGGGGCTCAGCCAGGTCGTGGGGTCGGTCTCCGGGGTGCGGTCCCGGCGGCCGATCCGGGAGCGTGTGGCCAGGTGGCAGGAGGGAGGCGTGGGCTGAGAGAGCGACTTTGCCCGGCGGCTGCACCTCCGGGCGGTCCCAAACTTCTCGGGGCAACTTCGAGGAGGTTTCCGGGGAGTTGGAGGTACCCCCAGCGGCCCGTCTGGGCTTCGGGGAGCACCTTGCCCCTGACAACGCGGAGTGCTCGGTCCCCGCCGCCCAGGCGAGCCCCGCCGGGCGTCCCTCGGCACCCCTGGGTCCGTGTCCCCCGTGTGCCTGTGACGTGCCGGCGGCGGGGCAGAGCGGGGCGAGCGGGGGCTGCGTGGCGTCTCCGGCCGCACCGGCGCCGCTGCGGGGGCTCTCGGGGCGGTGTGTCGGCGGCGCTGCCGTCGCCTTAGGGCTCCTTGGAGGGAGCGGGATCGTCTCCCGGCCCTGCCACAGCCTCGCCGCCTTCGACTCCTGTAAGGGCTGTCGGCGTGCTGCTCGCCGGGTTACGGAACTTCGTCGAGCGGAGGGTCTGAGCCCAGGACTTGGTGTTGCCCTAGAGCGGCTGGGCACTGCCCCACCGGGACTGGCCTCGTCCCTTGTGATGGCCGGGGATGGTGCACACCCGTCAGGGCGGCAGCGGGCTTGCGGACATCGCCTGCCTCGTAGAGAGGATGTTTTCAGCCTGAGCTCCGGTGCGGCTCCCTCCAGGAGCTGCCCGCAGAGGATGTCCTGGACAGCCGAGGTGCTGCCCAGGGCCTGCAGCGCAGCAGTGCAGGACGCAGGTGCCTCGAGTGAACGCCGTCGTTTGCCGTGGTCCCACGCGGAGTGAACAGGGAGACTGCATAAAAATAGTGCTCCTGAAATTCACCTCTAGAATCCTTGACTTTCAGTTTGGGAAGAGTAATGGGCCTTTGGCCAGGGAGCAGCTTGGAATGTTCCAGCCTCACGTGGGAGAGCTTGCTTTTGCACATTGCCCTGTACTTTAGATGGGGAAATGCAGGATGTTCTCCATGCAAATGAACAGTTAACATCAGTGTTCAAGTTAACATCTTCCAGTTGACAGCAGTCATATATTTTATAAACCCTTTTTAAAAACCCAGGCCCTTGAGCCATTTCCAAGACTGTATTTGCCAGTGTTTATTTCCCAGCATGTATACAATGCACGTAATGGGTATACAGTTGGTTTAGGAAGATGTTTTTGTGTAAAGTTTGGAGCCATATTGAACTTAATAATATTTTTTATGCCTTTTCTTGTCACTGAAAGAAGACTGAAGAGAAGGTGGAGGATTTTTTTCTTATAATGGAAATGTTGAGTCAGGAAGCAGGACAGAATTGCAGTTCTTGCTGATACACAAGTTAAATTTAATCTCATTAAAGAAAAAAGTATGTGTTTGCAATAAAAGTACATATATGTTATTTCTGTTTCTTTCTTTAAAATTGTTCTGTGTTTTATCAAGCTTCATGATTTGTTAGCCTGCCATCTTCATAGAATAACTGAGACCATCTCTGAAGTAAGCTAAGCAAGCTTCCATCCAGCTCAAACTTCAAACAAGTTTTTTGATTGAAAACTCACATACTTAGAGGATCAAAATGTCTTATTACTCTGATCATCTCTGTATAGTCAATGAAGAAATCATTAATCCCTAATATAAATAAAGTTTTCATATTCATGGTAGTATGGTGGGTGTTTTACTTCTCAGAAGACTTCCTGTGGTGAAATTGCTTCTTGCAGTGGTGAAGAGAACAGGCCTTTGAAATGATTAGTTAATTGCTGTCTTTCTAGTTGTGATAATTTAACAATTTGATTAAGCTTTGCACCTTTAAAATTACCTGAAGCAACTTGTAGTGGTTGATCTTTGTGGGTACCAGGTGGACTAATTCTGGGGCTGTTGGAAGATGGCAGATCTATGTGCATTTACATCCTACCTTTCATCTTTGCTGGAACATATGCTAGTGAGCCTTGTAGCCTACAGTGAACGTGTTCATGCTGAAGTCAGACACTTCTGCAATTCTTGAGTGGATGTTACGAATATACTGAAGGGTCACAGACTTCGAGGAAGACTATGTGCAGACCTTTGCATGCTGCAGCTTTGCTCTCTTCTTCTGCTTGGGAATCCTGTTGCTTTTTCTCTGCAAAGGACCACGTGTTCTGGTGTGGCCAGTGGAGCTGGTGTGGGGTTGCAACATTTAAAGCAGATCAGGTGCTGATCCCCCTGATTCTACTCGAATGAAACTTCCTTGACTGAGGGTCTATATTTGTACAACCAAAGGTTTTGAGCAGTATTCCAAGTGTTACATGCATGTGACAGGCTCACAAGCAAATGCTTAGACCACACTTGGCTGTAGGCCACTAATAGTATTTCTGACTTTTATAATTCGCAGTGTTTTTTTTTGTTGTTTTGGTCTGAAGCAATGATATGGAACAGCATGAAAGATGTGAGTTGCGTTGCTGAGTCAGACAGTATGTTTTGCTTTGTAAATATTTGCAGATATGACAATACAGAATGGGATCTGAGAACATGCAATTCATTGGGGTAAATGTGTTACAACAGTCTCTCTCAAAACACACAGCAAAGATAAAAAGTAGTTTAATATTATGTTGATGATCATGATTATTAGGTTTTGAGATTAAAAGAAATACTGAAGAGGAAACAAGGCCCATTCAGCTTCAATAAAATATCTTGGGAAGTCCAAGACCACCTGCACATTTTATTAAAAGAAAAAAAATCTTTTGAGTTCCAGTACCAAACAGGATAAACTAGTGGTACTGCATACACAGAGTTTAATATGGAGGCTTGGTCTTGCTTCTGGCCAAAACAAACCTTTGCAGTGTGCATGATTCAATATTGCATTTCTTCTTTCAGACTAAAAGAAGTTGACCTATTTGTAATTGCTCTTACTTAAGACTGAAGTTGATCTGATAAGAAATCTATGGATGAGGGCAGCACATATAAAAATTGCTATTTAATGACTACCAAACCTAACCAGCCTGTACGTTCTGCTGAAGATATTAAGAATATAAATAACTTGCTTACAAGACATCCTCTTGTCCTAGTTGAAGGACGGTCATTGATGACTCAGCAGTCCTGTGTAGCACTAATCAATTTTTTAAAGTGTCCTGGAGGTGCCAACGACATTTATAGCACAAGTACTGGTATTCACTTAGAGTGTTTATTAATGCTATTAAGTTAAGTACTTTGAAGTTCATCAGAATAACACAGAGGTCTTCCAGATGCTTCCATTGTTCTATTTTGACTCAGTTTCCCAGTTTGCAGTATGCAGGTAATACTGCCTAATTACAAGAAGTCTGATATTTTGCTTTTCCTATTTTGGTTGTTTATGTGTACTTGGAGTTGAAAAGTAGAAGATAAAAAGTTCTAAATAATATTATTTACTATATAATATCTAATTGAAACATCACATACTTTTTCTTATCAGCTGTTGAACAAACATCTGCGTAGTATAGGGAAGTATGTCTAGTCTGTATCTTCAGACTAAGCATCACCATACATACTTTAAACTTCAAACTCCAGAGTTCAGTTCTGTTCTGTTCAAAGACAGAACAGAAGAGACAGCATAGTGTCAGGTCATTTCAATATGTAAACAACTGAAAGCCATGGAACCAGTATCTTCTGATGTGGATTTGAAACCATAACATCAGATGACTCGTGATAAGATTCCACGCTCTTGTGGTTTTCAATATGAATCCAAAAAAATCTGGAATTTCCAAACTTTGCTTTGCTTGTGCACCACCAAAATGCAAAGAAAAAACTCTTACTTTATAATTCTGGGGAACTGCCAACAGCCTTTGGCTCTTTAAGGCCTGATCCAAATGGATGTATGCCATTAACTCTACCCTCTTCTTCTGTGTATTGGCTGATGCCTAATCATGGGAAAAAGTATATGGTGATTTGGGCAGTATTTTCTCACTAAACAAATATTAAGTGTCTGTTTTGTGGAGAAAATTATGTTGTTTTCTGGTTGTTTGGTTAGTTTTTTAAAGAGAGCAGGTTTAGATTAGATGTTTTAAGTCCCTTTCAACCCAAGCCATTTTATGATTTTATGGTATTAGGAGAAATTCCTTACTGTGGATGTGGTGGGGCCCTGGCACAAGTTGCCCAGAGAGGTCTGTTCAAGGGATTTCATCAAGCTGATCTAGTGCAAAGTGTCCCTGCTCACAGCAGCGGGATTGGAACTAGATGACCCTCAGGGTTCTTTTCAACCCAAACCATTCCATGATTCTGTGATTTTATGTTTCCATGAGTCTATGAAATATCTCTGGTATCACTAGTGGTATAGAACAGCACTTTTGGAATGCATTTACTGAGTTCTTTTCTTAATAGGCTTGTATACATTTTTTAGAGGACTCTGGTAACATAAAATTGTGTCAACTGTAAAATGGCCAAAATAAATTGGTTTTGACAGGCTTTATTTCCCTGTTTTCTAGATTTTGTATAGAAATACGTATTTCAGGCTTCATCAGTTAAAAAAAAAAAAAGCCTTACTAATTTCCCTGCAGTAATGCACTTTGGTCTACAATTATCTGACTTTGATGATGTTTCTTATCTGTATAATTAACAGTTTGGACTGAAATATCAAAGCATACTGCATGCGAATTCCAACCCTGAGTCAGCAGCAAGCAGCATAAAAGAATTCTCTAAAGGAACTTGAAATATGTTTTATCAGGCAGATGTATATCATAGTGTAAGTCACTATAAATTCTTCAGACAGTCTCTTGAAACTTCTTGGTTTTAATTCGGGGCTTTTTTAAGTATTACTATGAAACTGAATTAGGCCAGCTAATTCTTAAAGGGCTGGAAGAGAAAACTTGATAGTTGTATTGCTTTGATTTGTAGAAACTGAACAGTGCTGAAAATCTAAATGTTGGGAGTTCTGTCATGCCACAGAGATGTTGTGTTTCATAAAACACAACAAGGAATAGACATAAATAAAAAATTCACAGGGGATCATTAGTGCAGTAATATTCATCATGTGCTCAACTTTGACCATCTTCATAATTCTGCTAGAGTCAAGGGGTTCAAGTCATACAGGACAGTGTAATAAGAAAGCTCGAATAGCTTATATGTAAATGAGGTGAGTAAAAATAACTATATATTTTTTATGAACCAAATGTACTAAGTATTTGCAAAATTAGGAATGGTAGAATTGTTTAGGTCGCAAAAGACTTCCAAGATTATCAAGCCCAACTGTTTACTCAGCACTTACACAATTGGCCTAGGGCCATCAATTCAGCCTGTCCAGATCCCTCTTCAGAGCCTTCCTACCCTGCAGCAAGCCAGAACTCCTGCCCAACTTGGTTTTATCTGCAGGCTTGCTCCTCTCATCCCGGGCATCAATAAAGATATGAACAGGACTGGCCCCAGTACTGAACTCCATTCAGCACCACTCTCTGGACTTGGACAATAGGGCAGTCATCTATACAGGAAATAGTGCACCTCTCCAAGCCATGAGCATCTGGTTTCTGCAGGATAATTCTGTGGGATATGGTGCCAGAAGCATTACTAAAGTGTCTTGGAACTGGCTGAGATAGAGTTAATTTTCCCCGCATCGGCTCTCACAGTGCTGTGGTTTGCATTGTTAGTTAGAAAGGTGTTGATGACACAGCAGTTGTGGCTACTGCTGAGCAGTGCTGGCACAGCATCGGGGCTGTCTGTCTAACATTCTGCCCCTCTCAAGCAGCTGGGAGTGGGAAAAGTCCTGGGAGGGGACACAACCAGGCCCAAATTAACCAAAGGGGTATTCCATACCATATGACATCAGCTCAGATATAAAAGCTAAAGGAGGGAAGAGGAATGGGGCATATTTTTATTTTACAATGTTTGCCTTCTGGAGCATGTGCTGCAACTTTGCTTCCTGGGAAGTGGCTGGATATCACCCCCTGATGGAAAGTAGAGAATAAACTTTTTTCTCTTTGTTTATACACACAAAATTTTTGCTTCTTTTTTTGGTTTAGTGAAGTGCCTTACATCAAGCTGTAACACTTGGTGTCCAGTCAAGGTAAATCCACTACATAAAGTCCAGGCAGAGAACATCCACAGCTTTTCCCTCATCCACTGAGTAGGTTTAGACACAGAAGGAGATCAGGTTGGTCAATCAGGACCTGCCTTTCCTACAGCCGTGCTGGCTGGGCCTGATCCCCTGGTTGTCATGCATGTTCTGCGTGATGACACTATTGATGAGCTGTGCCATGACTTTCCCTTGCACTGAGGTCAGGCTGATAGGCCTGTATTTCGCTGTATCTTCCTTCTGGCCGTTTTTGTAGATGGGTGTCACATTTGCTGACCTCCAGTTAACTGGACCTTCCAGATTTGCTAGGACTGTTGGTAAATGGTGGAATGTGGCTTGCTAAGCACTTCTGCCAGCTCTCAGGACCCTTGGGTGGATCCCATCTGTCCCCATAGATTTGTGTCTAAGTGGTGTAGTAAGTCACTGACCATTTCCTTTTGGATTGTGGGGGCTTCATTTTGCTTCCTGTCCCTCTCTTCCAGTACAGGAGGATGGATACCCAAAGCAAACTGGTCTTACTACAAAGACTGAGGCAAAGAAGGCATACATAACTTTGGCTTTTCTAAAGGCTTTGTTGCTATATTTTTGTCAGTTGTACTTTGTCTATCAAAATAAAAAAGTATATGTATCGTAGGCATGAGTCTTTTATACACGCATTTGCAGAATAAATATAATTTATCTTTAGAATACCATCTAATATAGCAAAATAGATATTCACCTATCACAGAATCAGAAAATATGTTTAGTTGGAAGGGACCAAGAATGATCATTGAGTCAATCTCAATTATTTTAATTCTTAAAAGTTTTTAGCATGTTCTCAACCCCAAAGAAGGGCTACCCTGGCTTGCTCTGGCTTTTGTGAAGCTGCAAGGATTTGACATCAGGATACTAAAAGAGTCCTAAAAAATACCATGAAGGCTCTGTATTGGCATTCTCTGTAGTAAGACTTTGCCCACTAATGCAGGGAAATCTAGCAATCTTTATTAAGCTATATTCAAGAATTGCCTCCAAAATTCCGCTATTGTATTTATTAGGTTGACTACATTATACCACATTTTGGATAAAAGAGAGCACTTATATCACTGCTTCTGGTGGGATTCTCTTGGCTGAAATACTGGATTGCATAGAGTTGTTCGGCAGTTTGTTACATATCAGTCTCCTGTTTACAAAGCTAAGGAAGTGTCCTGTTTAGTGTGAAACTGGAGATACTTTCTCTTGGGAGTTTGGGTTTGGCTCTAATATTTTTGGTGGTGAATAAATCCTCTATGATCTTAAGCTTCTATTATACTTGAGTAATCTTCAGTTTCATGTTTCCTTTTTGATCTGTGTCCCATGCTGTGAAGGCCAACGTCCCATGTTTCTGCTTTGTTAATTAGAGCTCTGTGTATTTGGAGATGGTGTAGGAGGACACACTTTTACCTTCTGTTCAAGCTTCATGCCAATGTGTTTTAGCTCTGCTGTGCCTTGGGACTTGATGTTGAGACTCTGTAAAACTATTTAAAAGCAGTACGTCCATGAAAAACTTGAAAAATAACCATCTTGACTTTTGTTGCACTAAAATCAATGGCAAAACTTCCATCAGCACTTCTTGTGGCAAGGCCTGGCACACAGTTCACATGAATTAATACAGGATAAAATAACATGCAGAGGAATTCAGTGATGAGTTTGTAATACAATCAAAGATTCGTAGAAATGTTTAATTTGAAAAAGACCCTAAGACTGAGGCCACATAGTGCTGCCAAGCCCACCACTAAACCATATCCCTTAGTGTCACATCTACACATCTTTTAAATACCTCTAGGTGTAGTGACTCAAACACTTCCCTGGGCAGCC